>NW_028270179.1:36158534-36509367 GCF_037043375.1 Chiloscyllium plagiosum
CACCATTTATTGCTACACCAAACCGTTTGAAACACTCCAGAGTTGCAATGGATGCTCAGATATAGGCGTTGGAGCTGTACTGCACAGGAAGGTGATGATTGAATTAAACTGCCAGTTGGTTATTTTGCCAACAATCTCAACACCCACCACAGAAAATACTCGACAATCGAAACGGAATTGTGGAATTTCGTTCAGCCTTACAACATTGTAATGTTTATGTCATGGACAATGTGAGACAACGGAGACCGTTGTGTGCACGGATCACAATCGTCGTGCATCTTGGAAGACATTAAAGAAACGAATATGAGCCAATTTCGCTGGAGTCTTATGTTACAGAGTTCTAATTTAAAAATCATGCATGTTGCACGTCGTAAGAATGCCAGAGAAAGAGTATCTATTTCCATGGACAGACTGCCCGCAAACCCTCTCTCTAAAAGGTACCTTTTCAAACGAAACATCTTTACAGAAGAAGAACAAAGACCCAGGGAGATCGCACAATTTTTTTTCTGAAAATTGATTTGCTCTAAATTGAATAAGGGCTTTATAGAATCAGTAGATTGTTGTAGGTGGATAACAAATGTTTAAGACTAAAAGAGGCTTAAAGTGTAAATAGTTGTTGTTCAGCGTTTTCTTTTGGAGTTAAAGAGTACATTGTTCTTTTTTCATTAAATAGTTAAATAGTGGAATTTGTCTAGTTTGCTCTCACTCATGCTTTACAGATTATGAGGCGTCGAGGGCTTTTCTGTCCATTTGTTTTAATTAGCAGAAGGGTTTTGTTTCTGTAATTCAGTCTATTTTGATTACGTACACATATTCTCCCTCTGACGCACTGTTTTCTCCAAGTTGGGAATAACACTGCCATAAATGTTAATCACCTCTTATCCTTCTCCCAGTTGTCACTGCGCACATGGTATGCTTATTCTGACAGGGAGGAACGGGATGTCAGTAAATGTTCAGAACATGTTGCAATTGCGAAGCTACAATGTTGTTATCATCATAGAACTGTAACTTCACAGGCACTGGCTACGAACCTATCATTATCTCTCCATCTTCTTTTCCGATCTCCTTTGATTCTATCGCTGTTTTCCCCCCTCTTTATTTTGTTTCACCCGTTTATTTTTCTTGTCTCAGTTACTCGCCCTCTGTTTCTGCCAAATATTAGCATTACAAGTGTTCCTTAATCTCTGTTTATACGTTTCTGCTTCTCCTTCCCTCACTTTCCCCTTCTGTCCCTCCTTCTGTCTCTTATTGCCATGTCTGCTTCTCGTTTCGAGTTTCTCCATGTGTTTGTGTTTCCTTAATTCTCACAGTTTGTTTACTCTCTGTGTTCTGATATTTCATTCTAACCACTTTTGCACACTCTTGTTCTCCTCCTCAGAATCGGTGTCACTGGTTTTCCCCATCTTTCCCAAACTGTCTCCCTCTCCGTTTAACAATCCCACCCTTTTCAACACTGCATCTCCCTCCCTGAAACTTCTCTGCTGTCTGCCTTCTCTCTTTATCCCCTTCATATTATATCTTTATTTGACTTCTGCGTCTCCCTCTGCTTTTCAGCTTTTGTTTCACTTCTTGCTTGTCTCCCCATTTATTTCTAACACCCCATCTTTATACCCATCTGCATTTTATCACTTCTCCTTGTCTTTCTTTATCGCTTCCCAATATATTCGCCGAATTTTCTCACTCTGTTTCTCCCACTCTTTTTCTTTCTCTCTGAACGTCCTTCTCTTTATATACCTATATCATTCTTCCCTTCTGTGATGATGCTGTCCTTTTAACAATGTCATATTTTGCTTTTTTTTATCATTTCAAGAGGTTGTAAAAACAGATATTCCTTCAGTATGGGCTTGGATGGTTTTTATATTAACGTATCCACGAGTTGAGAAGAGTTGTAGCTCAGCCTGAGTTTCCTGAATGTAAGTTTGCTCTTTGAGCTGGAAGATTCGTTTTCTGATGTTTCGTCATCAAGCTAGGTAACATCATCAGTGAGCCTCCGGCGAAGAGTTCGTATTATGTCCACCTTGCTATTTATGTTTTCAGATTTCCTTTGGTTGGTCACGTCATTTCCCGTGGGGATGTCATTTCCTGTTTCGATGATGTCAATTTCCTGATCATTTTCTCAGAGGGAGGTAGATAGGATCTAAATCGATGATTAAACGCTGAAGAAGAATCACTCCAGTCTAACAAGTATGTCCTGCAGTATAGTAAACGATTACAGCTATTTCTTTACACTCATACAGGAAGAAAAAAATGCTTATGTCAAATACGACATGTTTTCTGCCTTAACCATAATTCGTTTCCTGGAACAATGCTCCCCAAACAGTAATTGTTTGAGCATGCAATGATTCAACCAGGATGTCAGGTTCAGGTCCCGAGACCAGTGCTTCATTATCTGAAACAATGTACGATCTATTGACAGGTGCGAACTATGTGTTTACCAAGAAATGTGCGATAAACACGAACTGCAAATTTTCCACATATCTCTGTAATATATGTGCTCACTTCTGACATTTCAGGGAAACTACAGCAAAGACAATGACGCACAATAAATACCCTCACACACACTTCCCAAAGGAGAATTTGAATATTTGCTGTGAATTAATTGCAGACCAGAAGGCATCATACTACAGAACGGAGACAAAGAATTATAGATGAAATGATGCAATCCTGACAAGCTAAATTGAATGTTTCCATACTAATTGCATAAAAAAACCCCCGCTATCTCTCAGGGATTAGCAGAAATCTGTCCTTATCCCACCACACAAACCTGTGTCACCGGAGAATGGGTGGCACAGTGGTTAGCACTGCATCAGGCGACTGACTGTGTAGAGTTTACACATTCTCCCCGTATCTGCGTGGGTTTCCTCCAGGTGCTCCGGTTTCCTCCCACAGTCTAAAAATGTGCAGGTTAGGTGAATTGGCCATGCTAAATTGCCCGTAGTGTTAGGTGTAGGGGAATGGGTCTGGGTGGGCTGCGCTTCGGCGGGTCGGTGTGGACTTGTTGGGCCAAAGGGCCTGTTTCTACACTGTACGTCATCTAATCTAATGAGCCCATGTACTTATTGATTAAAAGTCTCATTGCTTGGTGCGTTCAATGCCATAGTTCATCACAGTATATTAAAGATTAAACTGAATGCGTTTATGGAACACAGCATAAAGGAAATTAATCTCAGTGATATCTGGGAATTGCAGTTAAACGTTGGACCTTTGAAAATGCATGCGAATTTCATTACAGAGGATGTATATATGGCAGAGTCTCTCAAGTGTTGTTCCGTGAATAAGTTTAGTGATAAGCAATGACGACTTCATAAAAGCGTACATTCACTGCTTGCTGAGCCAACATTTGCTTTGCAGGACGAATGGTCATCTTTACATGAGACTGATCACTAGATGAAACATGTACCTCGCACTGTCAGACTGTATATTATGACGATCATCATCATGTTCTGGGAAACATGTGGTCGTTCTGGATCTGTCAGTCCTTACTGGTGGCCACGGCATTAGTGAATCGATTGGTCATTGGCCTCGAAGTGATGTTGAGATACATTTGCATTATTTATTGGAAACAGTTTTATTTCCTGGTGTCCATTCACGTGTGAAATGTCGTCACCACCTTGCTTTATGCAGCCACTGGTTGTTCATTCTTGTTCAGCAACACGTTCAGCTTTGATCGATTTGTGGTCATTCGTTGCCACAAGCCGAAAAGTAAATATTGCAGTGAGAAAACGATGGATGTGGTTCTTGGAACAGTGACTACACTGAACTGTGTAAGCATCATCATCTCATCCATCATGTGTGAAATTTCGTACACTCTTTGGTAGGTTCACTGGTTTGTTGGATAGAGGCTGTCACTGCCATGAGACTACTCTGGACAATAATCCACTTCTTTCACTACGTTTTGGACCCAGGTTCCCCATTTCTTTTGATTCTACTACTGAATGCTTTAAATGTCTGGCACATGCTAATAGCTAGCAGAGTCCACAGGAATTCCAGGCTCACTGAAGTGAGGGAGTGCCTAAAGACTCAGAAATGGAAAGTCGAAGGAAATCCGTAATGTAATTGGTTCTAAGCTCGGCAAATCTCAAACTGTTATGGACTGTTGAAGAACAATTTTTAATATCGAACTTATTTACAGTGGTGCTCCCGCGTACTTCTGCATTTTAGTCGATGAGACAAATGGATGTGGGCTGTCCTTCTCAGCGGGACAAGTTTTACTTGTCCGCAGGGCTGGTCCGTCCTTCTTAGATTTATGTCTCTTGCCCCCATTGTCGCTTCCTCAGTTCCAAAGTGCGGATTTATCATTTGTGGAGAAAGAAACAACAAATACAAAGACAAACTTCAAACATTAAGCCAACGTTTTTTTGTCAATTTCCTCAGGTCGTCTTGAATTATTATTGTTGGATGTGGCGGTTTTTCCAGCCCTCACTTGTCTCAGCATCTTTCTCTAATTTAGGCTTAGACTGTTGACAGAGGTGAGGATGTTTTATAATTTTAGGTTCACACTAGATCCAATAAAAATGGATCCAGCAGATTACGCCAAATCATTGAAAAAATTCCCTGTAGTGAGACCTTGAGCATTGACAAAACTTTATTTCGTGACAACATGGGAAGCTGCTACCTTTCCTTAAGACTGATCGAGCCACTTCTCTGAAGCTATGCAGATCACCATGGATTTTTATAGTAAATTGATGTTACACTGACAATTCCTTATTAAAACAAAAATCCACAAGATAGCCAGAAGATGGTCTACATGACTCTACATCATGCAAAGTCCTAGCAGGAGCTGGGTTGCAGTTTTGCTTTATAGATGGCTGCAGATAAAATGCTAAAGTTCTATGGAAAAGCAGAAGTTAAGTGATTGATACAAAATGTTCTCGACCCAGCGTCACTGCACAATGTCTGGCAAGAGATTAGCAGAGCTAGAAACTGCTAGAAGCTGCAGTTTCCAAAATTCTTCCTACTCCATCAGAAGATTAACACAACAGATCAGTGTCTCCATCAAACTGAGGAATATAGCCAGATCCTGAGTGATTATCCGTGTCAGGGAGAGTTATTTTGGTGAGAACGATCTTAACCAGCACGGACAGTAATGGGCATGATGGTAGTAAAAGTGAGCCAGAGCGAGCGCAGAACTGCATAAGGCAAATAATGACTGAGACACCAACGAAAACGACAAAGGTTCATACGACTTAAGTTTCTTCATGGATTTTGTCGAAATGTCTTATCGCTAAATTTATTGTCTTCTGCCCTTTCAAGCCACATGAATGCATTTTTCATGGACGTGTACATGTGTCAAGCCTGTTCTTCAACAATTGTTTTACAGCATTCACTCGTTTTTGTTACTTCCGAGCAGCAATTACTTTTGCACACTTTCATTGTTATCCCAAGCCTGTCACGCATTCCTGACTTCCATATGGTCTTCGCAAAAAATGTACAAAATTTGACTTACTTCTCCACGTATCGTCATGATGCCTCGAGTCGTGACTTGATCACAAAATTCACCAAGTAAAGGCAAGTACACAAACATCACCAAAAGAAACGTATCAATTCTGTACTCTTGCCTAAACTGCCGTTTCACTAAAATGCATGATAACTTCAGTTGCCATTTAAATCCATCCCCAGCTGTTGCTTGTTATTTCTTTAAGTTTATCCATGGAACTTAAGCTTGCATTATGGCTCATTCTAGATATTTGAAATATATCTATGCAAATTTGTCCAAATTCAAAATTCTGTTTTGAGACCTTTTCTCGAAATAGCTCTTTTCATATTTTTATTCATTCTTTTTAATAGATCGTTTCAGAAATTTCAAATGACAATCAGTACCATCTGATCTCACATCTTTCTGCAACACATTCTACAGCCTAAACACCATGTGGAGCCAGCAGCCTGTTTTCCAAATATGCTCGTCTGCATAAGGCGTCTGTGGTGAGGATATACTCCCTTAGAACGTCGAACATACAGCATAGTACAGACCCTTTAGCCCTCGGTTTTGCATCGAACTGTGGAACTAACCTGAAGTCCATCTAACCTACGCTATTCCATTCTCGTCATATCTCGTCCTTCCAGAAGAAGAGCTTTAACCCGAAACGTGGACATTCCTGCTCCTCGGAATCTGCCTGGAAGGCTGTGCTTTTCCAGAACCACACTCTTCACTCCATTCTCGTCCATATGCCTATCCAATGAACATTTAAATGCCATTAAAGTTGCAGGCAGTGCTTTCAATGCCCGTAATACTCCCAAAGCAAAGAAGCTACGACTGCAATCTGTCCAATATCTATCATCCCTCAAGTTAAAGCTATGTCCTGCCTTGCCTTTAATGTGGATAAATGTATGGTTATTCACTTTGGTGGCATGAACAGGAAGGCAGATTACTACCTAAATGGACTTAATTTAGGTAAAGGGGCAGTACAGAGAGATCTGGGTGTTCTTGTGCACCAGTCAATGAAGTTAAGCATGCAGGTACAGCAGGTAGTGAAGAAGGCTAATAGCATGCTGGCCTTCATAACAAGAGGGATTGAGTATAGAAGCGAAGAGGTTCTTCTCCAGCTGTACAGGGCCCTGGTGAGACCTCACCTGGAATACTGTGTGCAGTTCTAGTCTCCAAATTTGAGGAAAGACATTCTGACTATTGAGGGAGTGCAGCGTAGGTTCACGAGGTCAATTCCTGGAATGGCGGGATTACCTTACACTGAAAGACTGGAGCGACTGGGCTTGTATAACCTTGGGTTTAGAAGACTGAGAGGGGATCTGATGAAGACATATAAGATTATTAAAGGTTTGGACACTCTGGCGGCAGGAAACATGTTTCCGCTGATGGGTGAGTGCCGAACCAGGGGACACAGCTTAAAAATACGAGGTAGACCATTTAGGACAGAGATGAGGACAGAGATCACCCAGACAGTGGTGGCTGTGTGGAATGCTCTTCCCCAGAGGGCAGTGAAGGCCCAGTCTCTGTATTCATTTAAGAAAGAGTTGGATAGAGCTCTCAAGGATAGTGAAATCAAGGTTTATGGAGATAAGGCAGGAAAACGATACTGATTAAGGATGATCAGCATGATCATATTGAATGGTGGTGCAGGCTCGAAGGGCAGAATGGCCTACTCCTGCACCTATTGTCTACTGTCTTTTGTCTTTTGTTCCGATACTCAATCCTTCTATGCCTTCAGAACAATCCTATCAAAGTTCATGGCAACCTCTGCGGAAACTTTCAACCTCTGCCCTTTTAGGACGTGATCATATTGACATATATGTGATCAGTATTGTCTGTGCTAATTTCAAACCGGTTTCCCAACATAACGTTTTTACATTGTGTTGTAATTTAATATTCTCTTGTGCCTTTCTACTGATCCAGTTGACCAGAGGGTGATATCACATGGCAGATGATATTTGCTCTCCAACTTAAAACAGTTCTTTAAACATGTGTTCCATAAAATGCCGCCCATTAACACTTGTTATTTGTGCCGGCACTCCGAAATGGACCGCACCGCCTTACAGCAAGATTTTGGTCACCACTCCGGCAGCAATGCTTCGTGTAGGATAAGCTTCCACCCACCTGGAGAATGCCTCTAAGATAACCAATGCATAACTAAAACACATAAATTTAGACATTGGGGTTTGCCTGCGTTGAACGTTTGACATGTCATACATCAAGCACTTTTTTTCTGCTAAGGTCGCAACGCCTGACGTGTACCAAGATTATTGTTCACGTCCTGAAATACACCTTTTGCCTAGATGTGAAACATGCGGGCAAGCCACGGAAACAATACTGAAGGCACTACTACTCGGCCGTCGCAGTGGACGGATAAGCCATCTTGTCGACGGAGACATCCTGCAACCTGTGAAGCAGATTTTTTCGGTCGTGCTGCATTATGATTGAAAGATGATAATGTCCACAATCCGGGGTGTAGCTATGCAAACTCACATGTGTAATACACTCCCATACTGAACCGTGGCTGCTGCTGCAGGATCAGCGAGAGAGCTTCTTGACGATGCATCATAGTAGAATTCATGTGAAGCATGTATTTATCTTCGGTTTTCAACCCAATGCCTGTCGTTACTGATGCAAAACGGAAAGGGAATTGAAGATACTAAAGTGCCCTACATTCCCCTGTGACTTGTTCAGATACTGATTGGACCAATGGCCATGTTTGTTGCAATTAAAACAAGGTCGTACCTTACCCCTTCCCTTAACCTGGCCAATCCCCTCCATTCACATACTTGTTCGATAGATTAATATGGCCGATGGAACTAGACACTCGAAAGATCCGATCAAACTTTTCCCATTGTTTTACTGGAGCTGTAATTATCACTGCCAAATTGCTGGATACTCAAGATTTCATTGAGAATCTTAGTTTCTTGACATATATAGAAAGTACAGAATGGTGGTTTCATTAATAGTTGCAACTTGTTTAAATAGCACTTACAAAGGCGGGTGTCCCACAAAGTCTTCAATACTCGAGTATCGTTCAATCTCAACGACACAACTTTGTGATTTTACTCAAATTTCAGAATATTTCACCAAAATTTAGTTCAAACAGGACTGAATTCCCAAAATTTAAATGGTTGCAAAGAGAAATTTGTGTCATTCAGAATTACAGATTAGATTGTATGTTAAAACAATATATGGAAGTTCACTCTGGCCAGAAAATGAAACCGCATAAGTGATAGATTGCAATTTCAAGAGAGAAATTAAACCAATTGCTACGACCCAAATTTTAAGTCAACATTTCCTGGCAGAAAGGATATTACAAAAATTGTACACGATCCACAGTGATAAAGGCACAGACTACATTTTCAAATCGCCATGTATTCCCAAAATGTAGAATTAGTTCAAAACATTCTGGATATCGGGTTCCATGGAACAAAAACAAATGTTACACAAGATTACAAGAAACCACCAACGAACAAAAGTATATTCAAAACAAACTACGAAGAGTTAACACTTATTTCAGTGAATGTAACACAAAATACTGTCCTCTCTCTCTCAATCTCTCTGTCTCTCTCTATTATTAAAACAGACTTCAAAGAAGCAATGTTTAGAGTGTGGTGCTGGAAAGGCACAGCAGGCCAGCCAGCATCCGAGGAGCAGGAGAATCGACATTTCGCGCAGTTGCATTTATCAAGAGTGCCATTCCTATTGAAGAGCACATACCCAAAACGCTGATTCTCCAGCTCCTCGGATCGTGACTGACCTGATGTGCTAGCCCAACGCCACACTCTCAGCTCTGATCTCCAGCATCTGCCGTCCTGACTTTCTGCAGTAAACGCAACAGCAAAAACTCTCTCACTCTTTCACACACACACACCTGCACGCAGTTTCTCATTCCTTTCCCTTTTATATTTTCTCAAAGTTTATCCGAATTGTTTTATGCAATCGCAATTAAATGTGCCATCAGGTGGAAATTACTTTTCAGTTGCTTGTGTCCATTTCACCCTTTTTTTTCTCAAAGCATTTTTGAATCAGGTCTTTCTATTATACCATATAAATCCATGATGATCTGGAGAGCTTCGGAAAAGGCTCTCGAACATTCGTAAGTAAACGTGCCTGCTCTCCATGTTCTCATGAAATAAAGTTTTGCAATGGTCATGGTATGAGCCGGGGAATTTACTCAATATGTACAATGTTGCTGGTGTAATTTTTCGGATTCCAATATATTTATTCAGCGGTATATCATTTTGGATATCTGAAAATGTACATGAAATGGGATTCATGCTGCAGTATCGGGTTGCTGCACAAATACTGTCAGTTATGCTGTGACACAGAATATATTAAGACAGCAGTTGAAAAATGTGCTGAAATATCCCATCACTCCCATGCTAAAATATACTCAATAAGGAGTTAAGCTTAAAATGCAAGGAAAAATTGGACTGCGTCCCAACTGACATGATGAACAGACAATTCTCCTGCGTAAGTCAATTTGGGAATATTCCAGAATTGAATGCATGCAGCTCCCTAAGACTCACAATTGCACTTCTGTGCTTCAATGGTTGTCTGCAAGTTCCAGGGCTTTTCATTCATCACACACTTCACTGGGTATATTATATTAGTGTTTTAGCTGCAACAATAGTTAAGAGGTCCATGCTTTATGTGACAAGTAACTCATCTCCTGACTCCCTGAACCCTGGAGACCCTCTCCATGGCACAAGTGGGATGGATGATACCGTGCTCCCTTAATTGCCGAAATGAGTGCAACTTTCTCCACACTTGCGAAGCTCAAAACCAAAATTCACGGCGCACCCTGTTGAGTTTTACTCTATCCACACTTTTAATACTCTCACCTCCAGCATTCTTACACTTTGATGGCCCAGAATGTCCTGGCAAAAAGTAACTAACCATAATTGAGAAGCATTTTTGCAAACCCTAATACTTAAATGGGAAGGTAAAATTTATCAGTGAACGTCAGTTATGGTAAGCTTCCTTCAAACAGCATAGTACTCTTACATGGAATTCTAAAACGAATCTCTCCCGTTCACTGGGTCCGATCTCTGGGACACATCTGCAAGCATCGCTGTAGTCTTTCCACCACAGCTGAAGAGTTGCAATAAAGGAGATTCAAATTCACACTTTTAAATACAAGGAGCTCCTCTCTGCCTCTAAACCCATAGAATCATTATGCGTATCTTTACAATTGATCTAAAACCGAATGCAATAGAATTATTGTCGCCTAAGTACAACAAGTAAAAAAAAGGTCAGAGGCTAGGATGCCGACAGCAAGTAAGTCAAATTCTGACTCCCCAAAGCCTGTCCATCACGTACAAGGTAAAAGTTATAAGAATGCAACGGAATACTTTCCCCTTTTCTAGTTGTGTGCATCACTTGCAACATTACATGCAAAGCAGTCTGAGAGATTGAAACATATCCATACACAATCACTTCGTCTACAATCAATACTCAGCCCCTCATTATGCACCATCTCGAGTAAGGAAGGATTTTACATCGGAGGGATTGGTTTGCTCTCATTGGAGCAGGAATGAGATAACTTCGTTCAGGTGTGTAAAGTTAGGAACAATTTTGGCACGTTCAGAAGGATATTCTGTTTCCAGTTACTGGTAGATTATTAAGTGGGATCATAATCTCAAGACTGTCAGCAAGACAGCGAAGAGTGCGATGAGGAGAGAGCTCTTCCGTCAGACAGTTGGTAGGATTTGCAACTTGGTCCTTAACTATTGTTTCAACCTGCCGAGTAACCTTCAGAATATATGACCAGGTCCTTCAACTCTTAACTGTCCTCCGTTTGTACCATTGAGAGTTAATACAATGAAAGTTATTAGGAATTTGAGTGTACTACCTGGTAAGGTGGTGGAAGTGGTTTCCATAGGAGAAATCAAAGGAGAGCTGGATATAGGTTTGAAAGTGATGAATTGACAGGGTTTCAAAGGAAGAATGCTGAAGAATGGGAATAGCTAGGTATCTCCTTTTCAAGCTAGACCCAGTTAGCGGGAAAGGGTAGTTAGACAATTCCATGTCAGAATTGTATGTGGTTTGAAGGGAGTTTGCTGTAATTGACGTTCCCATGATGTCTGGAATGACTTCCTTGTGTTTTGTAGAATTCTATGATTCTCATTATTGTGTAGTGATACTGTGCCCACTGTGGGTGCTGTAAACAAAGGGAGACCCACAAAATCAAGGAATCTAAGAGTAATGAAGAGGCCCTTTAATCCATCAAGTTTCTATTGGTGAAAGTGCACTTACTCCCAATGTGCCCACTTTCCAACAGTAGACCGGTACTCTTCAAGTACTTTCGAACGATTGTAACATTTCCTGTCGCTGCTATGCACACCCGCCACCCAGGAAGCTCATTAATTTTCAAAATGATGTCGACGTTGCTATCGAATCTCTCATGATGTGAAAGAGCTGCTTCCTATCCATTCTATCTGCGCTCTCAAAATCTTCTGCGATCCATACAAGACTCGTCGCAACCTTCATTGCTCCAAAGTAAACCACCTGAGCTTCCGAGCCTCTCTCCACGGCGAGTCTGCTCAAATCTATGTTCATGTCTGTGCTCTTTTATATGTGCGTGTTTTTTTTTTGCATTTGTATGTGCCTCTGAGTAAACAGATATGCCAGGAATAAGGCATACTTCGCCTGAATGAACTGTGTTAAAACACAGAGTAAACATTCCCCTGCTACTTTTACACCAGCAACATGGAAAAGGTATACCCAGTGTGGGATTCTGTGAAATTTCGAGATGCCAAGAATTATTTAAAGTAAAAATTAACAACATTATTTCTTAAAGTATAACAGAGTGTAATTAACAACTATTTACAACTGCATTCTCTACCCTGCACTTTACTTTCCCTTCGAGAGTACTAGTCTGTTAAAACGACCCGAGTAAGATTTACCAAAAATTCAACTTCCAACATCTGTCGCATTTTCCTTTTGTGTATTCCTCTGGAGATTTTCTTCTCACGATTTCGCTTTCACAGGTCTATGATAGATAAATGTACCTTCAAGGGAACGTTGTTTTGCGCAGTCTACATGATGGTGGTTTGGCAGTTCTCTGTCAAAGTCTTCCTGGTCATGTACCCGCAATGCGTCGGATTTTCTTTTTAACATTACAAATATACTAAATTCAAACTTGATTGGAGGTTTTTTTTTGGGGGGTGTTTAATTTTAAATGATTAGCCTAATTGAATTTGTTTTTGTCTCCAGGCAACCAGTCACTTTCGCTGCTGGGCCAAAGGTTTACATTGCAACTTGTTTAGAACACGCAGTGCTGTCAGGTAGTTCTGCCAGCTTTCAATTTTCATAAATATACAGTACACTACTACATCTTCATAATACCTCCTCGCTTTAGAAACAAAATGACGATCATAACGAAACGATAGCTTCATTTTTCTTTTGTATTTTTAAACACATTTCCCTACAATACAGATAACTCTAATCTACGTTTACCTTAACTTGGTCCCATAAATATGTAAAACAACTGACAGATGCATCACGTCTTTATCTGTTAAATCCATGAAAACACATCTGCGATTATATTCTTACAATCCACAATATGTGCGATATTTAAATGAAAAGTCTGCAACGTATGACTCCAACGACGTAGTCTCATATTGCTGTCTTTAAATCGATCCAAGAATGTACGAAGACTGTGATCCGTGTACACACCATCTCTGAAACATTGTTCGGGACGTACACATCAAATTGTTGTCAGGCCAGTACCAAGCTGAATGGCTCTTTTTCGATCGTGGAGTATTTCCTCCGTTGGAAGTTGAATTTCTTCAAACAAATAACTAACCAGCAGTCAATCCAATACTCATATTCTTGTAGTCGTACAGCTCCAACTCCTATGTCACGAGGATCGAAGGTGACATGAAAAGCATTTGTAACTTTTGGTGTTGCTAAAACTGGTCTGGCGGTTAATATTGATTTCAAATGGTCGAATGCCTCCGAGCATTTTTCTGTCCACCGAAAATTTGTGTTCATATTCAGCAATCGGTTAACGGTGCTTCCACAGTGCTGACATTTGGAGGAAACATTTTTTTTTAGAATCTGCTTAATCCAAAGAATCAAAATGACGTCTTTCTTCGAGGTTGGTTGTGGAAATTTCTCAGTGGCCTTCGTCTTTGCATTCCGTGGGGTGCACCCTCATTGACTAAGGTTATGTCCCAAGAACGTCATTTTTTTGTTTTAATTATGTTTTGCTTCTCGTAATCGTTCAAAGATCTCTTCCAACTGTACCATGTGATCTTTCCTGGACTTAATAAAAATCACTACATTGTCTATATAGATTGTGCAGTTTGTTAACCCAACCATGATTGTGTTCATGAGTCTTTGAAATGTGACAGGTGCATTCTTCATTCCAAAGGGCATCACATTAAACTGATATATCCCATTTGGCGTTACAAACATTTCCTTTGCCATTTCTGATAAAGGTACGTGTCAGTAACCACGCATTAAGTCCAACTTGATGATGTAACTGCCTTGGGGTCGACACTGTGTTCCTGGAAAAGTACAGCAGATCAGGCAAATCCAAGGTTCAGGAGAAGCGATGTTTCGGGCATAAACCCTTCATCAGGAATAACTCCTGAGAGAAAACATAGAACATAGAACAGTACAGCACAGAACAGGCCCTTCTGCCCACAATGTTGTGCCAAACATTTATCCTAGCTTAAGCATCCATCCATGTACCTATCCAATTGCTGCTTAAAGATCACCAATGAAAGGTCTTCTGCCCTAAATGTCGATTCTCCTGCTCCTCGGATGCTGTGTGACCTGCTGTGCCTTTTTAGCATCACGTTTTACACTCTGATCTCCAGCATCTTCAGTGCTCGCTTTCCCCTCCCTGCTGTAACTGCCTTCTCCAACATTCTTGATACAGTCCTCCAATCTATAATTGAATGTGACTCCGATTTTGTAACGGCGTTATCGTTCTGATAATCCACGCAGTAGTGTTGAGTCCTGTCTGGTTTGTGAACTAAGGCGATCGATGAACTATACTCACTTTGGCTTGGTTCGGTGTCCTCGTTAAACATGGCTACCGCGTCCTTCGGGATCTGACTGGTTTTGAAATGATTAAGCCGATATGGATTTTGTGTTATCGAAGCAGTATTTCCTACATCCACTTCATTAACAATAGCATTGGTCCTCCCTGTCTGATTCGTACAAATGTAGTAACAATTCGTACAGCAGTAACAATTCGATTAACTGCCTTGTCTGCTCCTGAGACAAGTAGCTTACTAACCAACCCCATTTCTCAAGGACTTCTTCATTTTTAAATATTTTTTGAAGCACGGCAATATTCATATTATCTGGAATTGATTCCTCACTTTGTGGGACAGGAAATACTACATTTTTCTATAGTTCTTTTTCTCTAATTTAATACGGTTTAACATGTTCACATGATATTCACGATACCTGTTTTAAAAATCTGGGATCTTAGCAAGATGGTACACCTGACTCAACTGTTTCTCAATTTGATAGGGAATACTAAACCTAGCTTTGAAAGGATCCCCTGTCACTGTTACAGTACGAGTATGTTATCACGTTGGGAAAAAGTCCGATCTCAGAATTTTTATCTGCCATATGCTTCATTCTCGGCTGTGGCCTCTTTAGGTGCTGTTTAGCCAATGCACCGACTTATTTTAGTATATCCCTCACCTACGATACATAATCTAAGTGTGAGATCATCAATTTTGGTCCACTCAATTTTTCTTTAATTAATTTCAAAAGACCACTCACTTCATGCCCGAATATTAACGAAGTGTGTGAGCTAAGTAGATACGTTTGGAGCATCTCTAATTGTATTATACGAATGGGATACCATTATCCCAATCATTAGGGCAATTATGACAGAATGTTCTCAATGTGATCTTCAAGGTATTATCCCACCTTTCTAAAGTTTCCTGGGTTTCAGGATGATATGCATTGGATGTAAGGTGCTGCATACCGAGGCTATCCATAAACTCCTTAAACAGTCGAGCAGTAAAAATTAACCCTTGGTCTGACTGAATCTCTCTGAGTAGCCAATGCCTTGTGAAGAAATCTACTAACTTCTCTCCCACTTTTTTGCCCTGAAACTCCATTATGGAAATGCCTCTGGAAATCCGCAAGAGAGGTCCAAAGTGATTAGAATTTACTTGTTCCCACATTTAGTTCTCGGGAGGGAACCTACACAAACAGATATAACACATGTAAAAGGTTCTTCAAATGCAGGAATTGTCAACAAAAGTATTAGTTTCATTATTGCCTGTGGCTTACATACTATTTGGCATGTATGACACGTTGGGCAAAAGTTAACCACATCTTTGTGCATTCCAGACTAATACTTTGTTTTATATACCATAGGGGAGAAAGTGAGGACTGCAGATGCTGGAGATCAGAGCTGAAAATGTGTTGCTGGAAAAGCGCAGCAGGTCAGGCAGCATCCAGGGAGCAGGAGAATCGACGTTTCGCGCATGAGCCCTTCTTCAGGAATGAGGAAAGTGTGCCCAGCAGGCTAATGTTTTTCGGGCGGAGGACTTGGGGGAGGGACGTTGGAAATGCGATAGGTGGAAGGAGGTCAAGGTGAGGGTGATAGGCCGGAGTGGGGGTGCGGAGACGTCAGGAAGAAGATTGCAGGTTTAGGAAGACGGTGCTGAGTTCGAGGGTTGGGACTGAGACAAGGTGGAGGGAGGGGAAATCAGGAAACTGGAGAAATCTGAGTTCATCTCTTGTGGTTGGGGGGTTCCTAGGTGGAAGGTGAGGATCTCTTCCTCCAGCCGTCGTGTTGCTATGGTCGGGAGATGGAGGAGTCCAAGGACCTGCAACTCCTTGGTGGAGTGGGAGGGGGAGTTGAAGTGTTGTGCCACAGGATGGTTGGGTTGGTTGGTCCGTATGTCCCAGAGGTGTTCTCTGAAACGTTCCGCAAGTATGCGGCCTGTCTCCCCAATATCGAGGAGGCCACATCGGGTGCAGCGGACGCAGTAAATGATGTGTGTGGAGGTGTAGGTGAATTTGTGGCAGATATGGAAGGATCCCTTGGGGCCTTGGAGGGAAGTAAGGGGGGAGGTGTGGGCGCTGATAGGGGAGGGGAGGTAAATATATCCCGGGTGATGGGGTCGGTTTGGAGGTGGCGGAAATGACGACGGATGATACGATGTATATGGAGATTGGTGGGGTGGTAGGTGAGGACCAGTGGGGTTCTGTCCTGGTGGCGAAGGAGTGGGAAGTGGAGGAGATGCGGTGGAGGGCATCGTCGATTACGTCTGGGGGGAAATTCCGGTCTTTGAAGAAGGAAGCCATCTGGGCTGTACGGTATTGGAACCGATCCTCCTGGGAGCAGATGCGGCGGAAACGAAGGAATTGGGAATAATGTTATATATCATAACCTTAGTCTTTCGTATTTATAGGCGACATCGTACAGGTGGATCATGTGCTACCCCGTTACAACTCCTATTTGTATGCTCCGGAAACACACTCTGGTGCACCTCTGCAATTTTCCTCTTCACTGTCATGCTGTGTTTTCCATTTCAGTCTTAGGATTCTGCGTTTCAGATCATAACTCTTTGGAATATTCTCTGCCTCCTTTTCAGAGTGCTGACCTACATATATATCGTTTCAACATCTTGTCCTGCCGTTGCAAGTATCTTAGCCTTTCAGTGCTAAACCCTTCTGCTTGACCCCTTGCCTGTTCTGGTTTTTCCTGCACAGTTATGTCGAACAGGGTGTCGGCTAACTGAACCTCAACTCCTTCATCTTTCTCTTTAGGTTTCGCTTCGTGCTGTGAGTTATGATCTGGTTACAACTCAGCCTGGCAAAATGCCAGGATATTTTTGCTGTAATACCACTGTTTCTTTGTCTTCATTGGTTTTCTCCACAATAAGGGGTGTCACTTCCACTTTGAATCCTTCCAAATCATCCCCAAGAACAACCCAATCTCTTGGAACTGACACTCTCATTGTAACATCTCCAGTCTTGAGTTGGCACTCCAACCCGGCTCCTAGGTTAGCTTAGATTCCCTACAGTGTGAAAACGGGCCCTTTGGCACAGAAAGACCACACTGCCCCTCCGAAGATTAACCCACCCAATCCCATTTCCCTCTGAATAATACACCTAACACGACCAGCAATTTGGCATGGCCAATTCACCTGGCCTGCGGGAGGAAACACACGCAAACACGGGGAGAATGTGCAAACTGCACGCAGACAGTCGCCCGAGGCCCGAATCGTACCTGTAACCCTGATGCTGTGAGGCAGTATTGCTAACCACTGAGCCACCGTGCCGCCCTACCAAGGGAAACGCTAAATTTCTGCCCGTTTATCCCACCAAATACCATACTCACGGGTAACAGATCAGAAAGCGTGCATATTCTCTCATCCCTTACTACCAGCGACTGGTTAGATCCTATATTTCTCCATCTGTTCTTTCCGAGTCAACTTTACCTACAGAGGGGAATTCTTTGTCGAGATTAGGTACTAACTCCATACCCAGCCCCTGCCTTGGCTGTGCACTTTCGTGCAGCTCGTCGGTTCTTCTTGGCGCCTACTTTACTAACTTCATTAATGCCACTGGGTTAGTGTATTTTATGAAATATTTTCTTACCGACCAACAGTGTGATTTTATGTGTCCCATTTTACCACAGTGGAAACATCTGAGTCATTTCACCTCTTTTCACCCTATTGGGTTTATTTTATATTCTTTGGTAAATTCTTAGCAGTGTTCTCTACTCTTGATTTTGTCATAGAGGATCTTGGCTTTTCTCATTTCCTATTCCTCAGTGGACGGGATGCTGGCCAGAAGCTTGTCTTTTGCATCAACATGTATTAGTCTGCTAATTCTGCTGCCCTTCTCAATTCCTGAAATTTCTGTTCCTCCACATGAATTCCTACCATATCTGAAAGTGAGTTTTGTTTGAAATCCTCCATCAGAATATTCTCTCGTAAAGCCTCCAATATCCTGACTATTTTCAAAGCATGCATTCATCAAGCAAAATGAGGATGTTAATGCTTTCGAACTCAATGTACGCCTGACATGGTTCCTTCTTTGTGTTTCTGAACGGTTGTCTCTGTGCATCTAATGCCAATTCATAATCACTTGACCTATTCTAAATCGCTTGACACCTCATCTGACAGTATGGCAAATAGGTCTCTAGCTCTGCATACCAGTTTAGTCTGAACCAGGATTACCCATAAATATTTGGACCTCTAAATCTAATGAGTCAATTTTTAAAAATGAAATAAAGAAGGTTTCAACATCTTTCTCATCAATATATGTCAAGGTTTTGACATATTTGTCTATATTCATTTGAATCTCCATGCTGTTACTTTGATTTTGCTGCCGAGGTAGCAACTTCTCAAGTTCAAATTCTCTCTTTGTTTCTGTCTCCCTTTCTCCTCTCTCATCTTTGTTCAGCTAAAAATCTTCCCTCTGTTTTTCCTGTTACCCTCGCCCTTCTCTCTATCTCTCTTTCTCTTTCTCTTTCTCTTTTTCTCTCTGTTGCTTGTCTTTACAATACATTTTCCTTAATGGTAATTTACATTCTTCTGCCTCTACTGCACTTGTCTGTTTTTCTGATGCACCCAAGTGTTGGAGAAACTCCCTTATAATTTTAGCTTTACTTTTGTCCTTGGTTAGTCCCAAATCTAACCTATTTGCTTAAACTAAAACTATGGCTTTTTTTCTCTCTTTCCAAATTTTCTTGGCAAATTTGAGAATTATTCCCAAATCCAAGAATACCTTTTGAAATTTTATGAGCCAGTTTTAGTCTAATCAACCACAAGTCACAGAAATTGAACAAATTGCTGACATTTATTTAAATATCTAGGACACTAACCTGTCAGTGTTCAAATATGCTGGGATTTTTCGTACCCCCAAATATATTCAAGTCTGTCTAATTCACTTCAAATCAGAAATCCAAGACCCAAACAGTTCAAATAATTATGCAGACAAAAGCCGGCTAAACCATTCAAATCTCGACAAAGAGACCGCAAACTGTTGCAATGTGGGACAACAGCACCACCCCCCCCCCCCCCCCACCCCGCTCGCAAATTTTAAACCAGCATCACAAAATAGATTTACCCTGTGGGGTAATCTATGAAATTTCGAGAGACTAAGAAATACTTAAAGTAAAAATTCTCAACTTTATTTCCTTAAGTATAACAGAGAATAATTAACTGACAATAACATACCACTCCTTCCTCTGACATTTCTTTTACTTCCCCTTCTCTAATATAGTCCGATAAACATCCCGGTAAGATGCAACAAAGCATTCAAATTTCAACTCCAGGCAGCTTTTGAATCTTCCTTTCATATCTGCCTTTTTAGATTTTCTTCTACGGATTTCCGATTCACAGATGGTTTAGTAAATGTATCTTTAAGAAACCTTTGTGTCGGATAGTCTCTATATGCTGTTGGTTTTGCAGTTCTCTCGCAACTGTCCAAGTTTTCCTGGTCTTATGCCCCCAAAACATCGAATTTTGTCATCGGTTTTTAATAGTGTCAATATACAAAATTCAAACTTGGCCGGAGTTTCGTTTTGGGAGGGGGGTGTTATAATTTAAACTAATTAGCCGAATTTGAATTTGTTTTTGTCTCCATGCAACGAGCAACGCTAGCAGCTCGACCAAAAGATTGCATTGTGTCCTGTTCAGAAAACTTGGTACTGTCAGATATTTTTGCTAGATTTTAACTTTCTTAAAGGTACAGGACACTTCGACATCTTCATAACAACTAAAATGTGATGAAACCAAAGGTTTCTGCCTGTCTGAGCAGCAAGTCATAACATGGATAGACTGTGCTATTTAACGCGAGTTTGTTGGACAAATTAACTTCAGTTTATTAAAAAGATCGACTCTGTGCCTGACAATATATGGAGGAATATTAAATATGTGCGTGTCTTTCCGCATATGCAAATGTCTATGAATAACTCTACGTCTATTACTGTGAGTGTTTCTATGTATGTCTGCATATCTCTGTGTTCTTTTTCTCTGTTTGTCTGCGTCTCTATTCAGGGTCAAGTCTGTGTCTCTGTGTTTGTGTGAATGTCGTTGTTTTATCAGATCTACCTGCGCTGGACACGCATTTAATTAATGAATGGAAGATATCATAGTCTATTTCTCTCTCTCTGTCCACCATGTGAGACAGAGTCACCCTGTGCTCCATCACAGCACAAGCAGTTGAATATTTATTGGGAAAAGCATCAACTCATTTGAATCTCTCAGGTTGCACGACTGTCGAACAATGGAATAGAATGGAATGGAACAGAAGAGCCATTATTGTCACTGACACTCAATAAGTATAACGAAAAGTTTATATGTCTTCGATACAAAGTACCTAGTGTTAAGACGGACCCGGAGGGTCCCGTCTTTGCGTGTTCTTTTGGAAGGAGAGACTCACACTGGCAACTATGATTAGACGCAGACAGCAGTTTATTCACAGAATCTTAACTGATACAACGAATCTACAAGCATGCATTCGTTGGAGAAGGCGTTCTCCCTTCCCGTTCAAAGTTGACACAATTATACTTCGTGCTGCCTGGAGTCCCCGGTCAGTTCGCCTTCCCCATTGGTCCATTCATCTGCGCGCGCTGGGGATCCGTCCTCCTATTGGCCGCATCGAAGTGCCTGTCCAGCTCCTGCTGTGCTTGACAATGGCTCAGCCATCCCCGGGAGCGGTTCCGATCCCGTATTCAATAGTTCATTGTGTCAAGGAATTACTATGCGTCTGACAGGCTAGCCATTTTCAATAGTTTTAGTTTAACTAAATTGTCAATTACACTTATCAACTTTAGACTTAAATAGAGCCATTCACACTCACTAGTTACAGGTTCCGATAGAGCAATTCACACTTGTCTAACAGTTACAGATTCCGATCAGTTTCTTTATTAATCCCGAGTTTCGATGGGGCAATTGATACTGGCTGGTATTTACAGGCTCCAAGATTTAATTAACATTATGCATATCCCTTACAAGCTCCAGCAGTCATGCAATCGCCTGCAGCAGCTCGCTTGGCTGTTGTTAACCATTTCAGGGCTGGAAGTGTCACCCTCCCTAGCCCTACATTAAACACCGCAGTGAAATCTCCCCAACATTCCCTCCCTTGGCCTCTACTGAGGCCACACCAACCCATGTAAACAGTAACGAACGTAAGAGGACCGGAAGGGGGAAAGTAAACCACATAGGGTGCCACGTCTGCTGTCCAAGAAAAGAAGTGCAAATGCCCATCCGCTACGGTGGTGTGTGGTTTGTCTCGTGTTTCCTTGTACAACAAACGAGAAGGTGTAAGGGCATACTGCCCGCAGTCAGGTATACGCCAGCGACCGGAAACCCAATGGAACAGTGTACTGTGCCCCGGCCTTCCTGCCGGCCAGAATGGCTCACCGGCCTGCAGGCCCGTCCAGGCGTCTGATGTGTGTACTGCAGGCCATGTGGTCGGAGGCAATCTCCTCCCAGTGCACAGCGCAATTGCACCTGTGCCAGGCTGACCCGTGCCCGAGGAGAGCCTTCCGCCACTGGACAACCTCCAGTCAGTAACGGACAGCAACCTCCATCCAGGTGCCGCTGAGGACAGAGCCGGGCAGTGGCAACCCGGTCAAAACCCACATAGAGCCTCCGATTGCAGGGTAGTAGTTACTGGTGTGACCAGCAGTTGGATCCCGGGGCATACAGTACTTCTCGGCCCCTGACTGCAGCGTACAGTATAGGTTAAAGTGCTGCCAATGTAGGTGGGCAAAACTAACACGGAAGGGGTTTATTATATTCTTCGAACAGCAGATGCTACATTGAGGGAGAAGGAATAGTATTGGGTAGAAGTAGGGGAAAAACGAAAACATAAGCACACCTATTGGAGCCCCGTACCCTACGGAAATAGATGACCCTCAAATAGGCCTGTCACCGTGAGCAGTGTGAATTGCCGTACATTAATGATAATCCCCCGTCTACCGGGAACGGACATGCACGCAAACTGTAGCATCTGTATCTATCCAAGAGAGAAAAAAAATAATCATTACAAACCGCAAGCATCGAGAAAAATCATTATAAAGCACAGGCAACAGTAGACAAATCATTATAAACCGCAAGCATCGAGAAAAAAATCATTATAAAGCACAGGCAACAGTAGACAAATCATTATAAACCGCAAGCATCGAGAAAAAAAATCATTATAAACCACAGGGAGGCAATCCGGCTGTCAGCTGGGTAAGCTTTCTAGGATTTAAGTACTCGAATCAGCAGGAGATCCCCCCCAGCCCGCCAGCTGTGTAAATATATTAAAGGTACTTGCAAAGTGATTACCTAGAACTCTCGCAATTTCACCACAGGCCGTTGGCTGTGTAAACAGCAAGGACCCTTTGAGGTAAAAGCTGGGTGAGTTTCCGATTTAAACGGACAGATGACCCAGCGCTGGGTCTGTGGAAGACAGCACCCACATCCGGATGAAAGTGAGGGAATCGGGCACTAGGGTTAACTGTACATCTGAGCGGCTGGAGGCACCAGCTCCAGCGCGGCGGTCTTTGCCCCCACCTGCTCTAGAATCTTCCCAAACTGTTCTAAGATATGTGTAGCCGTCTCGGAGGCCTGCCCTTCGACTTTCATCTTTAGGGAACCAGTTCTTAACCCGCCACAGCTTGAGACTATTCTCTAGGTTTCGGACCTTTCGTTTAGCCTCCATAGCAGTATTATTCTCCCTTAACTGGGTCCCGATCTCCCCCAATATCTCCCCTGTTGGTGGCCGCGAGTCGGGGGTTTTCGGGACTGGGGTGGACTCGTCAGTGTATGCATCAACGGGTAAAGTAACAGTCGCGGCTAAATAGTCTAGTCCCGGGGGTGCCCACCCCGCGGGGGGCTTGCCTAGCACAATTGTTTGGAGAGCCGAATAATGTGGTGACCTGTAGAGACCGTCCAGAATCGTGATCATTAATGTGGGATTTTTAAATGTTTCTCTCAATCTTGTCAGGATAATTCCCTTTTGTTCTGGTGCTTGGGCAATCACCAGGTCCAACCTTTCCTTATGCAGGGCTACACTATCCAGCAGTAACTGACTGTGAATAGGTATGTCCCCACCATCCCTGCAGTGCCACCAGGGCACTCCGGGACATGCTGTCCTGAGGTGAGTCAACTTAGGTGGTCCGAAAATTCAGGTCCCCCATGTCGGATCTCCCCTGAAGGGAACCGCTTCAAAAACAGTACGTCTTTCAAAACCTGACCTTCGCGTGGCAGATCTCTGCTCTTAACAACCGGTCTAAGGCAGACGTCTGTACGGTTACACCCTCTTCATAAGAAGAGCTCCGACCTCTGTCACCCCGGGTATGTTCGGTGGTCACAACAAATATACAAACCAAAAGTCCGTCAGGTTTAAGTGCTCAGTAACATGGATCCAGGAAGTCGAATATGGTCAGCGCTCAGGTAGGAAACGTCAGGCAGAACTATCTGCAAAATCGGGCAAAACAGATATGCGCTCTGGCTCCGAAAGCCACGCTAGAGATTCAGGGGAAAAAACACACGGGAAAAAACACATGCGCTCCGGCTCCGAAAGCCACGCTAGTGATTCACACTCTGGGTAAAAATATATATGCGCTCCGGCTCCGAAAGCCACGCTAGAAATTCACACACTGGGTACAAATATATATGCGCTCCGGCTCCGAAAGCCACGCTAGAAATTCACACACTGGGTACAAATATATATGCGCTCCGGCTCCGAAAGCCACGCTAGAAATTCACACACTGGGTACAAATATATATGTGCTCCGGCTCCGAAAGCCACGCTAGAAATTCACACACTGGGTACAAATATATATGCGCTCCGGCTCCGAAAGCCACGCTAGAAATTCACACACTGGGTACAAATATATATGCGCTCCGGCTCCGAAAGCCACGCTAGAAATTCACACACTGGGTACAAATATATATGTGCTCCGGCTCCGAAAGCCACGCTAGAAATTCACACACTGGGTACAAATATATATGCGCTCCGGCTCCGAAAGCCACGCTAGAAATTCACACACTGGGTACAAATATATATGCGCTCCGGCTCCGAAAGCCACGCTAGAAATTCACACTCTGGGTACAAATATATATGCGCTCCGGCTCCGAAAGCCACGCTAGAAATTCACACACTGGGTACAAATATATATGCGCTCCGGCTCCGAAAGCCACGCTAGAAATTCACACACTGGGTACAAATATATATGCGCTCCGGCTCCGAAAGCCACGCTAGAAATTCACACACTGGGTACAAATATATATGCGCTCCGGCTCCGAAAGCCACGCTAGAAATTCACACACTGGGTACAAATATATATGCGCTCCGGCTCCGAAAGCCACGCTAGAAATTCACACACTGGGTACAAATATATATGCGCTCCGGCTCCGAAAGCCACGCTAGAAATTCACACACTGGGTACAAATATATATGCGCTCCGGCTCCGAAAGCCATGCTAGAAATTCACACACTGGGTACAAATATATATGCGCTCCGGCTCCGAAAGCCACGCTAGAAATTCACACACTGGGTACAAATATATATGCGCTCCGGCTCCGAAAGCCACGCTAGAAATTCACACACTGGGTACAAATATATATGCGCTCCGGCTCCGAAAGCCAAACTAGAAATTCACACTCTGGGTACGTCAAAAGGTTAGTAAAAGCTTACCAGTCAGGACTCTGCGATGCTGCTGTCAAATTGATCAGGTTTTTTTTTGGGTTGGTGAGGGTCGGAGAGCAGACAAGAAACTAACTGAGAGTAAATCTAACTACTGGAAGCCTTGGATTTAACAGGCGCTTCCCCACCTTTAGAAAACTTCGGCCGAAGGTTGTCTGCTCCCTGATCCGCCAACGTTGCCAACTTGCCGTTGTCTCTTTCCCTTCCCGCGTCGGGGTCACCAAATGTTAAGACGGACCCGGAGGGTCCCGTCTTTGCGTGTTCTTTTGGAAGGAGAGACTCACACTGGCAACTATGATTAGACGCAGACAGCAGTTTATTCACAGAATCTTAACTGATACAACGAATCTACAAGCATGCATTCGTTGGAGAAGGCGTTCTCCCTTCCCGTTCAAAGTTGACACAATTATACTTCGCGCTGCCTGGAGTCCCCGGTCAGTTCGCCTTCCCCATTGGTCCATTCATCTGCGCGCGCTGGGGATCCGTCCTCCTATTGGCCGCATCGAAGTGCCTGTCCAGCTCCTGCTGTGCTTGACAATGGCTCAGCCATCCCCGGGAGCGGTTCCGATCCCGTATTCAATAGTTCATTGTGTCAAGGAATTACTATGCGTCTGACAGGCTAGCCATTTTCAATAGTTTTAGTTTAACTAAATTGTCAATTACACTTATCAACTTTAGACTTAAATAGAGCCATTCACACTCACTAGTTACAGGTTCCGATAGAGCAATTCACACTTGTCTAACAGTTACAGATTCCGATCAGTTTCTTTATTAATCCCGAGTTTCGATGGGGCAATTGATACTGGCTGGTATTTACAGGCTCCAAGATTTAATTAACATTATGCATATCCCTTACAAGCTCCAGCAGTCATGCAATCGCCTGCAGCAGCTCGCTTGGCTGTTGTTAACCATTTCAGGGCTGGAAGTGTCACCCTCCCTAGCCCTACATTAAACACCGCAGTGAAATCTCCCCAACACTAGATACAACTCCTTTTGCTCCTAGATTAAGACGGTACAAAAATAAAATGTCCAACATTACCGAAAAGGAGGTTGGTACAGCAGACCACGGTAGCAATTAGCTTCTCATCCGCACTTGGCCCTGGCTGCACACTGCAATGGTCACATGCCATGCTGGGAAGCCACTGCAGTTGGTCGGAAGATCGTCAAGCTACACGGGACGGACGCGGTAAAGGTCATTGGGCCAGACTGGGAGGTTGATAACCCGTATTGGGCGATCGCCTCACCCGGAGGACACTACAAGAGAAGGGCGCTTATGGAAGCTGAGATATTGCCATGCTGCAGCAGAACGCAGCTACGGAAAGCCAGGCGGAATGCTGCGAGGCCACTGAACTGCACCCAGATCATGTTATTTGGCTCTGATGACGATTCAATGAAGACTTACAGCCAAGTGCAGTTGTCTCGCCCATATACATGTGTCTATGAATAACTGTACGTCTATTACTGTGTATGTTTATATGTATGTTAATAGCAGACATACACAGGCGCACACACAGTAACAGACATAGTTATTTATAAACACAAGCATATGGGGACAGCCCACTGCGCTCGGCTGTAAGTCCTCATTGGAGACTGGGAATAGTCGTCAGACGCCCGGGATTACCTTCAGCAACTAGGGATTGTTGCATGCTCGAGACTGTGGAACTTCACTGAAAAGAGCTCAGGGATCATTGCTCCTCATTCGAGGTTGGCAAATGCCGCATTTACCGGAGGCGGCCAGGAATAGAAAGTTAAGAAGACGACGATGGACAAGACAAGAGGGAAAGAGAAAAAACGCTGGGTTAAAGATGAAGAGAGTAGGAACGGGAATAGAAGAACAGCAAGTCCAATGAACGATCTCTAGCTGGAACGTCCCACCCTGACCATTTTACACCATGGGAGTGTTTCATATTTCGAGGTTCACGGAAACACGTTGGAGGCTCAGAGCAATTTTCTTCGATTCTTTTTAATGTTGTCCCTATAACAGGAACAGAATGAGATGAGCATGGATAATCAAAGAAAATCTGTCATTTTTTGTACGTTATCTGAGGTGATGTCGTCTTATTATTGACATTGATGATGGTTTCTTCGGAATGGATTCGCATGCATTTCTTTGGCTGCATCTCTTATGAATACCTGACTTTTTACAAGAAAGAGTATAGGAAACAGAATGCAGTTGTTGAGTTACTACATCATACCTAGCTAAGGTCACACTTCAGTGAAAGAACGTGCTAATCTATCCCTTTAATCAAATCGTTCACTCAATTAAATAGTGAGAAGAACCAAGGTGTGTGTGTGAAACCTGAAATGCCTCATTTGCTTCCCCTAATTTTGCCACACAACCAAGCAACTCAACTCAAGACACTGGTATCCATTCCAAAACTTTGTACTTATTTCTGTGTCAAGTGTTCACTACCGTCTGTAATAGGTCACATCCTGTAAGGTCGCAGCAAGTGTAACAAGTGTTCCTCTTCATTGTGTTTGTCTCTCCGAATTTTGGTCCATTATTGAGTGGGGCGTATTTTCTTAATGCAACATATATTACTTACCACTAATTGCCCTTTTTAAGGCCGTAATGAGGTCTCTCACTGAGGCACTGCAGTCCATACTTGGGCAACGCATGCATCAAAAATATTATGTTATCCATGCTATCAGGAGGCAACGTCCAGAGTTTTGCCCCCATCATTATGAAAGAACGGTGATGTAGTCTTGAGGTGTTATGGCTTGCAAATGACCATCAAGTTATAACTGCAGCTGTTGTCTCGATTATTCTCGTTTGCACTGATCTTGGCTTTAGAAGATGTTGCCAGAGACATCTGTGGATAAGAGCAGGGTATATCGTGCATGATGCATACTTCTGCTTCTGTTTGAAGGTGGGGACAGAGTCAATGGTTAATGTGGTAAAATGCATTTTAAGGAAATAGACTACTGTCTCCGAGTTAGGGTCAAGTGTTAATGCTATGAAATACCCACCCTCTGACCTCCTGACGTAGCCGCACGATATATTGTGCTATTCGGATTCAGCTGCACATGGACAGCCCTCCACAGTATTTTAATAGGGCTCTACTGAAAAAGGAACGTCATTAAAAATCAAGATGGGGCTACGATGGGAAGTAGTTTGTTTTCATTTTGGCAGAATTATTATTTTACTGGTAACTGTGTTACACTGATGTCCTTTGCTAGCTGGAGAAAGTGAGGGCTGCAGATTCTGGAGATCAGAGTCGAAGAGTGTTTTGCTTAAAAAGAACAGCCAGTTAGGCAGCATCCAAGGAGCAGGAGAATCGACGTTTTGGGCATAAGTCTTTCATCAGGAATGAGCCTCAAACCTGATGAAGAACTCGCCTGTTCCTCAGATGACTAGCTATGCTTTTCCACACTGCAATCTTCGACATCCTTTGCTCGGCATCAGCACAAGCCAGAATGTTCTCTGTGTCCAGTTGCATTTGGACCTATAATGGTCCCTTGGAAACGTAACTGCTGATAGTTCAGTGCAGCACTTACTGCTCCGTAGTGGAATTGTCCTGTCACCCGTCAACAGTCAACAGTCAACTGTAACTCGTCACCATTGAATCTACAATACTTGAGCAAAGTTACAAAGTATGAGCTGTCCCCGATATTGATCCTGATCTTCACTGACTCTTGGTGGGGAAAACGTACAATGTCTGGGGTGGCATGGTGGCTCAGTGGAAGGACTGCACAGGGACTCAGTTGAGGGGCGTCACAGGGCTCAGTAATTAGCACTGCAACCTCACAGCAGAGAGTCCTGTTTGATTCTAATCTTCGGCGGCTGTCCGTATGTGGAGTTTGCACATTCTGCAAGTGTCTGCGTGGGTTTCCTCCCACAGTTCAAAGATGTGTAGGATCTGTGAAACAGACAAACTAAATGCCCCATAGTGTTCAGGGATGTGTCAGTTGCATTACTCAGGAGAAATATAAATTAAAAAGGTAGGGAATGGGTTTGGGTAGGATACTCTTTGCAAGGTCAAGTTTCCTTTTTTTACAGTGTTGGCATTCTATGATAGAGAAAGTGATAAGTGACTGATGGAGAGGTAAGTAGAGAGAGGGGAGACACACACAGACAGATCAACTAACAGAGAGACGAACACAGTTTTGAGCAAATAAATGTAAGATAGAGAGAGAATCATATCAGAGTAGAAATGAAAAGAGAAAAAAGAGACAATGGAATACAATTAATGGAAGAAGTTGAGGGGATGTGCGGGAAAGATTGTGAGAGAGCCAGATAATTGAACAGAGGCAGACATACGGAGGGACATAAGGTGAAAAACATTCAAGGTAGACAGAAAGACAGTGAGGGGCAGAAACACAGAGTGAGGCATATGAGAAAGAAATTAACAGACAAGCACAAACAAAACGAACAATGAGAAAGGTAGATTGAGAACAACGGGGTGAAAGACAGAGAGCAAGGAAAGGACGGACAGATATACAGCTGGATAGTGAAAGAGAAACGTAAAACAGGAGGCCTGGAATAATAGAGTACAGATAGTGAGAATCTGTTCGCAGACGACCCTGAAAAAAATCTGCTTTTTCCTCAATGGAGTAAGCATGGGAAGATGAAGTCTTGAAAATCCTGAAGTCATCAAAACGTTTAAATAGTTTAAAGGAGAATTTACCAATTTATCCATGTTTCGGACCCAGGATGACAGAAAGCAGGGACATTTTCCTCCATACGTGATTGTAATCTAGCTTCTGTTTAAACTAACTTAAAAAAATATAAATCATTGGTTTATGATTCTTCTGGTTAAAATTCCTAAATTTATCAAACTTATGAAACTCCCCCTTTTCAGACACGTGCAGGCAGAGAGATTAAACAAAATAAGAATTTTGAGAACGGAGATAAAGATTGAGCCGGCAGTTGAATGATCACTGTTCACAGAGTTCATGAGGGTAATCCTTTATGCAGTTCCTTGGTCTTATACAAACCCAAACCCACAGCTTCTAATTACTGACGAGGGCAACTATGCTGATGATCATCAGGATTGAAGCGCTTTTGACTTTTGAGGAATACACAGTCCTGTCATTCCAAAACATCCGATAACGCCTGCCCAAGCTTTTACACCCACGGGGTGTTCACACTGGAGACAACATCTTGTGTGTTCGAGGGAATAATGCCCATCTCATCGATAATGGCTTATTTGTTCATACATCATCTATTTGTTGCTGACCGTGTCTCTATGTGTTAACAGCCTCTGCTCAGATTCATGGAGTCATATAAATGATCAGCACAGAAACAGACCCTTTGTTTCAAATCGTCCGTAACGATTAAATATTCGATAAGAATCTAGCACCATTTACCAGTATGTGTTCATTTACAAGAGTAAATGCTTGTTATTCAGATACCCGTCCATATACGTTTTAATTGTTGTAATTATACCATGCTTCAGTCATCTAATTTCATACCTGCACCACTCTCCACATTAAGAGGGTTGCCCCTTAGGTTCCTTTTAAATCTGTCCCTTGTCAACTTAAAATTATGCCCTCAATTGTTCGATTCCAGTACTTTGGGGGGAAAAACGCTATTTATTCTCTTGATATGAATAAGTGGGTGCACTGTACCTTCAAGAGAGATAAAAGCAAGCAAAATTACCTGACACCACCAAGTGTTCTCAATAAGGTAACAATGTAGCATTTGTTAGAAATTGACATTAGCTGATTGACTGGAGACAAAAAACTGATTCGAATTAAGCCAAACAGTTTAAATTATAAACTAAAAAAAAACTTTCATCCAGTTTGAATTTCTTATATTGACAATCTTAAAACCCAATGACCCAATCTGATGCTTTGGGCTTATAATACAGGGGAAAATTGAACAGTTCAGAGGAGAACTGCCATGCGACCATCATGTAAAGACTGCATGAAAAGTAACTGTCTTCAAGGTACCTTTATCAGTAACCTGTGAAGCAGAATCACCAAGAAGAAGAAAAGAAGGCAGGAATATAGAGAAGAACTAAAAGCTGCCTTGTTTTGAGATAAGACAGGCCGTGTCTTCCAATCTTATACTTCACAATCACCTGATGAAGAAGCAGTGCTCCCAAAGCTAGTGCTTCCAAATAAACCTGTTAGACTAATATGTGGTGTTGTGTGATTTTTAACTTTTGGTTTTGAGGTAAGAAGTTTTCTTTTGTAAGTTGTAATCAAAATATTTCGAACTCGTATTTTAGAAGGGGAAGGTCAGACGAATGAGTTGCAATTAGTTGTTAGCTAATTATTCTCTGTTATGCTTCACGAAATAAACTTATAGAGTGACAGAGTCATAGAGATTTACAGCACAGAAACAGACCCTTCAGTCCAACTCTTCTATGCCGACCAGCTATCCCAAACCAATCTCGTCTCACCTGCCAGCACCTGGCCCATATCCCTCCAAATCCTTCCTATTTATATACCCATCCAGATATCTTATAAATGTTGCCATTGTGCTAGCATCCACTACTTCTTATGGCAGCTCATTCGAGACACGTACCACACACTTGCATTAACAAGTTGCCCCTTAGATCTCTTTTATATCTTTACCATCTCAACTGAAAACTCTGCCCTCTAGTTCTGGACTCTCCCACACCAAGGAAGAGTCTTTGTCTATTTATCCAATTCATGCCCCTCATGATTGTATAAACCTCTATATGGTCGGCTCTCAGCCTCCGATACTCGACGGAAAGCAGCCCCAGCCTAGTCAATCTCTTCCTATAACTCAAATCGTCTAATTCTGGCAAAATCTGTGTAAATTCTTTCTCAGTCCTTTCAACTTTCACAAAGTTCTTCCGATAAGAAGGAGACCGGAATTGCACACAATGTTCCAAAGGTGGCCTAACAAATGTCCCGTACAGCTGCAAAACGACTTCCTAACTCTGGTACTCAATACTCTGACTAATAAAGGAAAGGATAACAAACGCCTTCTTCACTATCTTATTCCACTGCGACTCCACTTTCAAGGAGCGATGAACAGGCACTCCAAGGTCTCTTTGTTCAACAACAAACCCTCGGACCTTACCTTTAGATGTATAAGTCCTGCTAAGATTTCCCAAAATGCAGTATCACACATTTACCTAATTTAAACTCTATCTGCCAATTCTCAGCCCGTTGACCCATCTGATCAATATCTTGCTGTAATCTGAGGCAACCTGCTTCGCTGTCCAGTACACCTCCAATTTTGGTGTAATCTGCAAACTTAGTAACTATACCTCTTACGCACACATCCAAATCATTTACATAAATGACAAATCTTAGTTGACCCAGCACCGACCCTTGTGGAAGTTCACTGGTAACAGGCCTCCTGTCTGAAAAACAAAATTCCACCAACACACTCTGTCTTCTACGTTTGACCCAGTTCTGTATCCAAATGTCTAGTTCTCCCTGTATTCCATGAGAGTTAACTTTGATAAACAGTCTCCCATGGGGAACCTGTCGAACGCCTTATGAAAGTCCTGAATAATCACGCCCAGCGCTCTGCACTCATCAATCCGCTTTGTTACTTCTTCAAAACCCTCAATCATCTTTGTGAGACATGACTTCCCACGCACAAAGACATGTTGACTATCCCTAATCAGTCCGTAACTTTCCAAATATGTGTAAATCCTATCCCTCAGGATTCGCTCCAACAACTTGCCCATCACCGACGTCCGACTGACTGGTCTATCGTTCTCTGGCTTATCCTTACCAGCCTTCTGAGCAGTGGCACAACATTAGCCCTCCTCCAGTCTTCGGGAAACTCGCCTGTGATTTTTGATCAGACAAAGATCTCAACAATGGGCACAACAATCACTTCACTGGCTTCCCACAAGGTTTTAGGGTACAAATGATGTGTTTCAAGACATGCAGCACTCCCTCCTCTGTAATATCGCCATTTTCCAAGATGTCACCATCTATTTCCGTACATTCTGTATCTTCCATGTGTTTTGCAATTTTAAGGACTGATAGTGAAAATTAATTTACTATCTCCCCATCTCCCGTAGCTCCACACAAGGGCTGCATTGCTGATCTTTGAGGCCTCCTATTCTCCCTGCAATGTTTCCAAAGCAATGCCGTACTAAAACTTTAAACACATGGTCGGGTTTATTCCCCAACACCAGGTCCAGTATGGCCCCTTCCCGAGTTGGATTATCTACATATGTTCTGGAATACCATCCATACAAATTCTGCTCCATCCGGATTGTTAACACTAATGAATCCCAGTCAAAGTTGGGAAAATTAAAATCCCCCATCCCCACCACCCTGTTGCTTCGCTATCTTTCGGTAATCTTTTTACATATTTGTACCTGCATCTAGCGCTCGCTGTTGAGAGGCCAGTAGTACAGCTGCAACGTCGTTACTGCGTTTTTCTGAGCTCTGGCCATATTGTCTCACTGCTCGAGTCCTTTTTAGTGTCCTCCTGCAGCACAGCTATCTCTGGCCATGTAATTCAAGTCCTCCACCTCTTTCACTTCTTCACTATCCCACCAGAAGCATCGATACCCTCGGATATTAAGTTTTCACTCATGCTGTTCCCTTAGCCAAGTGTCATTAATAGCAATAACATCATACTCCCAGGCAAAAATCCAAGCCCTAATTTAAAATACCTGCCTGTGTCACTTCTTTCACACAAATGCACTTTTAAATCACCAATCCCTTTGTGTTCAACAGTGCGCCCTATTTAATCTTACCCTTAGTCCCGATGAGTTAATTGCCGAATTCCTTGCAAGCTTCAATTCCAATCTCCATACAGTCCACTAACCTCCTCGTTTGGTTCACATGTGGAGGGAGCACGTGGCCATCACTGTAGTCAATGTTCTTAGTCAAAAAATTTCAAACGTAATCAGTCGTTCTTGCCAAATTCCAGGAGCATCTTTGGCCCAAGTTAACATCTAGTTTCCTGATTCGAACTCCCAAACCTCAGCTTCAGGCAGGTAAAGTACATCAATCAGTGTTGGATCCCATTCGATCTCAAAGGAGCTAATGGGGTCGAACTGGGAGCAAGGCAGATTGTGCAAAGCGTTTTTCCAGGGCTGATGGAGATTACAGAGGGAAAAAGTAGTGAGGATATGGAGTGATTTACAAGGAAAACTTATGTTCTTTCACTCAAACTCTCACTCAAGAACGGTATGTAAAACAGAAGTAGGAGGCAATTGAGGGTAGAGCATTTTTCAATAATACTTGACTGCGGGTATCTGCAGCCGCCATAAAATACGACTGAGCCTCCTACAGGTTCATGAAACTGAGATTGACAGGTTCCTGTTTGGAAAAGGCCTTCGTGGTTACCGAAGGGAATTGGGTTCATCCAGTTAAAACTCTTCGTTGCAAAGGCGCAAATATTATACATGTAATGGGGAGAATTATTTCCTTATATTTCTCTGAAGCTTGCAAACAACGAAATGCAGAATGCAATCACATTCAACAGAAAACCAAAATGCGCTGACGGGCTACAGGAGAACAAGACACACAACAAACAATAACAGAACGTTTCTCATTCGCCATGCCCTCTCCTGAGAGTGACTCTGTGAAGGCAGGCACATGATTTTCTTTGAGCACACTGTGTATGCCGTGGTTAATAATGAGGCACAGGCAACGCCAAACACAGATGCACACACGCACAGGCACAGAGACAGGGACACAAACACAGATACACACGCAGCTATGCATGGACACATATTGAAATACGCACACATGCACACACACGATATGGACACTCAGACGCTTGCACCTATATTCAGATATTCCCAAATATGCACAGACAGGCAAGAACACACTCACAAATACGCATCGACACATACGCACACAATCAGACAGGCAAACACATGTATAATTACATACAGACACGTGCACAGGCACACACGCACAAGTGCATGCATCACAAACACTTACACAGCACATAACTGCACACACAACAGACAAACCCTCACACTGAGACACACACGCACAGGAATATGCGCACATGCATATATGCACACAAATACCCACACAATACACACGCGCATGATGTTTGGCTTCACCTTGGGACAGTTAAATGACCAACTCACAAACAAGTGGCCCACAGCAAATTAAATCATCATTGACTGTCGCTCCATTCACTTGCTAATTACTGCCACAGCTCTACTTCACCAAATTCTTACTGAATCCACGCCATTTACCCCTCAGGACACTGCATTGAATTTTGTTGGATCGTCCCTACTGTCAGGAGATTTGAAGTTTGATGAAATGCTTGTGCAGAATTCCAGGAGGGTCCTCGAGCCAAAATGTATTCCATTTTTATTTTTCCATGATATCGCCAATTCTCCAGTGCTGTCCCTCTCTGCTTTTCTGTCTTCCCTCACTTCCTCCACCTTTCTTCCAGCATACCCTCTTCAAGTTTAATGGAATCCGAGACCCAATTTGTCAAATGCTGGAACGATCACTCTCAACGCCCTCAAAATCGCAAATTATATTCTACTATCCTCCAAAATGTTAGGCCTTAAATTCTTGTCCCTTGTCACCTGAAACTGTCTCTCCTGAATTTAGAGAAGAGCAATTGGAATAGTGCCTGCTTTCACTGGCTCCGCAGTCGAGATAAACTTTGAATTGTCGCCTATCACCTGCATGAGAAGGCTCGGAAGCCGGCATGACGCTCGATTTGTTACCATAGCGATAACCTCCTCAGCGCTGCAAATGGGAGATTCCTGGATTAACTAATTCGTTTGTGAATTTGATTTATTTATTTGGGAAAATAGATATTTTACCAAACCTTTCAGCTGTTGCCTGAACTTGGTCTGGATTACAGCATATATTGCAATGTAATTGTCGCGACTGTGGAGTATGAAGTTCAATTGCTGCACAAAATAAGGTAGCTACCGAACCTAATTTCCTAAACCATACGTCCGTTACCATACAGAGTTCACGATTAACGTTAAATGTGACAACAATAAAAATTAGCTGACATCACAAAGAGTAAGATGATTTTCTTTTCTTGAAATGACATTTCAGTGTCTCTGAAATGAGCGAAGAATGCCCTGTGGGCTATGCTAGTCAAAATAATGTAACTGACTGAACAGCAGAATCTGGAGAAATAGGAAATTGAGGGTGGGATTGCGCGGTGCAACTCAGTGGTGATCCAGTGGTGAGAGTAATTAGACGGATTGTTACCTCACAAAATCCGAGGAATTTCATTGCATGTCCATTCGTGTTTCGGTCAGTGAATGACCAAACTTCTGACATCAGGACTTCTACATCTTCAGTCGAACACTCTGTCCTATGTTTCATGCTAGATATCATTTTAAAACGGTTCTCAGTGTCTTTGCAGTCATTCACCTGTTCACGATTGAACATATCCGTTTCACTGGCACATAGGCCAACATCTTCGTGAAGCATAATGCACTTACTCAAGTGTGTCAGCAAACGCAGCCAGTTGTAAACCAAGAACTGCAAATGTTACAACCTTTGCATTAACAGTTGAACCATGCGTCAGTTGGCAAGAAGGAACTAAAAGTTAAACTTCGTAGTGACTCGGATGTTCCTTTTGCGTTGCAGTTAATTGACACCAAACAGAACTCTTAATAAGGTTATGTAAACCATTCCTTTATTTCATTGTTACATCATTTATTTAAATGGTCAATGTATTCAAAATGTTAACTCTGTCTTTGCAGATACCGAATTCCTCCAGCATTTTCAATCCTTATGATGTTACCAAAAATGCTGCTGAACAACTGTCATTTTAATGAATTAGATAATGCAACGTAACAATGTCCAAGGTTTGAAAACAAAAGTGTGGTGACATTGACAGACTGCGTGTGGATTGATTCCTCTACAGGTTGAGTAGTGGGAAAAGTGTTTTGTCAATGTTTTCATTGATGAAGTCTTTCTCAGAATGTGCATACAACTTCTGTTATTCCGATCCAGTTTCTGAGATAATCATTGTGAATCATGCATTGACCATATTGTTGGTAAGTTCGAAATAAAACTTGATTAGTGGTCTCAAGCAGATATCTATGATCGCAGTGCCTGCCGTGGAATCCACATGGATGCTCAAGTACACAACCTTCAGATTATATTTGGCCTCAGGATGTAGGATGTAATCTATTTACATTTTGTCTTTACTCAAGGTTATTTTTAGGTTGTCTTTGCTCAACAAAGAATCCGAAGAAAACGCCAAACAATGCGCACATCAAAGGTGCTATGTGAAATCCAAGGGAAATTAATTTTATTTAATTTGCTGTCGCCATGTGTACCTGACAAACTTTATTTGTGGGCAATACAGGCATGTCACATCCAGCAAGCGCAGGATGCTTAGATATAGTGAGGCACTTAGGTTGGACCACACAGGAGAAGCGAGAATCAAAATCATCATTAACAATATCAACGTTATTATATCGAAATTTTACCAGAAACAAAGATGTTTATGACAACACTTTTCAGTAGTGAAACCAAATTTGGTTGACAGAACCATTTGCTCGGCTGCCTTCATTCTGTAGACTTCTATCGAAACTATCTCCGAAATAATATCCAGGGATATTTTGCTATATTTTTCAGCTCTGCTCTGAATTTGCTCTGGGTCGCTGCATAAATGATAGGGTTGAGAAAACAACTAAAAAATTTCAAGAAATCTCCCACTTCCGTGGCGATAAACCCAGCGTTTGTGAAGTCTCCTCGGTAATAAACAGTGTTTGTTATTTTGGTAACGCCTAAACAGACGGCATTTGTCAACCACAGCAAAAGAAAACATAATGATATTGAAAATAATAAAATGATGGATTTTCTGCGATTCTCTATTTCTGAGTCAATTTGATTCCCATTCTTGGAATGCCGGAGTTCAGTGCGGGTTCTATTCGCCAGTACAATACGTTGGACAGTTAATGAATTGCACAAAACAATCAGAGTAACAGGAATCCAAATGACCCAGGCGATGTGAAACCAGACATAACCTATACCTGCAGAAGACGAAAAAAAAGCTGCACTTGCCCGACAACCCCGCTGATCTTTATTAATTATTTGTTCAGGTTCATAAGCAAACAAAACTGGTATTTCCTTCAATACAATAACAGCTGTGATGGTTATGACCAGCGTGAGTGCAGTTCTTTTGGTACAATACTTTGTTTGAAACTTCTGGCAGCAGATTACAACAAATCGATCAAATGTGAAGAAGACAATGCACCAAACAGACAAATCGGGAGTGAGAGCAGTCATATACATAATGACTCTGCAAACAGGAGTGTAGGACAGGAATGACAAAGGAAAATGATAGCTGAAGATATGATACAGTACTACATTGTTGATCAGGACCAGTAGATCTGTTGTTGCCATGGACAACATGTAAACAGTGATACACATGGAAAGGCCACATTTTCTTTGCGCAAGAATCCAAATAGTGGCCAAGTTGGCTATGGACAGAAAGATGGCAGCGAATAGTATACAAATGTCAGATTCTAATGAAATATAATGTCGGTCAATTTTACACGGTTAGCAATAAAAGAACAATATTTACTCAACTGATGCTGGGATCATTTCGTAAATGAGAACAAGGCAGCTCAAAAGGAGATTGGATCAAGCCAAAGCAGAGATTGTAACGGAAGCTTCATAAACTACCTATGGGGTAGCAGGTTATTTAGTCCATCGAGTCTGCATTGACTTTCCAAGAACATCCCTCTCAGACCCAGGCACATGCCTGCCATTACATTGCATAACCTACCCAGCCAGCACACTAGAACTGAGAGAGGCAAACTCGAGCGAGCAATGGAAATGCATGCAGACATCAGCAGAACATGCAATATCCACATAAGCAGTCGCCCGTGTTTCAAACTAAACACAGAATCCTTGCACTGTGAGGTATTCGTACCTCACAGGAATTTGGCATTGTGCCGTTGCTGGACTTGATTTCAAGAAGTAGTTATTATGAAATGTTGATATGAAAGAAATTTATCACGACCGGACGTGGAAATAAACCACGATAACGATGACAGGACTCAACACAGAGAGAATGTAACGATTCACAATACTCTCTTGTGATGCAGTGGAAAGCGCCCCTGCCCAAGACTGAGAAATTTTGGAGCAATTCACACCTGTTCCAGAGATGTAAAACATTACCAAACTGTTTAATTAGGGAAACTAGCTTAAAAACATAAAGAACTCACCAGGAAGAGCAAGTGATACAAGTATCGGATAGTAAATCTCTTTCACTAGCAAAATTGCAGGCTTCCGCATTTCGTGTGAGAGTAAATGATTTCTTTCAGTCTGAAATGTTCTGAAGAGCCAAGGCTGAGGCAATGCAAGGGAGTCAACGTTTATATATGCATAAAACCTCTGGGAAATTACATAGCTGCGAAACTCACATTAGTCACAGCCATTAAACAAATAACGTATTTCTTTTTAAATTTGGATGAAACAAAAGATTGAAAGAATAAAATTATGCATAAGGAGGAAAATCTACCGAAGTGAGAATGGAATTTTCTTTTTCTTATCGGAATACGCTCTCACTAAGTCCAGCTAACTTCTGGGGTCCCAAATGCATCTGACAATTTATTCTGTATCTATAATCAGCTTAAGGCTAAAGTCGTCTGAGATATCGATGCTCTTCTATTTGTTGCACCATTAGACTCTCTCACTCTGCTGATTGTCCTTTTTCAGACTTCAGAAGCTGCTCTTACTCCTGCATTCACAAGGCCAAGCTGATCTCCGTGTTCCCCGAATGCTGAATTTCAGACAGCTGTTCTTCGGCCTATTCGGCCTGATTCAACTTCTACGTTGAATCAATATCCATTTGTGCACCTACATCAAACCTTTTGATTGACGTAATTGGCCCATGACAATCGACAAACAACTGAGTGCTTCAGGTATAAGGTGATTCCCTGTCTCCTGAAATTTTCTCAGGGCCTAAATGGTTACAATCACTCTTAATAGGTAAATGATTCTATCCAGATATTTTGGCCTGCAGTTTTTAGTATCGCTGTCTCCCCATTTCAATGATTTCTTTTTCTTCAATACAGCTATCTGGTGTCTATGAAACATTTTTATAAATGCATAGAAGTAACTATTCTAGCTTTTTATGCGATGTTGCAACATTTTATGAATTCTCTCTCATTATTCATTTTTACACATGTATACCTACCTCCCTGTTGGGCATTCTGTTCCACAGAAATGTTCACGATAGCATGAAGTACCTTATTTGCAGGGCCTGTTAGCTCAGCCTGTTTGGTCTAAGCACGTTCTACAGAGAATCGCATCGATTCTTCGTGTGTTTTCATTCTGAGAAACATAATACTGTGGGTTTCCAGCTGCTGCCTTCATTGCTAAAAGATTAGTATTTTCTCACAAAACAAATACTATCGACTTCATCTGTCAGGAACGTGGCGGGTTGCACCAAATTTTTAACCATCTTGTTTTCATTTGTAATCAAGTTTTTCTCAAAAATATATTTTACTGAAGAAGACATCATCTTGTAATCACGTCTGTGAAATGCAAAACAGAATTGGTTCTGAAATAATCCTACATCTTTGCATGTTATTATTGCACTGATAGGAGACTATAAGAAAATAGATCACTGCGGTTGTGTTTGTTAACAATCATATTGGTCCATACCATTTCAGTTCGCTGTTTTTTCATCTGTTCTCATTCGCTTGGTATTCATATTACGACAGTTTATTTTTGCAAATGTTGTCATGCAAATTAAATATGCTAAACATGGCACGCGACAGTGCTCAATGACCTCTGACATGAATTTTCAATTCCATGCTCATTTCTTTGGAAATTATGCCTCTCCCCGCACCGCAGACCCTTTCAACCACATCCAAAATTCTCCTTCAGCTGGGGCCCACCGTCTGGCCTTCACTTCTCATATGGAAGATCATTGAGCTTAAATGTGAAGATTAGCAGCTGTTGAAACTTTATTGCTGGAACAGCACAGCAGGTCAGGCAGCATCCAGGGAACAGGAGATTCGACGTTTCGGGCACAGGCCCTTCTTCAGGAATGAGCAGCTGAAAGATTAGCAGCTGAAATTGCTGATGATTAGGAATGTATCTATATATCAAATTTCGGCTTTCAATACAATTTCAATCCGTGAGGGGTAGAAATTCTGAAAAAGACAAATCCTCACCTGAAAAGAGAAAGATAGATTTCGGTGAAGACCATAAGGATAACTTAGCACGAGTGAGAAGGAAATCCTTGCAGAGGAAAGAGATTTTAAAATGCACCAGTGCTTTCGTTGCAATAAAATAGTTCGCATGAAAACAAAGTGTTGGCAGGTTAGGGAAAGCTTTGGGAAGCCAGTTATAGGAAAACAAGATTAGCCCGTGGATTTTGTTGGAGTGATAATGGAAAGCACATTGGAGGCTAGAAAACTGCACAAGAATTTCCAACTTCTTCAGAGTTTGGCGAAGGAGGAAGTACCAGGATATCTTAAACCATGTACCTGCGAAGTTAAAGTTCATTCACATAGGTCAAATGCAACAGGCAAAGAGAATACAGTATCATAAGATACAGGATCCACTCAATCCATGATTTTAAAACATGAGGAGATATGTACCACTGAAGGACTATTGCCAGATAAAGTTCTACGACTTTGAGACAAGAAGCACTCAATTCTGTACAGTGAGTTTAGAGTGTGCAGTGAAGAGTGGAGGAGTCGTGATAGGTGTTTTGTGCAAACTCTCAGCTTCAATAATACAGTTGGTCCTTTCTGATGACATAGCTGGTACACATGAAGGAGTGTTGCCTGCTGTTGTTATAAGGTCAGTGGCGCTCAGGCTACTTAACTATTGCAGGACACTTATCCTGGGATTTTTCCTGACAACGTGGTAAGGAGATCACCAAGTTACCGGTTGAAACCGGAGATATCAAAGATTATATTTAGGAGGTTGAAATGCAATTAGGAGAGGACCTGTTTAATCAAATGACTGACACAAATCGGACGCAGATAGAAGACACAGCGGACATGTTTAATTCCGATAAATTAACTGATTTACAGCAGAAATACCAGCGTTTGAAGCAATTGCATCAAACGGCATTCATGGAAAAACACTCTGACTATATCGCTGAGTATTGTTATCATAAAAACGATGCATCAATGAGGAAACAGACACAATCCCATGTCAGGCAGATGAGACATGGGCAGACGTGCTTCATGCCAAATTGGCAACGGGTCATGGGATGGTGTTGCGAGTGGCAAATGAGGTACCACAAGGGGGTCATTTACTTGTGAGCAAGATTCAAACTGAAATACAAAATCGATTTTTCCAGGCCTGGAATGCACAAGAATGTAGCGGAATTTTGCGAGACATATCATAAATGTCAGGTAATTAGAAAACCAGAGACAGTAATAAACCCACAGCGTAAATACCTATTCTGCATCTGATGAATCTTCTACACGAGACTAAATTGATTGTGCAGGATCTCTACCTCAAACAAAAAGTGCTAATCTGTATTTGTTGACAAATATTGATGCTTCCACGAGATTTTCAGAGGTTGTTCCATTATGCAATATCGTAGCTAAAATGATTCTAAAGGAGATTAACAAAATTTTGACGTGATAGGGCTACCCATAGAGATACAATGCGATGAAGGGCTGACATTTACCTCAAAATTAGCGAAGGAATCATGGACAGTTTAGGAATAAAACAATTCTTTTATTTTACTGCGTAACATGCAGAGTCGTAGGGAGGGATATAAAGTTTTTTCATTGCACATTCAATATCACATTGAGGAGTTATAGTGAAGATGGTCCAGACGGTTGGGATAAGGGAATTCTGTCTGTACTTCTTTGCGATCAGAGATGCATAAAAGTAATCGACCAAATTCAGTTTATATGATTTTTTTTTGCAAATAAAGTGAGATGACGGCAAAAATTGAGTGAGGAGCAACAGAGACAACAGATTTAAACTTTGCTTCACATTTTAGTGAACAATTAAATGGAGAGGGGAAGTTGGTTACCGGTGTTTAAAGGCATGACAGCATACAAAGAAACAGGAAGCAGACAAGAAATCAAAAACTCACAACGTTCTATCAGGGATTAGGTGTTAAGACTCCTTCCAATGATACGTGGAAGGAAATGAAGTGAGGTGAACTGTTTGATAAGGTCTGCAGTCAGAAGGAAATCTCACGGAGTGCTTATTTTCACAGGGAATGAAAGCCAGAGGAGACTGTGTCGTTGATTACACCACAGAGGGAATAACTAAGTGTACCAGAATCTGAAATAGACATTTATTTAATTAAATTTTACAATGATGAGTTTGTCAAAATTATAGTGAATTATTGAGTTTTCTCCCAGAGTAAAATCAGAAAAACATGAAATAATTATTACGATCACATGGTGAGATCCGTGGAAATAAGTTGGGATGTAATAACCTAATTAGGTGTAACGCAGGTACAGAAGATGCTTATCAGATTAAGCAACAGCCTAATAATGTTATGTAGACGTAGGTATACTTTTAAGAGAGTTAAAAGCAACAGAACTATCGGACCCAGCACCAAGTGTACTCAAAAATGGTTAACAAAGTAACGTTGGATCGAACCAACGAATTCTTACAGATTTCTACACGGGATAACTATTTTCTGTGTTGCTGGCTATAAATTAAGGAGGAGAGAAAACCCTTGTCTCAACAATAGGCATAACCCGCTAAGTTGGCACATGTTTAAAAGGAAATTGAAATCATGCTGCAAGCCAGCTTAACAGAAGTCAGTAACTGTGACTGGAGCTCATCCAGAGTAATGGTACCACAACCAGTTGATAAACAACGATTATGTATGGATTATCGCAAATTTTATGCAGTCTGAAAGTCTGATACATACCCAATACCGGGTTTTCAAGATGGTATTAACAGGTACTGACAAGCAGCTTATATTTCTAAGTTAGACTTACACAAGTGATGCTGGCAAGTATGTCCGAAGACTGACACAGATTTTGTTCTTTGTAACGCAAATGGACTGTATCAATGCAAAGTCACACCGTTTCATATGAAAAAAAGTGTCAGCCACATTTCAGGGATTAACCAATAAGGTGATTGCTGTATTACTTACTTGTGTCGCATATATTGATTACTTGGTAATTTTTAGTCATACATGGAAGGAATATTTGCAACATTTATCAGACTTGTTCGATCGAGTTTGGAAGACAAACTTGGTGATAAGCTATCCAGGGCTTCATTATTGGACCTGGACACATAGCCCCATGAAATGCGAAAACAAACGTAATTCACAAGTTTCCTGAACCATCAACAAAATGAGCATGGCGACGATTTCTAGGAATGGTTGCACATAGTCGAAAGCTCGCACCGAACTCACTGAATTGCTCACAAAAGGCAAGAGGTTTCAGTGGGCAGCGGGCTGTCAGAAGGTATTTGATAGTCTGAAAGCTGTGTTAACCACTGTTCCAGTATAAGCCACAACTATTTAGGCACAGCCATTCAAGTTGACTATCGTTGCAAGTGTTGAGATATGCTTTGGCAAGAAGACGACACGAAGACAGAGGGACCTATCGGGCATTTCTCCAGGAGATTGAACAATAGAAATATTCAACAATTGAGAAGGAACTTATTAACTTGGTGGTGTTGTTATAACATTTCACTGTTTATGTTAAAATTAATGTATCTGAAACAATCATATGCACTGATCATAACCCGTCGAGGTTAATGGAATAATCTAAGGACCAAAATGCGTGATTGTAATGATGGAGCTTATTGTTACAGCCATTCAATTTGTCAATTGTGCATGTGGCATGACGAGAAAAAGTGATTGCTGAAGCATTGTCGAGACTTGAATGAGATACGGTAGCATTCAGTGGCAAGAGTGAGAGGAATGAAATAGAATTTAGCTGCGCGTGTTTACATGTTTATAGTCAAAGTTATGCCCATGTACGTTGTAGCGTATTAACAATTGGAATTCAGGGGTTTTGAAATGAAGCCATGTTTGGACATTGATGGATCCTTTTGTAAGGGGTGAGATACGAAAATGCTGCGGCTTCAATCAAGTTATAATGTCCTTTCTTTAGAGAGATTGTAATAGCAGCGATTCCAAGACGTCTGTCTTGAATGGATTTTACACTAATTTGATTATCGCTAATGGACACTGCTTCAGGCAAAACGCTTTAAAGATTAAAAAAAGAGAAGATTTGTACAATGAAAGGGGAGGGAGCGTTCTCCCACCTCAGGCGTTCTTTGTTTTGGCTTGATTTTATTAGCAGTCTAACTGTTCACTGAAAGCAGTCGTTAAGTTTTGAGAATGCAGCTCCAAAAAATAGCTATATAAAAGAAGATGTTCCATTCTGCCATCTCACTCCCTCCCTGGAAGAATCTGTTGCTGATTTTTACTTTTGAGCCAATGGGTGCTCATATGAGTTGTTGTCATGGTAATAGCATCATTAATTTGCAGTAATCCGTTGGGCTTTCAGAAACGTTAAGTTTTTCGGTATTCCATTCTCTTTCATTTCTGTTTATTTCCGTAAACATACGAATAAATATTATTTTGTTTAAAACTAAGTAGTTGACAAAATGCATCACCTCTGGAGTATCCACTGTACATTTGCTTAAAACACCGCGCAAAGTTAGGATCCGGGCTACTTCTTGAAATGATAAAGGGTCTTCCTTGGACTATATCATTTGGATTGCAGTTAATAAAATCATTGCCTCCCAATCTCAGCTATCAGTTTGTCCATTCACTGCAGCTTTCCAGAGACTATTTAAGAGTTTTCTGATTGCGGAGAGTCAGTAGTTATTCCAGCTTTTATGTGTTTATGTAATAAACTACAATTTTCCTCTGATTATTTTGCGTTATGAATGTCCATCTTCCTCCCGGTAAGGCATTCTGTTCCACGGAAAAGACAATACTACATGATATGAATTATTTACAAGATCTGTCTGCACTTAAGCCGGTGTTTGCTCACAGCATGTTTCATCAGAACAGATTCGATGGAGAACCACATCGATTGCCATGCCACTTCATTCAATGAAACAAGATACAACTGAGGCATTTGCACCTGCTGCGTACATCGCTAAAACATTTATATTTTCTCAAACAGCAAGTGCCATCAACTTCATCTATCAGGAAATTCTCCGGTCGCACTATTATTGTTCAGCATCTGCTATATTCCACATGATTTCATCGCTATCACGTTTTTCTCTGTACAGTAACTTCTTTGAGGACGAATCTTGTGATCATGAATGACTGTAAAATTCAAGAGTGAGAAGTTTTTGAGCTCTCAAAACTCAGTATAAAGCTTTTAACTGCCGCAGTTTTCTTGACTATATATTCTTAAAGCTGGTTAATTTCAGGCCACCGTTCCATTCAGCCAGTTGCTTTGTCTCTGTCACATCTGTTCGAGTGACGCGAATATTGATTGGGGCCACCGAACTTTGCACCTCTTTTCCCAATCAAAGGTTACCCAGTGCTGTGGTTGACGGGTCCTAAGTTGTATCCGCTAAAGCTCTCCTACTTCAAACCTTTTCCCCCATATTCCCTCCCATTACCATTCTACGAGCATTTATATTCATAAGATGATTAGCCAATGGGATGCCGCCACCAGAAATGTATTTGCCTCCCGACATCCCTAATTGCAGTTCGTTTTTGGTATACCGTGTTCCACTCCTTCCTCACACCCAAAACGACGCAACAGCCTCGCAGCGCATCTCCTTCAATTGCCTAAGGTGTAACTCCTGCCTGTTAATTCTCTCACTCTTCACCAGCCATGACTCCAGATACACCCGGCTCCACCTTCACTTCATTTAATCACTCTATTCTCTGCTCTCTATTTGTTCCGATTGACATTGTGGAAACAAACTTCAGATTAGGTGACCATTTTTGGAATGTGGACCTTCTGTCCACAAATGAATAAATGAGCCTGAGATTCCTGTTGATTGCCACTTTAACATAAGATTATGTTCGTGGAAAACATCTCTGTAACAGTTAAGTTTCATTGCTCCAGCGCAGCTTAGCTCAATTTGAAAGGACTGCAGCCCATTTTCCACATGGGAACTCTGCAGGCCTTCACATCGATATCGACAATTTTAGGGGTTGAGCAGTTTTCGCCATGTTTTCTCCCAATCACGCACACCCAGCCTTGTTAGCACATGGGCAGCTTCCCAACACTACCAATTGTCAGCCACTCACAGTCCCCATTACAAGATTTTCATTCCCTCAGACTGACGTTTGAACACACGTTTGACTGTCCAACTATTTTTCACTCCGTTTCTTTCTGTCCATTCTTCGTTTGCTCTGTTCCCTCACCCACCATATCTTCTGGACAGATGCATTCATTTTCTAACTAACATTAGTTCTGTAAAAGGGCTACTGAACACAAAACATTAGTTACGATTCGACCTCATAGATGCTGCAAGACTGACTGATATTTTTCCAGCAATTTAAATTTTCGTTTCAGATTTCTGGTATCCACGAATATTTTAATAGAACATAGAACATAGAACATAGAAGAATACAGCGCAGTACAGGCCCTTGGGCCCTCGATGTTGCGCCGATCCAAGCCCACCTAAACTACACTAACCCACTATCCTCCATATACCTATCCAATGCCCTCTTAAATGCCCATAAAGAGGGAGAGTCCACCACTGTTACTGGCAGGGCATTCCATGAACTAACGACTCGCTGAGTGAAGAACCTACCCCTAACATCAGTCCTATATCTACCCCCCCTTAATTTAAAGCTATGCCCCCTTGTAATACCCGACTCAATACGCGGGAAAAGGTTCATACTGTCGACCCTATCTAACCCCCTAATCATCTTGTACACCTCAATCAAGTCACCCCTAAACCTTCTTTTCTCTAGTGAAAACAGCCCCAAGTGCCTCAGTCTTTCCTCATACGATTTTCCTTCCATACCAGGCAACATCCTGGTAAACCTCCTCTGCACCCGTTCCAATGCCTCCACATCCTTCCTATAGTATGGCGACCAAAACTGCACACAATATTCCAGATGCGGCCGTACCAGAGTCTTATACAACTGCATCATGACCTCAGGACTCCGGAACTCAATTCCTCTACCAATAAAAGCCAGTACGCCATATGCCTTCCTCACCGCACTATTTACCTGGGTGGCAACTTTCAGAGATCTGTGTACATGGACACCAAGATCCCTCTGCTCATCCACACTACCAAGTATCCGACCATTAGCCCAGTACCCCATCTTTTTGTTATTCTTCCCAAAGTGAATCACCTCGCACTTAGCTACATTGAATTCCATCTGCCACCTTTCTGCCCAACTCTGCAGCTTCTCTATATCCTGCTGTAACCTGCCACATGCTTCCTCACTGTCAACAACTCCTCCGACTTTCGTGTCATCCGCAAACTTGCTCACCCAACCTTCTAACCCCTCTTCCAGGTCATTTATAAAAATGACAAACAGCAATGGTCCCAAAACAGATCCTTGCGGAACACCGCTAGTGACGGCACTCCATGAAGAAACTTTGCCATCAACTACTACCCTCTGTCTTCTTCCATCCAGCCAATTCCTAATCCAAACCTCCAACTCACCCTCAATGCCATATCTCCGTATTTTCTGCAGTAGCCTACCATGGGGAACCTTATCAAACGCCTTACTAAAATCCATATATACCACATCTACCGCTTTCCCCTCATCAACCTCCTTCGTCACCTTTTCAAAGAATTCAATAAGGTTTGTGAGGCACGACTTGCCCTTCACAAAACCATGCTGACTATCCTTGATCACATTATTCCTATCTAGATGTGCATAAATCCTATCCCTTACAATTCTCTCTAAGACTTTGCCCACAACAGAAGTGAGACTCACCGGCCTATAGTTACTAGGGCTATCCCTACTCCCCTTTTTGAACAAGGGAACCACATTTGCTATCCTCCAGTCTTCTGGGACTACTCCTGTAGACAAAGAGGACATAAAAATCAAGGCCAATGGCTCTGCAATCTCCTCCCTTGCTTCCCAGAGAATCCTAGGATAAATGCCATCAGGCCCAGGGGACTTATCTATTTTCACCTTTTCCAGGATTTCCAACACCTCTTCTCTACATACCTCAAAGCCATCCATTCTACTTATTTGTGCCTCAGTATTCTCATCGACAACAATGCCCTGTTCCTGAGTGAATACTGAAGAAAAGTATTCATTCAGTGTCTCCCCAATCTCTTCCGCCTCCACACGCAACTTCCCCCTACTATCCTTGACTGGACCTATTCCTACCCTAGTCATTCTTTTATTCCTAACATACCTATAGAAAGCCTTAGGGTTTTCCCTAATCCTATCTACTAAGGACCTTTCATGTCCCCTCCTTGCTGCTTTTAGCTCTCTCTTCAGGTCCTTCCTGGCTACCCTATAACTCTCAATCGCCCCAAATGAACCTTCACGTCTCATCTTGAGATAGGCCGCCCTCTTCCATTTAACAAGGGATTCCAATTCCTGATTAAACCACGGCTCCCTCGCACGACCCTTTCCTACCTGCCTGACCGGTACATAATTATCAAGGACACTCAATAGTTGCCCCTTGAACAAGTTCCACATATCATTTACACTCTTGCCTTGGAGTCTACTTTTCCAAGCCACACATCCTAAGTCATGCCTCACCGCATCATAATTTCCCTTACCCCAGCTATAATTCTTGCCCTGTAGTACGCACTTATCCCTCTCCATCACGAGTGTAAAAATCACCGAATTATGGTCACTATCCCCAAAGTGCTCACCTACCTCTAATTCTAACACCTGGCCTGGTTCGTTACCCAGAACCAAATCCAGTATGGCCTCACCTCTTGTTGGCCTGTCTACATATTGTGTCAGGAAACTCTCCTGCACACATTGAACAAACACTGACCCATCTAACGAACTTGAGCTATAGCTTTCCCAATCAATATCAGGAAAGTTAAAGTCCCCCATAACAACCACCCTATTACTGTCACTCATCTCCTGAATCACCTTCCCAATCCTTTCTTCAATGATTCTAGGACTATTAGGAGGCCTGTAAAAGACTCCTAACAGGGTGACCTCGCCTTTCCTATTCCTAACCTCAGCCCAAACTACCTCAGATGGCAAGTCCTCATCCATCGTCCTTTCCACCGCTGTAATACTATCTTTGACAAGCAATGCCACACATCCCCCTCTTTTACCCCCACCTCTAAACCTACTAAAACATTTAAATCCCGGAACCTGCAACAGCCAATCCTGTCCCTGTTCAAGCCATGTCTCCGTAATAGCCACAACATCGAAGTCCCAGGTACCAACCAACGCTGCAAGTTCACCTACCTTATTTCGTATACTTCTTGCATTGAAGTATACACACTTCAAGCCACTTCCCTGTTTACAGGCACCCTCCTTGGAAATTGATGCCATGTTCCTCACCTCCCTACACTCCAGGCCCTGCACCCTGAAGCTACAATCTGGGTTCCCATGCCCCTGCCGAGTTAGTTTAAACCCCCCCCAAGAGCACTAGCAAACCTCCCCCCAAGGATACTGGTTCCCCTCAGGTTCAGGTGTAGACCATCCTGTTTATAGAGGTCCCACCGTCCCCAGAAAGAACCCCAGTTATCCAAAAACTGGCACCCCTCCCTCCTGCACCATCCCTGAAGCCACGCATTTAATTGTTCTCTCTCCCTATTCCTCGAATCTCTATCACGTGGCACGGGTAACAAACCAGAGACAACAACTCTGTTTGTTCTAACTCCAAGCTTCCAACCTAGCTCCCTGAAAGCCTGTCTAACATCCTCAGCACTCCTCCTACCTATGTCGTTGGTTGATTTTTTGGTATCAAATGTTATCCTCAGCTTATAAGGTGCAACAGTCCTTCACAGCTATGCTCCTACTCAGGTGTGGTTCACGTCTGCTTATTATTTTCCAAGTTTATGCATGAAATAATGAATTTACTTTACAAATGTATGTTTGTCATTCATTTCAGTTTCAAACAAAATGTACGATCAATGTAAGACATCACTGCTCTTCTTCCGATTTAATAGCGTTAATAAAATTGATCCTTTGCTTTCATTCAATTTCCTTAACTCTAGACATTTAAGGGGTCATGAAATAGCTACAGTCCATTCAGCTTCTCATTACATCTGAAACCTTCCAAACCCAGCACCGTTCTTGCAAATCGTTTCTGAATCCTATCACGCTAACCAAATTCTTCATATAACAGGTAGAACAGAACAGCAGGCAGAACAACAATCTAAAACGTGGTTTCACCAATCTATCCAACCAAACTTTGGGTAAGTGGCGTAGATTACACCTTCATCATCATAAAATGGAACAACTTAGTGGAAACATACAACACCATCAGCAATATCCTGGCAGGCATAAAAATTCACAAATAGGAGGCGAACGACCACAGACTCCCATTCCTGGACGTGAACGTTGAATGGAGAGCTTCAATCCAGCGTCTACAGAAAAAGAACACACACGGACCAAATACCTAAGTTAAGAAGCAATCACCCCAACACCCACAAACAGAATGGCATGAAGACTTATTTCAACGTGCTTCCTCACACGGCAGCACCCAAGAACTACGAAACTAGAAGATAAATACCTGTGCAACTTTTTCAAGAAAAACGGGTACTGAATAAAGACCATCTGTTCATTCCACAGAAACAAACACAATCAAGCAGGCACAACGCAACCAAAAAGTATAGCCTCATTACCTTACATCAAAGACATATCAGAAATGACTTTCAGACTACTCAGACCCCTTAGCATCATGGTAACGCACAAACTTTCCAACATTCTTAAACGGCGACTAATGAACTTGAACGCTCCATTAGGTGCCACCAGCAAAACATTTTAAAGATACCAATCAAGAATTGTTAAAAACACTACATCGGACAAACATGCCACCAGGATACATGACTACGAACTGGCCACCCAAAGACTCAATCCACTCTAACTAGTTGCCATCCTTACAAACAAAGCAGGACAACACTTTCACTGGGAACACACGCACAACATCGGACAGATCAAGCAAAGACACGCACAATAATTTTAGAGGCATGGCATTCTAATCAGAACTCCATCAATAAATACGTGACTTATGTTCTATGTACTTTTCCTTGAAAAATCAACCTGAAATGACTTCGCCACATTAAGAAACCAATACCTATAAATAGAGAGGCGGGGCATATTACCAGCGTTTAGCAGAGACCCTCACTGATGATGTTCCCCAGCATGGTGACGAAACGCCAGAAAACATACCTTCAACACAGCGAGTCATCTTACAGGCTTATCTTTTGTCCATATTTGAATCAAGTCTGTAATTTGATCCGGAGCTGTGTGACCCTGGCGAAATCCAAACTGGGCATCAGTGAGCAGGTTATTACTGAACAAGTGCTGCTTGATAGCACATTTTATGATTCCGCTTCCATCACATTACTGATGATGAAAAGTAGACTGATTGGATGGTCATTGACCAGTATGGATTTCTCCTGCATTTTGTGTACACTACATACCTGGGCAACTTACCACTTGTAGGGTAGATGCCAGTGTTGTAACTCTACTGGAAGAGTTTGGCTAAGGGAGCAGCAAGTTCTGGATCACACGTCTTCAGTACTATTGCCGGAATGTTAGCAGGTGAATTGCCCTTGCAATACCCATTGTCTCCGGCCCTTTCTTGGTATCATGAGAAGTAGATCGAATTGTCTGCAGATTGGTATCTGCAATTCTGAGACACACTGGAGGAGCCCGAGATGGAGCATCCACTCGGTACTTCTGAACAAAGATTGGAGCGATTGTATCAGCCTCATCTTTTTCAATAATTTTCTGGGCTCCTTCATCATTGAGGATTGGGTTATTTGTGGACCCTCTTCCTCCATGGAGTTGTTTAATTGCCCAGCATTAATGATGGATGCGGAAGGACTGCAGAACTCAGACCTGATCCGTTGGCATCGCCTCGATCTGTCTATCACTTGCTGTTTACGTCGTTATCAGTAGCTTAACCAGGATGACAGCTCATGTTTGGGTATGCCCAGTGCTGCTCCTGGCATGTCGTAATGAACTCTCGAATGACAAGAGTTGATCTCCTGGCTTGATGATTGTGCTGCAGTACCGTTCTTTTGCTGTTCATAGCTGACAGCGCCTCATGGATGGCCTGTCTTATACTGCTAAATAGGTTAGAAGTCTTCCCATTTAGCATGGTGATAATGCCACGCGATGCATTGGTAGTTATTCTCAATGTGAAGGGGGATGTCGTCTCGTTAAGGGCAGTCCGCTCGTCGCATTTACCTATAATATCATAGACAGATGCTTCTGCAGCCGGCAGATTAGTAAACATTAGGACAAGTGTACTTTTTCCTTTTGTTAGCTGCTTCATCACCTGTCGCAGACCTATTCTAGCAGTTACATTCTTTTGGACCCGATCAGCTCGAACGGTAATGCCGCTGCCGATCGACTCATGATAGTGTACATTGAAATACTCACGCAGAGTACACACTGCGTCATTCCGACCCGAAATGCTTCCTCGAAGTGTTGTTCAACATGGTAGAGTGCAGATTCGTCAGCCAAAGGAGGATAGAACGTCATAACCAGTAAAATCTTTCCTTGCACATGGTTAAACGGAAAACATGAAATTTCATGGGTCCCCGAGTTGACGTTAAGGACTCCCAAGACAACTCCCGGCCGACTGCATTCCACCGTACCACCACCTCTGCCGTTATTGTGACTTTCTAGCATTTTCATACATGGCTCGGTCAGTTCAGACACAGTTTGCAGTCAACCACATTGCAGTGACTCTGGAGTCTCATGTACGCAAGACCAGGTAAGGATGGCAGACTTCCACACTGAAAGGACATTAGTGACACAGGTTGTTACTTTTTCGACAATTGTTCATGGCATCAGTCGACTCTTTATTCTAGATACATTTTATTGAGTTCATATTCGACTATCTGTTGTAGCTGAATTGGAACACAGGTCTCCAGAAAATTATGCTATTTTCCTGGATTAATAATCGAGCCATAATACCACTAGGCCGTCGCCTCTACTGTGTTCGTTCACTTCTGCTTGCTCTTGTTGAGATGATTGCTTTCGTAGTTAATTATCTGGTCTAAGTGTGTTGCTTTCCTCTGGAACCTGGTCTGCGTTTATCCATTAACTGTTAATTAAACTGTGACATCTGGGCATGAGAGTCTGGTGCTGTTCTTCTCCTATTTTGTGAAATATATGTTAGTAAGGATGTTCTTGATGATTTTGTAGGTTTCCTCTAAATTTTTCGCTTTGTGATGACAATGGTGTAATTCACATAGCGGTTGCAAAGTTTTAGTTGGATTGTGGGGAGGCCTGTTCGTTCAAGCCTTCACGTTACTGCTTCTGCTGAGAAGCCTGATATTGGTGATCCCATGAGTATTCCATTGATTTGTAAGTTTCTTCTAGTTTGTTCCGCTTGTGGTGACAATGGTATCATCCATGCAGCAGACCCAAAGTTTGGGTTGGATGGTGTGGAGGACTGCTTTTTCGAGTGTCTACATTACTGCTTCTGCAAAGAAGACTAATATTGATGATCCCATGGGTCTTCCCTTGATTTGTTTGTATGTCTTGGCGTTGAATGTGAAGAGGAACAGGTCGACTAGCTTGAGGATCTTGTCCTTGCTGGTGAAGTTCATGCTGTCTGGTGTTGGTGTCCTTGCTTCATCTCATCGTGCAGTCAGTGTTTCTTTGGCCAGGCTGATTACATTTAAAGTGAATAGGGCTGCTACAGCAAAATAGACCATTACCTTTAGGTCCCAGGGAGTGCTGCTGAAAAAGAGAGACCTTGGATTTGAGGTTCATATCTCCTTGAATGCAGAGTCGCAAGTAGATAGGGCAGTGAAGAAGGCGTTTGGCGTGCTTTCATTTATTGGTCAGAGTATTGAGTACAGGAGTTCGGATGTCAGTTGCAGCTGTACAGGCAATTGGTTCAGCTACTTTTGGAATATTGCATGCAATTCTGGTTTTCTTCCTATCGGAAGGACATTATGAAAATTGAAAAGTTTCAGAAAAAATTTGCAAGGATGTGACCAGTGTTAAAGATTTGAGTTATCAGGAGAAATTGAATAGGCTGCGGCTGTTTTCACTGGACCGTTGGAGGCTGAGTGGTGACCTTATAGAGGTGTATTAAATCATGAGGAGCTTGAATAGACAAGGTCTTTTCCCTGGGGTGGTATAGTCCAGAACTAGGGGACAGAGGTCTAGGGCGAGAGGAGACATATATGAAAGAGACCTAAGGCACAACCTTTTTCAGACAGAGGGTGTTGCATATGTGGAATGGGCTGTCAGAGGAAGTGGTGGAGGCTACTACAAAATCAACATTTAAAAGGAAACTGGATGAATAGTTAGGATTTGGAAGGATATGGTTTGGGTACTTGCAGTTGGGAATAGATTGGGGTGGGATATCTGGTTGGCATGGATGAGTTGAAGCGAAGGGTCTATTTTCGTGCTGCACATCTCTATATGACTCTGATTCAAACCTTCTATCTTGGTGTTTTTAATGATGTTCAGGAATTCTTGGGTGGAGTGAGCAGAGCGTCATGAGTCTTCTATGAGGTATTTCAGTTATTGGTAGTGTTCCTTTGGTAGTCTGCATGTCAGTGTGCCAGGCAGTGGATCTCCGGGGTCCCTTGATTTGTGTACCTTAGTTAATCCATAAAGTCTAGTGCGTTGGATCCAACAAGTGTTATATTTTGTCGATCTGTCTTGCTTATTTGGCCTGATTTCTGAAGCTTCTTCACTATCGCTGTTATACGGATTTCTAACTATGGAGTTGGGTCTACCGCCACCTGTTGGTAACTGTCGGTATCTGCGAGCAGTGAGTTTGCCTTTCCAATGTACGGTGTTCTATTTCGGTAGACAGTCATGCACATTTTGTTTGCAGGCAGAATTACAACGTTTCTGGTTTGTTTTTCTGAGTCCTTCGAGGGTTTTACTATCCTGTGTGCTAAAGGTGTTCCCTTCCTATTTATTGCTTACTGTTGCCGCAAGTGACTGTCTGATGGTTTGCTGGGTTTCTTCTCTGAGTCCCTGAGTCAGGATTGATTCTAATGTTGCTAAGAAATCCTTTTATTTTGTGTAGTTGGAGATCGATCCACTGACCAGGACAACGTTTTCCATTTCGGTTACTGATCAGTCCAAGAGGTTTTTAATCCAAGCTTCTGAATTGTCTTTGTTGTTCTTTTGTGTGAACTTGTCCACATTTTCTTGCAGGGATAGGTTTTTTTTTCACTTTTTACTTGGTTTCTGTTGTTTAATGCTGATGGCTCATTCTAGTATGCTTGTCCATTCATGGTCTGGCGTTGTTGGTATGAAGCTTTTTGACGCGAATTAATTCGTAATTATGAAAAGATTGAGTACATGAGCTTATTTTACCTGTTATGAGAACTCATCTTTCATCTGTACTTCACTCTGAGCCATCGCCTTGACGTTTAAATAGACAACATTGCAACGAGTTTGTGTTCCATGAAGTGAGACTAATCCTTGTTTGGAGGAAATGATAATATTTACCTTACTCTTCCTTCAAATGATTATTAATTCCAATCAGAATATTCTTTGCATTCCGAAGAATATATGAAGCCAGGAGCAAGGTTTAAACTCTTTGGCCCTTCGAGCCGCTGGTTTAATTCAATAGCGTCATAACTAACGTTCTCAGCTCCACTGAGCTGTCTGCCGCTTTCCACTGTTGACACATTTCCTCAATAGAACTGTATCCAGCTCAGACTTGTAGAGTTTGGATGACAGAGACTCCACCACCAGCTCAGAAGGAAATGGTCAAAGTCTAAATACTATTTTCAGGAAAATGATTTCCTTCAAATGAATTCGTAAAAAAATTGCGACGTGGAGATAGTTCACAGATGTAAATCAGCCAGTCTCCCTCAATAATTCACAATGCTGTAAATTGAAAACCTTTAAATATACCTAAACCTGATTCGAGTGGTTCTGAAACAAGAGGCTCGAATAACTGGTATCAGGAAGGCCACTTATTATCACTGGTTGGTCGCTTAATTTAAAAAAAACATGGATGTTTATTAATAAAATGTGATTGTCAAAGTGAAATCAAGGTTTAAACTTTATTGCTGGAACAGCACAGCAGGTCAGGCAGCATCCAGGGAACAGGAGATTCGACGTTTCGGGCACAAGCCCTTCTTCCTGAAGAAGGGCCTGTGCCCGAAACGTCGAATCTCCTGTTCCCTGGATGCTGCCTGACCTGCTGTGCTGTTCCAGCAATAAAGTTTCAACTTTGATCTCCAGCATCTGCAGACCTCACTTTCTCCCCAAAGTGAAATCAAGTTATTGCACAATCGAATTACTCTATGAAATCACTCAAAAAGCTCTGGTTGCTGCCTCAGTTACACAAAAAACTTGGCAAGCAAGCAAGCCAGTAAAGGGATAAATAAATTAAAGTAAAACCACTGGACAGATTGTTGGTATCACTTTCTGATTGTCTGTTCAACAGGCGTAAATGCAGCTTTCACTATTTTTGCTTCTGATTTCTGTAGTTCAGTGTAACTTTTATTGTCCGCTAGCTTGACATGCAACTTCGCATCCAGTTTTGTAAAATATCAGAAGAAAAACTGTTCTCAACATTCTATTAAGACAAACAAGCGACCAAGAAACAAACGACCTGAATTTCGGACATTCGGTTCAGTGTCATGGAAAAGCTATTAATAAACGCAGAAATGCTGTGAGCTTTGATATTTATATGCCAAATACGGTAAATCGGGCAGGGAACGTCAAAGGCCAACTCAAAATAATTTCATGCTGAACAAAGCAAAAAGTCGAAACAATGAAATGGCACAACTTAACAAAATTAACATAATACAACAAAGAGTAAACGGAAACAAAACGTTTGTTTGTCAGTCATGTTGAAACTCCGTGATATTGGATGAGTAGTTACGTTTAAAGAGAAACAATCGTACAAGTACAATCAAAATAGAGAAACATTATGTGAATGGAGCAATCACATGGCTGAGCAGCGAGTTTAAGAAAACCAGAAAAGCAGAGGGAAAAAAAACAAAGGTTTGGAGAACGAATTAGCGAAATACAGAGCTTAAAATTATACGACAATGAATGCAAAATCTTCTCTCAGTGCAGCTGTAAATGCATTGCATAGCTCTATTCTTAACAGTAATAAAATTTATTTAATCAGGAACATATTTAAGACCATATTGACCAGGGCGATTTTAAGACTGATGAAGCTGAATTACAATTATATCATGCAATTTGAGATATCATAATGAATTGAGATGAAGAAATGAGAGATAATGGTATTGAAATGTATGAAACTCGAAGAGGACTTGACAGCATTACTTTTTCAGAATGCTTTCACTGGCAGGGCATGTGAAACTGATGGACTCATATTAATAATTTCAGAACTCCTTAAAACTGAAAACATTTGGAATTATTTTGTTTAAGAATACCCAAACAACTGGCAAAGTAGTAATACCACAAAACGCAAATGGTAGATCACATTCCGCCTTCTTCTGCATTGTTCATCGACCAGCTGAACGTTGTTACATTGGAGACTATGTATGAAAACATAACGTAGATTTATCAGATGGTTGACTTGACGAAGAGAAGAATCGGTTGCGAACTGGAAGAACAGGGCAAGCACAAATGAATTTCGTTCAGTTTGCAAATATGTAGTGAGTATCATGCAACTATGCAAACTGCTAGTGCATACATTACTTATAATATATAGGGATAATTCAGATAAACGTATGGAAGATAGAACTGTAAACTTTGTTGGCGACACAAACATTAGTGAAAACGTTTTGAAGAGGACTTGAGTTTACAAAATTATGTCGCTATATGAAAGCACTGGATAAATATTTAATTAATGGAACATAAGGGGAGAAGACTGAAATTTACACTTTCGCACGAAGGATGAAAAAAAAAGCATTTTATCCAAAAGGTGATGAGTTGCCGTGTTGGGATCTCTGCCTTCTCTTCAAGGGGCAGCCAAATATCCCCATGCAGTCAGAAGCATTAATTCGTTAAGTTAAAAGAATCTGACCGTTTCATTCATCTGACTGTGAACAGGCTGAGATTATGTGGTTCCCAAGTCCTCAAAGTTCAGGGTAGATGTATATGAGCCTCAAAGAGTTATAAAGTAATACAGACTGACAGCACGGAGACAGACGCTTTGGCTCAAACTGCTTTACGCCGACCAAAATGTCTGTCAACTCTAACTCAATTTTTCTGCACTTATCCCACATCCTTGACTGCTTTCCTATCCATGTATTTGTCCAAATGTTATTTAAATCCTGTTAATGTGTCCACCTCAAAAACTTCCGCAGGCAGCTCATTCCATATGCATAACAACCTCTGTGAAAAAACTTTTCTCTTCAAGTGCTGTTTGATTCTTGCCTCTCCAAACTTCAAGTGATGCTCTATAGTCCTCGATTCTCCAAAACTGAGTGGATTAACCCTATCCCTGCCTCTCATAGCTTTTCCATTTCAGTACGTTACCCCCTAAGTCTCCTACGCTCCAAAGAAAAAAACGTTTGAGGTAGTCCAAACGCTCCCATCCAGTGAGACCCTTGAGTCCTGGCAACATCTTTGCAAATTCCTGCTGCAATCTTTCCAGTTTAGTAACGTCCTTCTCGTAACGTCCTTCCAGTTTAGTAACGTCCAGTGGACAAACCTGAACACAAGTGTAACCTCACCAACATCCTATACAACTGCAGCATAACTTCCCAACAACTACCATACTCAATGTCCTGACTGATGAAGGCTGGCGTGGTCCAAGATGACTCTGTTCGACTATACTCCATAAGGTCCTGTCATAAACTATGAGACTACTGTCTTGATTAGGCTTTCCAGAAAACAAGACCTCACGCTTATTTACATTAAAATTCAACTGTCATTTCTCGGCTCACTTCCCTGACATTTCAAGATCCTGCTGCAATTTCTGATAACCTTCCTAACTATCCATGAAACTACCTATTTTGTTGTCGTCTGCAAACTTACTGCTTATGCCTTGAATGTTCTCATCTAAATCACTGATGTAGATAACAAACAGCAAAGGAACCAGCACCGAACTCTACGTCACTCGACTCGGCTCAGGCCTGCAATCTGACAAGCATTTTTCGAGTGTTGCCTTCTGCTTCTGATTGTGTATCCAATTTGCGGCTCGCCATGGATTCCATGCGACCTAACGTTCCAGTCCAGAATACCACGTGAAAGTTTATGAAAGACCTTACTACAATCCATATGGACAATGCCTAATGCCCTGCCTTCGTCTACCTTCCTGGGCACTTTATCAAAGAACCCCAACAAATTTCTGAGGTATGACTCAATAATCCACTTTCCTTCGACAATTGCTATTTCTGCTTCAGTATGACTCAATGCATTGAACTGAATCATGCTCTCGTTCCTGAGGTGGCTTGAAAGCATTTCACATACCACTATTTATTTTACTGGTCAGATCTAAATGTGGAAGAATCGAAATTATGTTTCAAGATAGGTTTATTCAGTTGATGTGCAAAATAAGGAAGTTGGTTAAGAAGGGCAGGCTTTGTGCAGGAATGTTCAGGAGAATAATACCGTGGAATAGAAACAGTATAGTCTTTTGTAGCAAGATTACCTCTATTTATTGCATCTGCTGGAGATCAAGTAGTAACTTGATTAAAATAATAATTAATTCTGAAATACCTTATCCCCGATAGGGAGAATCTCGAAACAGAGGTCATTGTTAACCATCGTTGGTTACCCATTGACAATAGATTTCGTAATATTTTGTTTTGTTTTATTTCTCAGAAGGATGTAAACTTCCTGAATATTTTCCTGGAAAAGATTGCTGAAACAGTGTTTCAATGCACTGATGCATGGATTCTTTTTTACTGAGGCGGTGACTTTATTTTTCTTTTTAAACTTGGTCAGGAATGTTGATTTGACTTTACCATCAGACCATGTGCGATATTATTAAACGGTGTAGCAGACTCTGATGATTGAAAAAACAACTATTGCTCCTTCTGATTTGTAGGTTTGTGACCTATACTGCTGTTAAATGATTATTTGAAAAAAAAAGATTTCTCATCGACCAAAATAAAAGCAGAAGTTACTCCAAAAGCTCAAAATGTCTGGTCACACATGGAAAAAGAAATTAGTGCTAACATTTCGGGTCCAATGATCTTTCCTCAGAATTCATCGGCAATTATTATTGTCTCTTCAATACCGAACTTCCTTCGACAATTATCCATTTCTGCATAAATATGACTGATAGTATCCCACTGGCCGGTGCACTCGTGAAAGAGATCGATTAAAAGTATTTCACAAACTTCTCAAATATTTTGCTTGTCAGACCTAAATGTATACTTCCGTGAAAGAATCAAAATGCACTGCAGCCGATTCAAGAGAAGTTTATTTTATTGATATATGGAATAAGAAAATTGTCCGACGATGGAAGGCTTAGTTTTGGCTCAACACTGAGTCACTCCATATACCATTAAGAAGCCGCTGAAACACTTAACAATCCACATGTATGCCCCTCATGACAATCCCAGGGACAACACAAGCAACCAATCGTACAGCAAGAGATTTCGTAACAATAGAAGCAGTAATAATCCATTTGGCCCGTGCAGCCTGTTCCTCCATTCATTAATATCACGGTTGATCTATACATTCATTCAACTCCTCCTACTGCAATACCCCAAACCCTTAATTCACCTATTATGCAAACACCTATTCAACTGTGTATTGAATATATGTAATGAAGATGCCTCTGCTACTTCCTTGAGCAGACATTCCGTAGATTCGCTCAGCTCACAGAAAATCAGTTCATCCTATTCTCTGTTTTAAATATACACCCCTAAACTTTGAGGTCCTGTCACCTAATACTAGTCGCACCCACCAGCGTTTAACAACTTGTCCACCTCTATCTTATCTATCTCTTTAATAATCTTAATATTTCTGTAAGAGCGCCTCACATTCATCTAAATTCTAATGAGTACAGCCGAAGGTGGATCAAACTATCTTATCAGGGTTAACCCCTCATCTCGAGAAACAACCAGGTGAACCTTCTATGCACTGCCTCAAAAGCTAATATATCATTCGTCAAGTGAGGAGACCAGAACTGCGCACAATTCTCCAGGTGTAGTCTCACCAAAACCTTACTGAATTGCAGCAGAGCGTCCCGATCTTAAATTCAACCTTTCTAACAATGCAAACTAAAACTCCGTTTCCGTTTGCATTGTTATGTGTTACACCTGCAAATCAACTTTTAGTGATTCGTGTACAAACACTTGTAAGTCCCTGAACACAAAAACTTGCTGCAATCTTTCATTATGGAAATAACCTTCAATTATTACTTCCAAATTGGATAACCTCACATTTTATTGTAATGTACCCATCTGCCAGAGCCTTGTCCACTCACGTAACCTGTCTAAATTTCTCTATAGACCCTCCACATCGTCTGCACTGTTTTCCTTTTCACTCAATTTAGTGTCAGCTACAAACTTGAATGGTTACAATTGGTTACCTCTTCCAAATCGTTTGAATATATCATGAACAGTTGCAGTCCCAACACTGACCGCTGTGCCACCCTGGTCATCAATGATCTCCATTAGAGAAACATGCATTTATCCGAATTCTCTGCTGTATATTGGTTAACCAATCTTCTATTCATGTTAGTAAATTTCCTGCAACTCGATACATCCATAGGTTATTCAGGAGTCTTTTACTTGGCACCTTATCAAACGCATTTTGGAAGTCGAAGTATACAACATCTATCTTTTCCTTTCCATCCAATCCGATCATTATATCCTGAAAAAGTCCAGTATGAGCAAAATGGCTCAGAACATCTGCCCTTGGTGTCACAATAAATACAGAAAATTAGATAGTTTAGTACTCTTCCTGTGAATGAGTGCAATATTTGATTTCGGTGCGCAAATGTTGGAATGGAATGGATAAAGTTACGAACCACAACACCAGGTTACCGTCCAACAGGTACATTTGGAAGCACTAGCTTTTGAAGCTCCTTTATCAAGTGTTGAGCAGCGTTTCGAAAGTTACTGCTTCGAAATAAACCTGTTGCACTATAACATGGAGGACAAGATACACAGCCAGTTTACATCCCAGAAGTCCACACCGTCGACATTGCAAACAAATGACAGTTTTACAGCAATTGGTTATGCACAGCCGTTCGTCTTACGATATGTCCGTACTCTTTGGCTTCTAAAATAATCACAATCTTTATCTCATCCAAAAAGATCAAACCACATTTTGGAAGTGAGAACATGTCTTCAAGCATAAAAGTAATATTTCATACAAAATTGAGATACATTTGTGATTACAGTCAAAGAATAAGGGACAAGGCACAGCGCGAGACGTCTATCTTCCCAGCCCAAGAAAGGAAAATGTCGTTTTCTGGCACTAGACCTTTCATCCCTCCAATACCATGAGAGGTTGTCCTGGGAAAGTTTAGTATGTTCAAAGTTTGGGTGAAGATTTGTAGCTCGGGTGCTCGTTGTTGTGGTTCTGTTCGCCGAGCTGGAAATTTTTGTTGCAAACGCTTCGTCCCCTGTCTAGGTGACATCCTCAGTGCTTGGGAGCCTCCTGTGAAGCGCTTCTGTGGTGTTTTCTCTGGCATTTAAATGCCGGAGGAAACACCACAGAAGCGCTTCACAGGAGGCTCCCAAGCACTGAGGATGTCACCGAGACAGGGGACGAAAAGTTTGCAAAAAACATTTCCAGCTCGGCGAACAGAACCACAACAGTTTAGTATGTCCACAGAACACCTTGTGCCTTATCAAAACCAATCTGTTCATTATAATGTCAGATTTCAGGATATTCACTGAAGTTTTACAACGGTCGTGAGCTGTTACCACCTCATGAATATTGAACACTTCTAGCAAAACGTGATTAACGTTTTCGACCCGAACGTCAGAGCTTACGCTAATAAGTATTAATTCTGTGAAACCATCTCGATGTCAATACTGCACACATTTTTTGTGACTGGTTTTGAAATATTTGCAACGTTCATTCTAACAGTCATGATGTTGTTCCTCAAACCCCGCATCATTTCATATAAAGAAAGCAAATGTAATGTAATTAAATACTAACATTCAATTAGAAGTTCAGCTCTAAGCGAATTTTATTAAGTCATCATGAGCTATGTTCTCAGTCATGCTTCAGAAAGTCACGAGTGGAAACGTGGCTCTGTGAACTGCATTTTTTGGACTGGGTGATTCAATATTGTCTTCCAGGATCGTTTTTTGGCCATAAAATGTCAGGAGTTTGCAATAGATGATTGCTTTCAAACAAATGTAGAGACCAGATAATTAGTTATAAAGCCATCATGTGACTACAGAGATAAATGTTATTTAGTTTGATTGCAAGTGTCTCAGGGAATTCTGCCAGAAGACTGGAGTTTTGCAAATATTGTTCCCTTGTTCAAAAAGCGGAGTGGGGAAAATCCTGGTAACTATTGTCCAGTTAGCCTTACTTCGTTTGTGGGTAAAATGTTTGTAAAGCTTATCAGAGATGAGATTCATAATCGCCTATAAAGGAATAAGTTGATTCGGGATAGCAAACATATTGTGAAAGATATGTCGTGCCTCACAAACTTTATTGGTTTCTTTGAGAAAGTGACTAAGACCCATATGCACCAAATCATACACTTTACCCTCATCCATCTCGGTGGATGACGGTGAAGCGGTTGATGTGATGTATACGTATTTCCTTAAGGCATTTGATAAGTATCTCCACGGTAGACTATTGCAGAAATTGCGGAGGAATGGGATTCAAGGTGATTTAGCGGTTTGGATCAGAGATTGACCAGCTGAAAATGACAGATTCTGGAAGTTGATGGGGCGTGTTCATCCTGGAGTTCAGTTCCTATTAGTGTACCGCAAGGATCTGCTTTGAGGTTACTTCCGTTTGTGATTTTTATAAAGGAACTGCAAAAGGTCTTAGAAGAATGGGTGAGTAAAGTTACAGAAGACAGTATGGTCGGTAAAGTTGTGGACAGTGACAAATGTGTTGTAGGTTACAAAGGGACACAGATAAACTGCAGAGCTGAACTGAGAGGTGGTAAACAAAGATTAGTGCGGAAAAATGTGAGGTAATTCATTTAGAAGGAGTAACAGGAATAAAGTGTATTGGGCTAATTATAAGATTCTTGGTCATGTTGGTGAGCAAAGAAATCTCGGTGTCCATACACATAGATCCCAGAAATTTATCACAAAGGTTGGTAGGGTTGTTAAGAAGACAAATGGTATATTTGCTTCTATTAGTAGAGGGACTGAGCTTTGGAAAGGTGAAGTCATGCTGCAACAGTGCAAAACCAACTGTAAAAGTGCGTCCGCACTTGAGGTATGTGTACAGTTCTCACTGCATGATAGGAAGGATTTGGAAGTTCTGGCCAAGTTTGCAGAGGAGATTTGCTAGGATGTTGACGAGAACGGTGGGATGGTCTTACGAGGAAAGGCTGAAGGACCTGAGGCTGTTTTCGTTAAAAATAGTAAGGTTGAGAGTTGACTTAATTGAAACTAGAAATCAAACGGACGGTTAGATAGGGTGGAACTGAGAGCCTTTTTCCTCGGTTGGTGGTGGTTGGCACAAAAAGGCATGGCCTTAAATTGAGAGTTGATACATACAGGACGGATTTCAAAGGTAGTTCCTTTACTCAGAGTGTAGTAGGGGCATGGAACGCATTGCCTGCAACAGTGGTAGACCCGCCCGATTGAAATGCATATCAATGGTTATTAGAGAGACATATGGGAGAAAAATGAATACTATAGTTTAGATTGGCTTCAGATTGTTTTCACAGGGCGGCGGTTGAGGGTTCTGTACTGTGTTATTACGTTCTATGTTTTTTAATGAAAGCAGACACTGCTAATTTCAAAATTTGATTCCCTTATTATCTGTTTATTAAAATTCATCCCATGTGACTTTGAAATGATGCAGTATCGTGTCTTTAGTTGTAGTCAGATATATATCTGGAATATCAAATCACTCAATACAGCATATTTCATGCATAAGTTTTTTTAACATGGACTTGATATTGATTACGCCATTTTAGTTTTGCATCATTTAAGAGAAAGCAATCCTTATTACAATTCAATCGAGAATTGATTCTTTTGATCAATAATCGCGTGTCAATCTTAATTGTTTGTGGTTTCATGATAACAAATACAGAAGATAATATTCTGCGATTCCGTAGTTGGGATTTGATGTGTTAGTATTGTTTGAATTCGACAAATTGTTTCAACAAGATATTTATTACCTTCTCGTTTGGTAACTTCTGGGGGTATGGGTAGAAAGTTTTTTTTTAATCCAGACATAGATAGTCATTCAGTCTAACTTCCTTTGGTTAACTGAAATTACTCTTACATCATGACAGAAATTGAGACTTTTACTTTGCCAGTGGAGGAAGTGGCTATCGTTATAGTGGAGGGTGTCATTAAACATAGCAGATTTAATAATAATAATAATAATAATAATAATAATAATAATAGGCAAATAATTTGCTCAAATTTCAATGAGTACTAAACAATGAGTTCGTAGAATTGACAGAATATTAGACAGCAAAGTCTCAACGTTCAGCATATTTGGTCTCAACTAGAAATCAAAAATCAAAATTTAACCCTACAGCCAGTTTTGAAACATGGCAGATCAATAGAAAATGATATCTCTGGTGGTGATATTTAGTTTTTGAGAGATTGTGAGAACATCAGAGGCGATGAGATGTATACATCTAAATTGGCCATGGGGTGGGGGCTAGTCTGCTGGTTAGGAAATTGGACTGTCGTGGCACATGCTGATTGGGTTACATCTGGACTGCCATCCATCCCTCCCGATGAAAAATTAAAATGATCATACTGCGATGCAAATTGGGCAGCACGGTGGCACAGTGGTTAGCACTGCTGCCTCGCAGCGCCACAGACCCGGGTTCAATTCCCGCTTCAGGCGACTGACTGTGTGGAGTTTGCACGTTCTCCCCGTGTCTGCGTGGGTTTCCTCCGGGTGCTCCGGTTTCCTCAGGTGAATTGGCCATGCTAAATTGCCCGTAGTGTTAGGTAAAGGGGTAAATGTAGGGGTAAGGGTGGGTTACGCTTCGGCGGGTCGGTGTGGACTTGTTGGGCCGAAGGGCCTGTTTCCACACTGAAAGTAATCTAATCTAATCTCAAATTTCCTTAAACCCAAGGTTGTTATCACATTTCTGGAATGTAGATTTTATTATTCGTCAAGGCAAGTGGCTAATTGATACACTCGAAGTTGCTCTAATGTATGTGTATGTATGCACATACGTTTGTGGTTAGAAACAGGAGAGGACAGGTGACACTGCGTTGTGTTTTTTTTATGGGCCTCCACAGAGTTCCGGGGAGGTGGAAGAGAAGATAAGCAAAGTTATTTTGGGTAGGAGTGAAAGTAACACGGAAATCATTATGGGGGTCTGTAACTGACCCAACATTGACTGGAAATGCTATAGCTCTAGTACATCGGATGTCCAATGTGTACAGGAGGGTTTGCTGACACAGTATGTCCAAGGGTCGACAAGAGGGGTGGCCACACTGGATCTGGTGCTTGGTAAGGAACCAGGCCAGATGTTTGACTTAGTTGTAAGTGAGCACTTTGCAGAGAATGACTATAATTCCCTTTAGTTTAGTTTAGTGATGGAAAAGAATAGGTACATGACACAGGTCGAGAGTTATCGATGGAGCAAGGGCAATTAAAATGTGATTAGGCAAGAATTAGGGTAGATCAACTAGGAAGGATTTAAAGAGAGAGTTTAGAAGAGCAAAGACAGGATACGAGCAGTATTTCGCAAATAGAATAAAAAACAAGAATCCTAAAGCTTTCTATAGGTATGTCAGGAAGGAAAGGATGATTAGGGTAGGAATATGGCCAATCAAAGACAGAAGTGGGAAGTTGAGTGTGGACCCTGTGGAGATTGGAGAGGTGCTAAACGAACATTTCTCATCGGTTTTCACTCAGGAAAAGGATAATATTGTGGAAGAGAAGATTGACGTACAAGATATTAGACTAGAAAGGATCGAGATTAGTTACGAACAGGTGTTAACAATTCTGATGGAGTGAAAGTAGACAAGACCCCTGGGCCGGATGGGATTAATCCGAGTATTCTCTTGGAAGCTCAGGAAGAGATAGCAGAGACTTTGACTTTGATATTTGAGTCGTCATTTTCTACAGGTTCAGTACCAGCAGACTGGAGGATTGCTAATGTTGTGCCCTTGTTCAAGAAGGGCAGTAGAGATGACCCAGTTAATTAAAGACCAGTGAGCCTTACGTCTGTTGTAGGAAAGCTTTTGGAAAGGATTATAAGAGATAAGATTTATCATCATCTACCAAGCAACCATTTGATTTCAGATAGTCAACATGGTTTCGAAAAGGGCAGGACATGTCTCACAAACCTCATTGAGTTTTTGGAAAATATGACCAAGCATGGAGATGAGGGTAGGGCAGTTGATGTCGAATACATGGACTTCAGTAAAGCCTTTGATACGGTTCCACAAGATGCAAAATATTTAATCTGCAGTCCGGGTACTAGTCGTGTGCTACAATTATCTGTTTTCGGACCACTGATGTTTGTCATTTTAATACATGACTTAGACGCAGACGTAGGTGGATGGATTAGTAAATTTGCAGACGACACTAAAGTCAGTGGAGTAGTGGACAGATTGGAAGATTGTTACAGGTTTCAGAGGGTCTTGGATAAACTGCAGAATTGGGATGAGAGATGGCAAATGGAGTTCAATGCACTAAATGTGAGGTGAAGCACTTTGGAAGAATAACAGGAAGGCAGAGTACTGGGTCAATGGAAAGATTATTGGTATTGTGGATGTGCAGACTCCAATTACCTAGATCCCTGAAAGTTTCCACCCAGGTTGATAGTGCTGTTAAAAATGCATATGGTGTGTTAGGTTTCATTTGTAGAGGCTTTGAGTTCCGGAGCTGCAATATCATGCTGCAACTATACAAAACATTAGTGTGGTGTCACTTGGAATATTGTGTACAGTTCTGGTCGCCATATTTCGGGAATGATGTGGAGCATTGGACATGGTGCAGAGGAGATTTACCAAAATGTTGTCTGGTCTGGAGGGAAGGTCTTATGAGAAAAGACTGAGAGACTTGAGTCTGTTCTTATTGGAAACAAGAAGGCTAAGATGTGATTTGATAGAGACATACAAAATGATCATAGGATTAGATAGGGTAGACAGTGAAAGTATTTTTCCTCGGATCATCTCGTCAACTTGTACGAGGGGGCATAACTACAAATTGATGGGTGATTTAAGACATATGACAGAGTCAGATTCTTTATGCAGAGAGTTGTAAGGGTGTGGAATGCCCTACCTGCTAATGTAGTCATCTCCGCCATATTTGGGAGATTGAAACAATCCTTAGATAATCACATGGATGCTGATGGATAATGTAGGGGGACGAGCTGAGAATAGTTCACAGGTCGGTGCAAAATAGAGGGCCGAGCGGCCATATACATAGATTGCACAAAAATCTCTACAGCGTGGAAACAGGCCCTTCGGCGTAACAAGTCCAGACCGACCCTCCGACGAGTAACCCACCCAAGACACATTTTTCTCTGACTAATGCACCTAACACTATGGGTAATTTCGCATGGCCAATTCACCTGGCCTGCACATCATTGGACTCAGGGAGGAACGGGAGAACCCGGAGGGAACCCACGTAACAACGGGGAGAATGTGCAAACTCCAGACAGTTTCCCGAGGCTGAAATTGAACCTGGGACCCTAGTGCTGCAATCTCCCCGTAACTCTTGGTCCTATTGACAATCAATAACTATCTATCTCTGTATATTTAAATACCCGCGTCCCAGAGTCTTCCATAACAGTGAATTCTATTGATTTACCACTTTCTGACTGAAGAAGTTTTTACTTGTGTCTGTTATAAAATGTGCTCCCTTTACCCGAACGTTGTGGCCTCCGGTTCTAATCTCTCCTACCAATAGAAACATCTTCCACTTAATCGAAAAATCGAAACTGTCAACACTGTTCAGTATGCTGTAAGTTTCGACTGGATTTTCCCTCATCCTGTTAAACAACATCGAATACAGACTTAGAGTTCTCAAACGTTCCTGATATGTTAAGCTTTCGTTTCCTGGGACCATTCGTGAGAACTTTAACTGACCACGGTCCAGGGCCAGAAGAACTTTCATGAGGTTTCCTGCCCAATACTGCACATGTACTGTAAATGTGAGAGGAACAGAGCTTTCTAAAACCTCAGCGTTAGAGCCCTGAATTTATGCTCAAGTCATCCTGAACTACAATTCCCTAGTCTCTTTTCACGTCAAACTTCTGAATTATCTCACCGTTTAGAAAATAGTCCATGCCTCTATTCGTCCGACCGAAATGCATGACCTCACACTTCCACATAGTATAGCATCTTCCACTTCTTTGCCCAACTTCCTAACCCGTCCAAGCCTATCTGCAGCCTCTCCGCCTCCTCTATGCTACCTTCCCCATTAACTATCATTCTATCATCTACAAACGTGGCCAGAATATCCTGAAATCCTTCGTTTAGATAATTAATAGACAAATGAAAAGTTGTGATCCCAACACTGACCCTTGTGGAATATTATTGGTCACTGGTTGCCATTCAGAGAAAGATCATTTTATCCCGATCCTCTGATTTCTGCCAGACATGTATTCATGCAAATGCTTTGCCTGTAACGTCATAGGCCATTATTTTACTCAGAAGCTTCTTGTGTGGCACATTCTGTAGGACAGAAAGTTGATATCCATTGTCTCCCCTGAGCCGAACATCGGCACTCCTTCCTCAATGTCATATTTGTCTGGCATGACTTCCCCTTGGTGAAAGTATGCTGACTTTATCCTATTTTACCGTGCATCTTCAAATATTCAGGAATCTATATCTTCCCAAGGGACTTCAGGATTTTATCTACGACCGAAATAAGGCTAATCGTGTCGTAATCTTATGTCTTATGTCTTTTTTAAAAGGGGGGAGGGGGCACATTTGCGATTTTCTAGCACTCTTAGGCTGTGTCTGACTCCAGCGATTCCTGAGAGAGGACCACGAACAATGCTGATTTCTCTTCAGCTATTTCCTTTAGAACTCTTCGTAATCCATCTGGCCCAGTTTAAACACCTTCATTCAGGCCGTTCAGTGTCTTTTTTTCTAGCTTCTACACCTTGACGATGTCAAGGATGCTCAAATCTGCCAATTAGTCTCTCATCGTTCATACACATAATGGAGTATCCAATATCTTTTCAGATAGATAAATTCGGTAACATGCAGACCTTCATTTCCTCTTGGCAAATCGAGCAATGCTGATGACCGAGGAGGCAGAGGGAAAGGATCATTGGAGAAGTGACCATAGTTCTATGAGTTTTAAAGTAGCGATGAAGTTCGACCGTTTCATGGTCTAAACTGGGGCAAGGTAATTTTTTAAATGGAATTAGACAGGAGCTTGCAGGGAGTAGTTCGAGTAGTTTCTTTGCAGGCAAAAGGACTTCGAGCCAGAGAGAGTCCTTTGAAAGTGAGACAGTTATAGTTCAAGATCGTCATGTACCAATAAGGGTTGGCAGGGTTGACAGGAACAGTGAACTCTGGTTGCCAAGAGATTTTGAGACTTTTATCAGAAAAATAGGAAGAGGAATGACTCAGGCGCTGGATCAAGAGAATCCTTCGAGGTAGAGTTGCAAGCAGGAGAATGCTGAAGGAGGAAAGCATGAGAGGGCAGGTGGTAGCTTGGCTGCGAAGATTAGGGTGAAATCAAAGAGGTTTTTTAAATATATTGAAGGAAGAAGTATGTGTAGAACCGCAGTCTTCAATAAATATTTCTACTCTGTGTTTACTGTGGTGAAAGACATGAAGTATGATGATAGTGATCATATCCTGGATACATCCCATAACACATTCGAGTTGGTGTTGAATGTATTAGAATGTATGGCAGTGAATAAATCCCCAGGTCCTGACCAGATATATTCAAAGATACTGTGAGAAATTGCGACGGTCCAAGCTGATATTTTTGCATTATTTTTAGCCACGGGTAGCGTCCCGGAAGCCTGGCGCAGAGTGAATGCCGTGCCCTTATTTAAGAATGTCTGCAAAGAAAAACCTTGGAACTATCGATGAGTAAGTCTAACATCTGTTGTACGTAATTGACACGAGAATCTTTGAAATGATAAGATTTGCACCCTTTCAAAAAGGCAGGGTTTGACTGGGAACAATTAGCATGGCTTTCTGCTTTGGAGATCATGGCTCATAAATTTGTTTGAGTTCTTTGAAGTGAACAGATATTTCGGTGGGACAGCATTTCAGTCATAGTGATAACAGCTCCCTGACAGTTGCTTTAGTCATGGAGCGGGATAAAAGCTGATGGCATGGGAAAATATTTAATGGGAGGGGGAATTGCAATGCCATTCGGAAGGAACTGCGCAGCATAAACTGGGAACAGATATTCTCAAGGAAATGTACGACAAACATGTGGAGGTTGTTTAGGGAACACTTGCTGCGAGTGCTGAATAGGATTTTTCCACTTAGGGAAGGAAGAGATTGTAGCACGACGGGATCTTGGATGACAAGAGATGTGAAGTATTTGGTCACGAGGAAGAAGAAAGCTTAATTAAGGTTGAGGCAGCAATTTTCAGACTTGAGGGTTACACATTCGCCAGGAAGAAGAAAGCGTACTTAAGTTTGAGGAAGCAAATATCAGACTTGAAGGCTACACATTCGCCAGGAAGCAAATGAAGAAAGGAATTAGGAAAACTATAAGGGCGTATGAAAAGCATTAGCAGATAGCATTAAGTATTCAATGCTCATCTGACAAACAAGATGGCGGGCAAGGGTAGGGTTGATAAGGGATAGTGGAGGGAAGATGTGCCTGGAGTTGGATGAGGTCAGGGAGTCCTTAATGAATACGTTGCTGCAGTAGTGAGACACACTTATCATTTCTGAATACACCGTGAAACAGGCTGATGAAGGTTAATGTTAAGAAGGAGCATGTGCTGAAAATTTTGAAAAAAATAACATGACAGTAGATACCTCTTCTGTGTCAGACGGGGCATACTCAAGGTTACTACGAAAAGAGAGGGAAGAGATTGCTGCTCCTTTGGTGATGATATTTACCTCCTCACAGTCCGCTGGAATAATACCAGATGATTGGAAGGTGGCAAATGCCATTCCATCATTCAAGAAAATGAATAGATATAACCGTGGGAATTATCACCAAGATAGTCTTACACAAATTACTGGAGAAGACTCTGAGAAACAGGATTTATGATTTATGATTAGTGGGAAAACAATATCTTGGTTAAGATAGGCAGTATGACATTATGAGGGGTAATGTTCTTCACAAGGCTAATTGAATTGTTTGAGAAAGTGACAAAATATATTGATGCAGGTACACACAGTTGATGTGGTGCACATGGATTTTGGCAAGGCATTTTAGAAGGTTCCCAATGGTAGACTCAGTCAGAAAGTAAGGACGCATTAGATACAGGGATTTCTGTTTGTCTGGATACATAATTGGCTGGTCCATAGAAGACAGAGTGTAGTTGCTGATGGAAAGTATTCAGGCTAGACCTCAGTAACAAGTGGTGTTACGCAGAGATCTGTTCTGGGACCTAATCTTTTTGTGATTTTTAGAAATGACTTGGAAGACGAAGTGGAAAAATGTGTTAGTAAGTTTGTCGATGGTGGAGTCCTGGATACAGTGGAGGGATGTTGCATGATGCAATGGTACTCAGCACACCTGGGCTGAGATGTGGCAGATGGAGTTCAACCTGGAAATGTGTGAAGTGATTCATTTTCGATTGTCAAATATGTTGCAGAATATAGGGTCAAAGGAAAGATTGTCAGCAGTGTGAAGTAAAGGATCTTGGAGTCAACGACCATAGGTCCCTCAATTTTGCCGTCCAAGTTGATGGGGTTGTGGACAAGGCATAAGGTGTGCTGGCTTTCATTTGCGGGGGAGTGTGTTTGAAAGACACAAAGTTATGCTAGGGCTCCGTCAAACCCTGGTTAGATCTGGAATATTATGTTCTCTTCTGGTCGCCTCATTATCAGAAGTTTGTGGAAACTCTAAAGAGAATAGACGGGAGATTTACCGGGATACTGGCTGGAATGCAGTGTTGTTCTAATGAAGAAAGGCTGAGGGAATGAGAGCGTTTCTTACTGGAGCAAATAAGAATGAGAGGTGACTTGATACAGATGTGCGAGATGATGAGAGTCGTAGATATAGTGGATAGACAGATACTTTTACCAGGTTGGAAAATGGCTATCACGATCGGACATAATTATAAGGTGATTGGAGGAAGGTTCAGCGGAGATTTCAGAGGTTGTTTCTTTACACAGAGAGTGGTGGCTGGGTGGAATGCACTGCCTGCAATGGTTTTGGAGTCAGGTTTAAGCGACAGTTCGACTGGCAAATGGATGAATGTAAATTGAAGGATATGCCAGTTAGCTTGATCTGAGAGTAAGATAAAATGACAGCACAACATCGAAGCCTAAAGGATCTGTACTGCGCATGACTGTTCTCTGTTTTCTGAACCATACTCTGTCTGCTTGAGGAGGGAAGAGTGTAGACACAGAGTCTTTATGGATTTCAGTAAATTGTTTGAAAAGGAACCACTTCGGAGACTGCTCTGGAGGTTTTGATTGCTTGGAATCCAGGGAGATGGCAAATCAGACACACAATTATTTTGATGATAGGAAGCAGAAAGCAACAGTGGAAGGGTTCTTACCAGACTGGTGGCCTTTGAATAGTCGAATGCATCTGCAATCGGTTCCGGGCCTCTTGATGTTTGTTATCTTTGGAAATGCTCTGTATGAGAATTGTACAAGGCATGATTAAGACATGTTCAGATCACACTAAAATAGGAGGTTTCGTGGACTGTGAGGAAGATTATCAGAAATTGGAGCAGGAATTGGATCAACTGGGGAAGCCGGCTGAAAGATGGAAAATGTAGTTTAAACAGATAAGTTTGAGGTCTTGCACTTCGGGAATTCAAATCAAAGTAGGAGTTGCTTGGTAAATGGTAGTACCTAAAGAAGTTTAGAGCAACTGATGGAACTTGGGGTTCAAGTATGCAGTCTGCTGAAAGTGGACTCGCAGGGACAGAGAGCAGTGAAAGTGGCTTTTGGCACCCGAGCTTTCATAAGCAATGGCATTGAGTAAGGAAGTTGGGAAGTTATGTTGCAGCTATACAGGACGTTGATGAGGACGTGCTTGGTGTATTGTGTTCGGTTCTGGCTGCCTTGCTATCGGAAGGATGTCATTAATGTGAAAAGAGTGCAGCAGAAACATACAACGGATGTTGCCAGGACTCAAGTTTCTGAGTTACGGGAGACTCTGGACAAGATAGGCATTTTTTTTCTTTTGAACGCTGGAGGCTAAGGGATATCTTACAGAAGTATATGAGACCATGTAAAGAATTGATAGAATGATTGCACTCCATCCTTTCCCCACGGTTGGGGAATTGGGGTGGAGGATAGTGCAGCAACTATAACGATGGATAAGACAACCCAAGGAATATGTATTTTCCGGATGGAAGGGAGTTATTAAGTAAACCAGTCATGAGAAACATCATAACCACCTTGCACCAAGGCAGTCATTGGGGTTCCCAAGCTATGTGTGACACAGTGTTAAGGAAGTACGGATGTAAAGGGATATACACATTAGCCAAGCAGGTATGAGCAGGATGCCCGACTTGCCAAAAGATTAATAAGAAAGTAACGAGGGGGGGGGGGGTGTAAGTGGTGGAAGAAACACTGGGGTAACACCTTTTCAAAGAATACAGGTAGATTACATAGAATTACCCCCACTAGGGAAACAAAAGTACTTATTACGCCTAATGGATCACCGAACTGGGTGGGTGGAGGCATTTCCAATGTCCTCAGCTACCTCGAAGGGAGTAGTGAAAACTCTTTTAGAACATATAATTCCTGGATATGGACTGGTGGAAAGTATAGATTCAGACCAAGGTAGCTATTTTACCTCTAAGATCCTACAAGAGGTAATGGCGGGATTAGAAATCTCTTGGGAATTCCACACCCCTTGGCATCTGCCTTCCTCTGGACGGGTGGAACTAATGAATCAAACCTTAAAGAAGCAATTGTCTAATCTAGTCCTAGATACTCGACTACCATGGATAAAATGTTTACCTATCGCGTTAGTACGCATGAGGACTGCGCCTAGACGTGATATAGGCCTATCTCCTTATGAGATGATGTGTAGATTACCTTTCTTGTATGGAAGAGGGGAATTACTAACTGTAGAGTTCAATGATAAGTTTTTAAAGAACTATATTGTGGCGCTCGGCTCTTCTTTGTATGTCCTTCGAAAGAAGGGTCTGTTGACCCAGACACCTCCACTTGAGTTCGCAGTACATCGGATACAAACGGGTGATTGGGTCCTGATAAAGACCTGGAAAGATACTAATCTGCACCCAAGCTGGGAGGGACCGTTCCTACTGACTGCTGAAACAGCCGTCCGAACTGCTGAAAAAGGGTGGAGTCATCACACTTGTGCTAAGGGCCCGGTGGACGCTCCTTCCCCTCCGGCAGAATGGCACGCACATCCTACAGACAACCCTCTGAAAATCAAGCTGAGCAAAAAGAATGGACTGAGATAAGAGACTATTAAGTATTGGTTAAAAAACTGTATCCCAAAACAATTGTAAGTGTTGCATGGACTCACTCCTCCCTGGTATTTAAAGTGTTATGGAATAGACAGATAGGGTTGTGAGCTGAAATGAATGGTCAATTTTATATTGTCACGATAATATTGGCGCCAGCTGCCGGGGTGGGGGGTGGGGGTGTGTGGGAAAAATCATTTTACCGCTTTATGTCAGAATTATGCTAAACTAAAGGGACATACCGACTGTTCGGTATGTGCTGAGATCCCACACCATGGGAAATCCGGAATTCCTCTCACGGTAATACCACTTATCAAAAGAGAAGTGTACGATGTACAACAACTTGACTCGTGCTCAAATGATACAACTTGGAGATTTGAAAGGGGTAATTATAACTGCGGGTTGGTTCCCTCGACCAGTCCCGAAAACTCTGGGTGCTATTGATGGCCTTAGAATTTCCCCCCGAAAGGAGCAGTAAATACCACTTGTTTCTGTAATCAGAATGATACCGCACCCTTCCAATTAGGAAAATCATCTTGTGTCTACACCAGCCAAGCCTCTGCCACAACCTTTTACCAAATATTAAACGGAACATATTGGGTATGCGGCCTGAAGGCCTATCCATTTATTCCCGGGGCGAAATACATTCGCGTGACTGAATGTATAGGAATGCATGCAAGTTATGATGTTGATCAAATACTGCCTCAAAGCCAGAAAGGCTGGAGTGGCTGCTGCTACCTCGCATATATAATTCCCTACTTGAGGCTGTTAAAGAGAGGCCCAAAAATACTTCGGAATAAACAGGGAAGAAGGCGAGTAACTCGGAAAGTAACTGAACGAGACCGCCTCCTCTGGACTTTGATACCTATGTATGGGACCATTCGAGCAGGAGTAGAAATACAAAAGTTAGTGGCTTCCCTGGAAGAGTTGGCCCACAATACTGCTGATGCGTTGGCTGAAACCCAATCCCAAGTTGCAGCCATAACGACCAAAATGATTGCCACTAGGCTAACGAATCTTCACAACAGGATGGCTCTGGACTATACTCTAGCAGAGAAGGGTGGTACCTGTGCACTAATTGGAGAGGAATGTTGTACGTACATACCTGAGGTCTCTTTTAACATTACTGATATCTGCAAATATGTGTGAGACAAAATCATCAAGGTAAGGGAGGCCGGTAATCGGTACTGGAACGAAAAAGGAAGGAAATGGGTGAATTGGGGATTGACTGGTTGGGGAAGGTGGTTAGTCAATATAGCTATCTATGGATTATTGATATTAGTGGGTCCAGTGGTAGGGTTCAATGTCCTAAAATGGGCAATGAGCCTACTGATGACATCCCTTGTGGAAGGAACCCAAATAAATCATCAGATGCTTTTACAATCAGCAGGTGATATGCAACAAAGAGAAAGTCAAAGAATGCTTCTAGAGTTCGAGGGACGAACAACACACGTGTAAACTGTAAGATTGTGAACCTCATCGCCAAAAGGTGTAAGAGGGCAGAACATAAGAAAATGAATTAAAGGAGACGAAGTAAGTGCAGAAACAACAGTTAGAGAAAAAGAAAAAGGAGGAATTGTGAGAGATTAGAAATGTCGTTTTTGCAGGTGGGGGAGGGGGTGTAGTAGGGGAAGGGAAGCGGAACATTATACAAACGGTCACGGAATTCTTGTAGCATGTAGCATACCTAAGGCTAAGACTTGAATGAGTATAGAGGGTCTTTTAAAGAAAATAGTTTTAAGCTAGGAAATAACTATGAAGGTTTGTAGCTGACCACAAAAAGAAGCAGCAAGGGCATTTTACAATAAAGCTTATAGTATGATAAGAGAAACTGGATAAAAGAACAAGCTATAACAAAAAAGGAACAAAAAGTGCAGACAAGGACAGCAGGATGGCCAGATAAGAAAATAACTGACAAGTGAGGTAATCGGCTTATGATAGGACGGGAAAAGGGAGGCATGATTCCGCAACATGTAAACTGAATAAGAAAGCTAACAGGCTCTGTTTTGGCGCGCATTTCTGCTTGATTGCAGAGGCGACCGGTCATGCAAGGCTGTTATAAATTGTTCTTCTTTCCAAGGCTTTGTCTCAGGCTGATTGAATTGTGAGTCCTGTTTCTCACATATAGAAATTGACCAAAGATGCTCACACAGCATCTTCCACACCCACGACAACTTCCATCCAGAAGGACAAACGAAGCAGGTGCTTAAGAACATCACCACCAGCACATTCAACTTCAAATCACTCATCACCCTGATCCGGAAATACACAAACGTTCTTTCACAGTCTTTGGACAAAATCCTTGCATTTACTCCCTACCATCGTTGGTCAACACTAGTAGATCCAGAAAAGCATCTCATCAACAACGTCTTAAGGGCAATTGAGGATCGGCTATGATTGCTGAATAATAATAATTTTAAGAAATCAAAAAACTCAGCTTAACTGTTCCTGGTAAATTGCTATTTGGAGCGTATTAGAAACTCCGAATCTGTGCATTTGTTTTCTGCATTAAATCTGTCGCAACACCACAAAGAGTCTTTAAAAGAGCATCGTTTAACCCTGCCATCTTCAACTGCGTAACTCTCTCATTACATTTATTTGAAAATCAGACCAAAATTGTTGAACACGTTGTATGCAAAATAGGAACATTAACAATTCTATATAGTTACAGTTTACAAAAAAGAGCTCGATTTAAATCAATGTCAATCTTGATTTTATTTATTTCACCACAGTCTAGTCTACTAATATAATCAAAGCATGAATAAGTCCATCAAAATTGAATCAGTTACTATGCAACTATACTTTCGAAATATTTCTTCTTTCCTTAACAGCAGTTGCCTCCTGGAGACTGCAGCGAATTGAATAGGGAGAGAAATGAACAGGTGAGGAATGAACCATCGGGTGAATTTGAGGTAGCGTTGAAAGCTGAACTGATTAAATAACAAAACACACGTAATGCTATGTAGATCACCATTTGCCTACAATTACAATTTTTTTTCAGTCAGAGCCTACACTCAGTCTGGCTGTAGTAAAAGGCCCGATGTCATATGTTTGCGCTTTGCTGCATTATTCTGTTTGGTAATCTACTGTTTGTAGAGTAAACATCTAAAATATTATCTCAATCCTCTTTGTTTAATATCCTCTTAAATGTATTAATTGTGAAATGCATTCAATTCTAATGAAAGACAAAGCATTATTAAAGTTCACACCACTACTTTGGAGCTATGTGTCAGTGAAGTTAAATGATAGTTTTGAGAACTCCGGATTAATTTCAATAAGAACGTTCCAAATCAACTTTGTTGTCATGTCAAGTTTTCAAATAACATGATAGTGTATTTAAGCACTGCACACATTAACAGTTTTATTTCAATACATAATATCGCCTAAAAATAGAAATAATACCCCTGGTTTTATTAGTTATGACCTGACAGCGTCTGACAAGGAAAATGTTCTATTGTATTGCGTACCTGTGTTTTGTTTGACTCGAATTATTCCATTTATTGCCGTCTTTTATAAACCATCATGTTTCTCAAACTTTAACTTGGTTGTCCCGAAATATTGCATTGCCTTGCTCTGCACAAAGGCAATAACTCTTTTACAACGACGGTACAGCTAACACAAACTTAAACCATATAAAGCTACTTTTTTGTTAATTGGGCGAGCATTGGAAGAATAACTTTTGCACGAAGTTGTTGAGCTTTAATTCGATTTCCTACAGTCATCTTAACGGCGATTGTGGTCCTGAAACGATGGAACTGTGGACTTCCCGTCTATATTGCTCAGAATGACAATGTCAACAGCGGACCACAGCTCATCATTTTCAATGTTTTACTGAATCAAATTAATTACATTTTTTTCACCAATGACTAACCAGTTAATTACACAAAAATCGTCTTGTGCCTTGCAGCCCTCAATTGTTGTATCTGTTTCCCAGTTGCCCGTGATCGTTTTGTAGCCATCCGTTGCCAGGCACTTAAAGCAAAATACTGCTACAATAATTTTTTTTTTGCGATTTGTTTTGGGTGAGCATCATCAGTTTCTTGAGGTCCTTTCTTCTTTCAACATTAATTGGCAATGTACCATGGGTTTACAAACGGAGACCAGATTATTTCACTTCAACCTTTTTCACAGTGCGTAAGTGTATTGACAGTCTGATGACACCTCTGCTTTCGATAGCTTGCTTTTAGGTATTTAATAATCTGATCGTCAGCAGCACTACAGCAGCCAACTGAATCTGGAGGGAACTTCGTGGTCCTGGGAAAAACAAAAATGATCTTGACGCTGAAATGAAAATCGAAGTAAAACAATCATTTCATTCCTCGTTTTGTTCTCTAATTTTATGCTCATGTTGCAAAATTTAATTACACAGACAAAAAACAATTTCGCTGTCTCTGTTGCCCAACAAATGGGATTCAGACTATGACTTCGGTTTTCAACAAATGTATTTTCACACGAACTCAGATAAAGTTAAGAGCAGACCAAAATAATAGAGTGAAATATCAATTTACGATCACTTTAAATGTTTTTTTTAAATTAGAATTAAAGTCTGTATTTCTATAAAATCTTTACAATGTGTAAAGACGCCATCCAGCCCAACAAGTGTTTTGCTGAAGAGCATTCCAGCCTGATCTCCCGTACTCATTCATGTCCCGTGGCTAATGCACCTAACTTACGCATTTTTGGTCTGTGGAACGAAACCAGATAACACACAGAAAACCATGCTGACACGGCGATAATGTGCAAACTTCAATAAACAGGTGGCCAGAGTCTAGAATTGACCCCAAATCCCATTAGTGCTGTGAAGCAGCAGCGCTAAATACTGAGTCACCACATACCAACCCACTTTCAATGTTGCTACTCATTCTTCTTTCAGACTTCATCCACTACTTCGACTTCACGTTCCTGGTAAAGCTGCATATTCCAAATGAGCATGATCAGTATACACAATTCATATAAAATCTATCACATGTCTTTGCTGGAGTCCATATTCACAGCGCACAAATCACCTCACATATATCTCCTCCAATGTTCAGTGAGATTCAAAAATAACACAAAGAAATCCAAATTTGCCAATCTGTAACTGAAACAGAAAATTCTACAGAATCGAAGCAGGTCTGGCAGGATTTGTGGGATGAAAGCGAAGTTAAAGATCTGAGTCCAGGGATTCATCACCGGGAACAACCTATGGAATGACTAGAAACCTAAATTCTAACTTCTTCCCACAGATTATGCCAGATGTACTTATTTCTTTGTGTTTATTTCAGTGAGATGTTTGTCTAACAATTCATCAATAGAGACTGCCAATAATCTTTGAAATTCACATGCTACTATGCCCCTCCTGAGATATGTAGTAAATTTCAAATGCTGGAAATTTTAACAACTTATGTTTCACATTTATCTGATGAAATTTGGCAATCAGATAGCAAGTTGTGAGAACAGACACGTAGCTCTACAAATAGTTAGCTCTATAAATCTTACGACAAAATTTGTTCTATGAAAAGCGTATTTCAGAATTAAAACTGCATGTGACACAACTTCATCTAGCTATGCTTTGTTACGAATGCAGTTATAAGTCTCCAATCCTGCTACAAATGTGCTTTCCTTACCGCTGAATTTATGCTCTACACGGTCATTGTTATTTTTATTTCCACATGTATGTGGAAAGCCTGTAAGACAAACTTTCAGATGCCGAGTTTTCATAAGCGGTCAACGCCGCAAAGAGTGCATTCCACTGACAAAACATTACCTTTGCCACTGCCGCCGACAACAATTTTCTGCTGGAATTTCTTTTATGAAGGATGCTGTCTGTAGAATCGACAATCTCAATGTTTTCTTGAGTCATCGCACTATCACGAAGTATTCCTAGAATTGCTGATCGAGACTATCTTCTAACATGTACTCTATGTCCAATTCCTGTGTCTCACTGATGTGTTTTGGTAACTTATTGGCCATGTTCCTGTGTACGTTTTAAAACATCTGCACACACAAGCCCCAGGTAACACGCTGTTGGTTGTTGCTTGGCCTCATCTCTCTTCCTCAGCCCTCCCATGTTTTCCCCACTCCTACGCATTTCACCAGCATAGGTTCGTCTTAGGTTGCATTGACACTCTCTAAGGTACTTTTTCCTTCGACTACTTTGCTTGCTAGAAGCTGTTCTTCAATCTCACTTGCTTCTGTTACCTCTGATGTAGCATTTTGCTCTGATATGGCATTTATTTCAGTTGTCCGAAGATGCCATCTAATGTCACAGCAATGTGGGATTACTCCTTTTTTGTTCTAAGACCTGATCTCAGTCTATTTAAGCAACTTGAATGCCTTTGCTCCAAGAAAAGTGTTTTTCACAATTATCTCAATATGTTGTAGATGCGTCGTGTGCAACTTCTCATGGCAGAATAAGTGTCGAGATATGTATACTTAACTTCAGCATGGCATTCTACTGGAAGTGAGACAGTGCACAGTTCAGAGGTAATCTCTTTTTTCTTTTCTTTCCAACAGCTCTAGGGACACGCAACTCCTTTTTATAAACCACTGATAATACAACTTGATGCAATTCTGCACATGTTTTTGCGTCAGATTAAATCAGTGATACTTCCCAGTTCCTCACCAAGACTTTAGTTTTTCGGTCGCAGCATTCTGAGATACACTCAGATACTTCATCTCCCTATGCAACTGTTTAAGTTCTTGTTCTTTCTGTTGTAATTCAGCTGAACTAAGAATATGCACGTTTTCTTTCACTGGTGCCTTTTTTTTCTTTGCCATTTCTTCGAATACATTTACTGATAACTGAAGCTCAAGTTTCTTATATTGATTTTGTGGTTTCTCCTCATATTTGCACACCGTTAGGCCAATCCCAGGATATGATTTCTTTAACATCTGAGTTTGCTGATTTGCAACTGATATTTCGAACACAGTACGCATTACTCCCAGCTGCATAATTACCAAGGCTAAACAGTATTGCTGGACTAGAGAACGCATTTATTGCTCCAACCACCGATTTCACCATTTTTCGCCAATTCTTCACTTTCACATTTTAGAAAAAAACACTACTCCTCCCATTATGTATTCCACATATTACCACCTATAACGGCAATACACTTTCTGATTTACATAGAACATAGAACATTCAACATTACAGTGCAGTACAGGCCCTTCGGCCCTCGATGTTGCGCCGCCCTGTCATACTAATCTGAAGCCCATCACACCTTCCCTATTCCGTGTACGTCATTTGCCTGTCCAATGACGACATAAATGCACTGAAACTTGACGAATCTACTACCGTTGCAGGCATAGCATTCCATACCCTTACTACTCTCTGAGTAAAGAAGCTACCTCTGACATCTGTCTTATACCTATCTCCCCTCACTTTAAAGTTGTGTCCCCTCGTGTTTGCCATTCCCATACTTGGAAAAAGGTTCTCCCTGTCCACCCTATCTAACACTCTGATTATCTTGTATGTCTTAGGGATGAATTTAGGATCATTTGGGAGGCAGAGGGGGTCATAGGTCGGAGCTTTAGGGAAGTAGTAACTCCAAAGATTGCAGACAGATGGGTGACAGTGAGGGGGACTGGGAGGAAGCAGCCAGTGCAGGGACCACCTCAAGAACAAGTATACCGTTTTGGATACTTGTGGGGGTGGACGACTTACCAAGTGTAAGTAATGGGGCTCAGGCCTCTGGCACGGAGCCTGTCCCCGTTGCTCAGAAGAGAAGGGTGGAGAAGAGCAGAGCAATAGTAATTGGGGACTCGATAGTTCGGGGCACAGGTAGGCGGTTTTGTGGGGGCGAGAGAGACTCATGTTTGGTATGTTGCCTCCCAGGTGCAAGGGTACGTGTTCGTGTTTTCCGGTCCTTAAGGGGGAGGGGGAGCAGCCCGAAGTCGTGGTCCACATTGGAACCAATGACATAGGTAGGAGGAAGGCTGAGGATGTTAGGCAGGCTTTTAGGGAGCGAGGTTGGAAGCTCAGAGTTAGAACGAACAGAGTTGTTGTCTCTGGTTTGTTACCCGTGCCACGTGATAGAGAGTCGAGGAATAGGGAGAGAGAACAGTTAAATGCGTGGCTACAGGAATGGTGCAGGAGGGAGGGATTTCGGTATTTGGATAACTGGGGTTCTTTCTGGGGAAGGTGGGACCTCTATAAACAGGATGGTCTACACCTGAACCTGAGGGGCACCAGTATCCTTAGCGGGAGGTTTGCTAGTGCTCTTGGGGGGGGGGGGGGTGGTTAAACTAACTCTGCAGGGGCATGGGAACCCAGAATGTAGCTTTAGGGTGCATGACCTGGAGTGTAGGGAGGTTAGGAACATGGCATCAATCTTAAAGGAGGGTGTCTGTAAACAGGGAAGTGGCTTCAAGTATAGGCACAAAACCGCCTATACTTCAATGCAAAAAGTATACGAAATAAGGTAGGTGAACATGCAGCGTGGGTTGGTACCTGGGACTTCGATGTTGTGGCTATTACGGAGACATGGGTAGAACAGGGACAGGATTGGCTGTTGCAGGTTCCAGGGTTTAAATGTTTTAGTAGGGTCAGAGGTGGGGGTAAAAGAGGGGGAGGTGTGGCATTGCTTATCAAAGATCGTATTACAGCGATGGAAAGGACGATGGATGAAGACTCGCCATCTGAGGTAGTTTGGGCTGAGGTTAGGAAGAGGAAAGGTGAGCTCACCCTGTTAGGAGATTTTTACAGGCCTCCTAATAGTCCTAGAAACGTAGAAGAAGGGATTGCGAGAATGATTCAGGAGAAGAGTGAAAGTAATAGGGTGGTTGTTATGGGGGACTTGAACTTTCCTGATATTGATTGGGAAATCTATAGCTCTACTTCGTTACATGGGTCGGTGTTTGTCCAATGTGTGCAGGAGGGTTTCCTGACACAATATGTAGATAGGCCAACAAGAGGTGAGGCCATACTGGATTTGGTTCTGGGTAACGAACCAGGCCAGGAGTTAGAATTAGAGGTAGGTGAGCAGTTTGGGGACAGTGACCACGATTCGGTGACTTTTACTCTAGTGATGGAGAGGGATAGGTGTGCACTGCAGGGCAAGAGTTATAGCTGGGGGAGGGAAATTATGATGCGGTGAGGCATGACTTTAGGATGCGTGGCTTGGAAAAGTAGGCTTCAAGGCAAGGGCGTAATTGATAGAACATAGAACATAGAACACAGAAGAATACAGCGCAGTACAGGCCCTTTGGCACTCGGTATTGCGCCGATCCAAGCCCACCTAACCTATACTAACCCACTATCCTCCATATACCTATCCAATGCTCGCTTAAATGCCCATAAAGAGGGAGAGTCCACCACTGCTACTGGCAGGGCATTCCATGAACTTACGACTCGCTGAGTGAAGAACCTACCCCTAACATCTGTCCTATACCTACCCCCCCTTAATTTAAAGCTATGCCCCCTTGTAATACCCGACTCCATACGCGGGAAAAGGTTCACACTGTCAACCCTATCTAACCCCCTAATCATCTTGTACACCTCAATCAAGTCACCCCTAAACCTTCTTTTCTCTAATGAAAACAGCCCCAAGTGTCTCAGTCTTTCCTCATACGATCTTCCTTCCATACCAGGCAACATCCTGGTAAACCTCCTCTGCACCCGTTCCAGTGCCTCCACATCCTTCCTATAGTATGGCGACCAAAACTGCACACAATATTCCAGATGCGGCCGCACCAGAGTCTTAAACAACTGCATCATGACCTCAGGACTCCGGAACTCAATTCCTCTACCAATAAAAGCCAGTACGCCATATGCCTTCCTCACCGCACTATTTACCTGGGTGGCAACTTTCAGAGATCTGTGTACATGGACACCAAGATCCCTCTGCTCATCCACACTACCAAGTATCCGACCATTAGCCCAGTACCCCATCTTTTTGTTATTCTTCCCAAAGTGAATCACCTCACACTTAGCTACATTGAATTCCATTTGCCACCTTTCTGCCCAGCTCTGCAGCTTCTCTATATCCTGCTGTAACCTGCCACATCCTTCCTCACTGTCAACAACTCCTCCGACTTTCGTATCATCCGCAAACTTGCTCACCCAACCCAGGTCATTTATAAAAATGACAAACAGCAATGGTCCCAAAACAGATCCTTGCGGAACACCGCTAGTGACGGCACTCCATGAAGAAACTTTGCCATCAACTACTACCCTCTGTCTTCTTCCATCCAGCCAATTCCTAATCCAAACCTCCAACTCACCCTCAATGCCATATCTCCGTATTTTCTGCAGTAGCCTACCATGGGAAACCTTATCAAACGCCTTACTAAAATCCATATATACCACATCTACCGCTTTCCCCTCATCAACCTCCTTCGTCACCTTTTCAAAGAATTCAATAAGGTTTGTGAGGCACGACCTGCCCTTCACAAAACCATGCTGACTATCCTTGATCACATTATTCCTATCCAGATGTGCATAAATCCTATCCCTTACAATTCTCTCTAAGACTTTGCCCACAACAGAAGTGAGACTCACCGGCCTATAGTTATTAGGGTTATCCCTACTCCCCTTTTTGAACAAGGGAACCACATTTGCTATCCTCCAGTCTTCTGGCACTACTCCTGTAGACAAAGAGGACATAAAAATCAAGGCCAATGGCTCTGCAATCTCCTCCCTTGCTTCCCAGAGAATCATAGGATAAATGCCATCAGGCCCAGGGGACTTATCTATTTTCACCTTTTCCAGGATTTCCAACACCTCTTCTCTACATACCTCAAAGCCATCCATTCTACTTATTTGTGACTCAGTATTCACATCGACGACAATGCCCTGTTCCTGAGTAAATACTGAAGAAAAGTATTCATTCAGTGTCTCCCAATCTCTTCCGCCTCCACACGCAACTTCCCACTACTATCCTTGACTGGATCTATTCCTACACTAGTCATTCTTTTATTCCTAACATACCTATAGAAAGCCTTAGGGTTTTCCCTAATCCTACCGACTAAGGACCTTTCATGTCCCCTCCTTGCTGCTCTTAGCTCTCTCTTCAGGTCCTTCCTGGCTACCCTATAACTCTCAATCGCCCCAATTGAACCTTCACGTCTCATCTTGAGATAGGCCGCCCTCTTCCATTTAACAAGGGATTCCAATTCCTTATTAAACCACGGGTCCCTCGCACAACCCTTTCCTTCCTGCCTGACAGGTACATAATTATCAAGGACACTCAATAGTTGCTCCTTGAACAAGCTCCACATATCATTTACACTCTTGCCTTGGAGTCTACTTTTCCAAGCCACACATCCTAAGTCATGCCTCACCGCATCATAATTTCCCTGACCCCAGCTATAACACTTGCCCTGTAGTACACACTTATCCCTCTCCATCACGAGTGTAAAAATCACCGAATTATGGTCACTATCCCCAAAGTGCTCACCTACCTCTAATTCTAACACCTGGCCTGGTTCGTTACCCAGAACCAAATCCAGTATGGCCTCACCTCTTGTTGGCCTGTCTACATATTGTGTCAGGAAACTCTCCTGCACACATTGAACAAACACTGACCCATCTAACGAACTTGAGCTATAGCTTTCCCAATCAATATCAGGAAAGTTAAAGACCCCATAACAATCCACCCTATTACTGTCACTCATCTCCTGAATCACCTTCCCTATCCTTTCTTCAATGATTCTAGGACTATTAGGAGGCCTGTAAAAGACTCCTAACAGGGTGACCTCACCTTTCCTATTCCTAACCTCAGCCCAAACTACCTCAGATGGCAAGTCCTCATCCATCGTCCTTTCCACCACTGTAATACTATCTTTGACAAGCAATGCCACACCTCCCCCTCTTTTACCCCCACCTCTGACCCTACTAAAACATTTAAATCCTGGAACCTGCAACAGCCAATCCTGTCCCTGTACTAGCCATGTCTCCGTAATAGCCACAACATCGAAGTCCCAGGTACCAACCCACGCTGCAAGTTCACCTACCTTATTTCGTATACTTCTTGCATTGAAGTATACACACTTCAAGCCACTTTCCTGTTTACAGGCACCCTCCTTTGAAATTGATGCCATGTTCCTAACCTCCCTACACTCCAGGCCCTGCACCCTGAAGCTACAATCTGGGTTCCCATGCCCCTGCAGAGTTAGTTTAACCCCACTCCCCCCCCCCAAGAGCACTAGCAAACCTCCCCCCAAGGATACTGGTGCCCCTCAGGTCCAGGTGTAGACCATCCTGTTTATAGAGGTCCCACCGTCCCCAGAAAGAACCCCAGTTATCCAAAAACCGGAATCCCTCCCTCCTGCACCATCCCTGTAGACACGCATTTAAGTGTTCTCTTTCCCTATTCCTCGAATCTCTATCACGTGGCACGGGTAACAAACCAGAGACATCAACTCTGTTCGTTCTAACTCTGAGCTTCCAACCGAGCTCCCTGAAAGCCTGTCTAACATCCTCGGCACTCCTCCTACCTATGTCGTTGGTGCCAATATGGACCACGACTTCGGGCTGCTCCCCCTCGCCCTTAAGGACCCGGAAAACACGATCAGAGACATCACGTACCCTTGCACCTGGGAGGCAACATACCAAACGTGAGTCTCTCTCGTTCCCACAAAACCGCCTATCTGTGCCCCGAACTATCGAGTCCCCAATTACTGCTGCTCTGCTCTTCTTCACCCTTCCCTTCTGAGTAAAGGGGACAGGCTCCGTGCCAGAGACCTGAGCCCCGTTACTTACCCCTGGTAAGTCATCCCCCCCACAAGTATCCAAAACGGTATACTTGTTCTTGAGGGGAACGGCCGCAGGGGGTCCCTGCACTGGCTGCTTCCTCCCAGTCCCCCTCACTGTCACCCATCTATCTGCCATCTTTGGAGTTACTACTTCCCTATAACTCTGATCTATGACCCCCTCTGCCTCCCGAATGATCCGAAGTTCATCCAACTCCAGCTCCAGTTCCCTAACACGGTCTTGGAGGAGCTGGAGATGGGTGCACTTCCTGCAAGTGTAATCGGCAGGGACGTCGATGGCATCCCTCACCTCATACATGTTGCAGGAGGAACATTGCACTGCCTTCACTGCCATCCCTCTAAAGCTAACTTTTATTTAAAAAAAAACTGGGTCTAAAGAATACAACAAGCAAAATTCAGCACTTACCTACTTACCACAACAGATGTTATTATTAGGTTAGAAGAGGAGGGCGGGTGGGAGGCACTACCCGTGTAGTGCCTCGGGTTCCTCTCCTTCGCGCTTTTAAAGGGGGAAAAAACCTACCCAGGTAAGCTTACACTAACTGCTTCCTGGTCTCGGCTGCCCCTCTGGTCGTCGTCACTTCCCCCTGGTGCTCCTGCTCTTTCTGTGAAGAGAGAGTGAAAGAGAAAAAAAACCACCGCTGCCCGCTACCGGTAAGTACTTTTAAAACCAAACGGTCTTACCTTCGCTGCTGCTCGCACTGGAAATGACCGACGGCTTCGCAGGGTGAGTATAAATACTCACCGCTTTCCTTCCCGGCTGCCCCGCTTGTCGTCGTCACTTCCCCCTGGTGCTCCCGCTCTTTCTGTGAAGAGAGAGTGAAAGAGAAAAAAACCACCGCTGCCCGCTACCGGTAAGTACTTTTAAAACCAAACGGTCTTACCTTCGCTGCTGCTCGCACTGGAAACGACCGACGGCTTCGAAGGGTGAGTATAAATACTCACCGCTTTCCTTCCCGGCTGCCCCTCTGGTCGTCGTCACTTCCCCCTGGTGCTCCCGCTCTTTCTGTGAAGAGAGAGTGAAAGAGAAAAAAAAACACCGCTGCCCGCTACCGGTAAGTACTTTTAAAACCAAACGGTCTGACCTTCGGTGCTGCTCGCACTGGAAATGACCGACGGCTTCGAAGGGTGAGTATAAATACTCACCGCTTTCCTTCCCGGCTGCCCCTCTGGTCGTCGTCACTTCCCGCTGGTGCTCCCGCTCTTTCTGTGAAGAGAGAGTGAAAGAGAAAAAAACCCACCGCTGCCCGCTACCGGTAAGTACTTTTAAAACCAAACGGTCTTACCTTCGCTGCTGCTCGCACTGGAAACGACCGACGGCTTCGAAGGGTGAGTATAAATACTCACCGCTTTCCTTCCCGGCTGCCCCTCTGGTCGTCGTCACTTCCCCCTGGTGCTCCCGCTCTTTCTGTGAAGAGAGAGTGAAAGAGAAAAAAAAACACCGCTGCCCGCTACCGGTAAGTACTTTTAAAACCAAACGGTCTGACCTTCGGTGCTGCTCGCACTGGAAATGACCGACGGCTTCGAAGGGTGAGTATAAATACTCACCGCTTTCCTTCCCGGCTGCCCCTCTGGTCGTCGTCACTTCCCGCTGGTGCTCCCGCTCTTTCTGTGAAGAGAGAGTGAAAGAGAAAAAAACCCACCGCTGCCCGCTACCGGTAAGTACTTTTAAAACCAAACGGTCTTACCTTCGCTGCTGCTCGCACTGGAAATGACCGACGGCTTCGAAGGGTGAGTATAAATACTCACCGCTTTCCTTCCCGGCTGCCCCTCTGGTCGTCGTCACTTCCCCCTGGTGCTCCCGCTCTTTCTGTGAAGAGAGAGTGAAAGAGAAAAAAAAAACACCGCTGCCCGCTACTGGTAAGTACTTTTAAAACCAAACGGTCTTACCTTCGCTGCTGCTCGCACTGGAAATGACCGACGGCTTCGAAGGGTGAGTATAAATACTCACCGCTTTCCTTCCCGGCTGCCCCTCTGGTCGTCGTCGCTTCCCGCTGGTGCTCCCGCTCTTTCTGTGAAGAGAGAGTGAAAGAGAAAAAAAAACACCGCTGCCCACTACCGGTAAGTACTTTTAAAACCAAACGGTCTTACCTTCGCTACTGCTCGCACTGGAAATGTGGAACTTGTTCAAGGCGCAACTATTGACTGTCCTTGATAAGTATGTACCTTACTTAGGCAGGGAGGAAAGGGTCGTGTGAGGGAGCCGTGGTTTAATCAGGAATTGGAATCCCTTGTTAAACGGAAGAGGGCGGCCTATGTAAAGATGAGGCGTGAAGGTTCAATTGTGGCGATTGAGAGTTATAAGGTAGCCAGGAAGAACCTGAAGACAGAGCTAAGAGCAGCAAGGAGGGGACATGAAAGTTCCTTAGTTGGTAGGATTAGGGAAAACCCTAAGGCTTTCGATAGGTATGTCAGGATTAAAAGAATGACTAGGGTAGGAATAGGTCCAGTCAAGGATAGTAGTGGGATGTTGCGTGTGGAGGCTGAAGAGATTGGGGAGACACTGAATGAATACTTTTCGTCAGTATTCACTCAGGAACAGGACATTGTTGCCGAAGTGAATACTGAGTCACAATTAAGTAGAATTAATGGCTTTAAGGTATGTAGGTGTTGGAAATTCTGGAAAGGGTGAAAATAGATAAGTCCCCTGGGCCTGATGGCATTTATCCTAGGATTCTCTGGGAAGCAAGGGAGGAGATTGCAGAGCCATTGACCTTGATTTTTATGTCCTCGTTGTCTACAGGAGTAGTGCCAGAAGACTGGAGGCTAGCAAATGTGGTTCACTTGTTCAAGAAGGCGAGTAGGCATAACCCTAGTAACTATAGGCCAGTGAGTCTCACTTCTGTTGTGGGCAAAGTCTTAGAGAGAATTATAAGGGATAGGATTTATGAACATCTGGATAGGAATAATGTGATCAAGGATAGTCAGTATGGTTTTGTGAAGGGTAGGTCGTGCCTCACAAACCTTATTGAATTCTTTGAGAAGGTGACTAAGGAGGTGGATGAGGGGAAAGCGGTAGATGTGGTGTATATGGATTTTAGTAAGGCGTTTGATAAGGTTCCCCATGGTAGGCTACTTCTAAAAATACGGAGGTATGGCATTGAGGGTGAGTTGGAGGTTTGGATTAGGAATTGGCTGGCTGGAAGAAGACAGAGGGTAGTAGTTGATGGTAAAGGTTCATCTTGGAGTGCCGAAAATAGCGGTGTTCCGCAAGGATCTGTTTTGGGAATATTGCTGTTTGTCATTTTTATAAATGACCTGGAAGAGGGGCTAGAAGGTTGGGTGAGCAAGTTTGCGGATGATACGAAAGTCAGAGGAGTTGCTGACAGTGAGGCAGGTTACAGCGGGATATAGATAAGCCGCAGAACTGGGCAGAAAGGTGGCAAATGGAGTTCAATGTAGGTAAGTGTGAGGTGATTCACTTTGGTAAGAGTAACAAAAAGATGGGGTACTGGGCTAATGGTCGGATACATGGTAGTGTGGATGAGCAGAGGGATCTTGGTGTCCATGTTCACAGATCGTTTAAAGTTGCCACCCAGGTAAATAGAGCGGTGAAGAAGGCATATGGCGTACTGGGTTTTATTGGTAGAGGAATTGAGTTCCGGAATCATGAGATCATGTTGCAGGTGTATAAGACTCTGGTGCGGCTGCATCTGGGGTATTGTGTGCAGTTTTAGTCGCCATACTATAGGAAGGATGTGGAGGCACTGGAACGGGTGCACAGGAGGTTTACCAGGATGTTGCCTGGTATTGTAGGAAGATCGTATGAGGAAAGGCTGAGGCACTTGGGGTTGTTTTCATTGGAGAAAAGAAGGTTTAGGGGTGACTTGATAGAGGTGTACAAGATGATTAGGGGTTTAGATAGGGTTGATCGTGAGAACCTTTTTCCACGTATGGAGTCAGCTATTACGAGGGGGCATAGCTTTAAATTAAGGGGTGGTAGGGAAAGGACAGATGTTAGGGGTAGGTTCTTTACTCAGCAAGTCGTGAGTTCATGGAATGCCCTGCCAGTAGCAGTGGTGGACACTCCCTCTTTGTGGGCATTTAAGTGGGCATTGGATAGGCATATGGAGGATAGTGGGCTAGTGTAGGTTAGGTGGGCTTGGATCGGCGCAACATCGAGGGCCAAAGGGCCTGTACTGCGCTGTATTCTTCTATGTTCTATGTTCTATGTCTCTATTGAGTCACCTCTCAACCTTCTTCTCACTAACGAGAACAGCCTCAAGACCCCCAGTCTTTCCTCGTAAGACATTCCTTCCATACCAGGCAACATCCTAGTAACTCTCCTCTGCAGCCTTTCCAAAGCTTTCACATCCTCCTTATAAATGCGGTGACCAGAACTGTACACAATACTCCAAGTGTGGCCGTACCAGAGCTTTATACAGCTGCAGCATAACTTCCTGGTTGCGGAAGTCAAGCCCTCTATTAATAAAGGCAAAAACACTGTATGCCTTCTTAACAACCCTGTCAATCTGGGTGGCAAATTTCGGGGATCTGTGTACATGGACACCGAGATCTCTCTGCTCATCTGCACTCTCAAGAATCTTGCCATTAGCCCAGTAGTTTGCATTCCAATTACTCCGTCCAAAGTGTATCACCTCACACTTGTCCTCATTAAACTCCATTTGCTAACTCTCAGCCCAGCTCTGCATCCTACCTATGTCTCTCTGCAACCTACTACATTCTTCGTCACTATCCACAACTCCACCGTCCTTAGTGTCGTCCGAAAATTTACTTACCCACCCTTCTAAGCCCTCATCCAGGTCATTTATAAAAATGACCTACAGCCAACATCGACCCTTGCGGTACGCTGCTAGTAACTGGACACCAGGATGAACATGTTCCATCAACTACAACCCTCTGTTTTCTTCCAGCAAGCCAATTACTGATCCAAACTGCTATGTCTCCCACAATCCCCTTCCTCCGCATTTTGGATAATAGCCTACTGTGGGGAACCTTATCGAACGCCTTGCGGAAATCCATATACACCACATCAACCGGTTTACTCTCATCCACCTGTTTGGTCACTTTGTCAAAAAAGTCAATAAGTTTCGTTAGGCACGACCTACCCTTCACAAAATTGTGCTGACTGTCCCTGATCAGATTATTCTTTTCTCGATGTTTATAAATCCTATCTCTTATAACCTTTTCCAACATTTTACCCACAACTGAAGTGAGACTCACTGGTCTGTAATTACCAGGGTTGTCTCTACTACCCTTTTTGAACAAGGGAACCACATTTGCTGTCCTCCATTCCACAGGCACTGTTCCTGTAGACAATGATGATTTGAAGATCAATGCCAAAGGCTCGGCAACCTCTTCCCTTGCTTCCCAGAGGGTCCAAGGATAGATCCCACCTGGCCGAGGGGACTTGTCTATTTTCACACTCTGCAGTATTTCTAATACCTCTTCTTTGTGAACCTCAATCTTTTCTACTCTAGATTCAAATATCTCTGTATCTTCCTCGCCAACATTTTCATTTTCTATAGTGAACGCTGTCGAAAAATATTTATTTAGTGCTTCCTCTGACTCCACACACAACTTTCCACTATTACCCTTGATTGGCCCTAATTTAACTCTCGTCATTCTTTTATTCCTGACATACCTATGGAAAGCCTTAGGGATAACCCTGATCCTATCCGCCAACAACTTCTCATGTCTCCTCCTGGTTCTTCTGAGCTCTCTTTTTAGGTCTTTCCTGATTTCCTTGTAACCCACAAGCGCCTAACTGAGTGTTCTCATTTTGTCCTACAAAAAGCCTTCTTCTTCTTGACCAGGGATTCCACTTCCTTATTAAACCACAGTTCACGCGTTCAATATCTTCCTCCCTGCCTGACAAGTACATACATACCTAGGACACACAGGACCTTTTCCTTGAATAAGCTCCACATTTTTAATGTGCTCATCCCCTGCAGTTTCCTTCCCCATTCTATGCTTCCTAAATCTGTCCTAATTGCATCGTAATTTCCCTTCCCCCAGCTGTAAGTCTTGTTCGGTGGAGTACACCTATCCCTTTCCATCACTAAAGTAAATCTGACAGAATTGTGATCGCTGTCTCCAAAGTGCTCACCTAACACTTGGCCAGTCTCTTTACCCAGTACTAAATCTAAAGTGGCTTCGCCCCTTGTAGGCCTGTCTACATACTGTGTCAGGAAACCCTCCTGCACACACTGGACAAAAACTGACCCATCTATAGTACTCGTACTGTAGTGATCCCAGTCAATATTTGGATAGTTGTCTTCCCCCATGACAACTACCCTGCCTCTCTCACTCCTATCGAGAATCATCTTTGCTGTCCTTTCCTCTACATCTCTGGGACGATTCGGAGGCCTATAGAAAACTCCCAGCATGGTGACTTCTCCTTTCCTGTTTCTAACCTCGGCCCATGCTACCTCAGTTAACGAGTCCCCAAACATCATTTCTACAACTGTAATATTGTCCCTGATCAACAATGCCACACCTCCACCTCGTTTACCATCTTCTCTGTTCTTACTAAACATCTGAATCCCGGCACCTGCGACATCCATTGCCGTCCCTGCTCTATCCATGTCTCCATAATGGCCACAACATCGAAGTCCCAGGTACCAACCCACGCTGCCAGTTCACTCACTTTATTTCGGATGCTCCTCGCGCTGAAGTACACAAACTTCAATCCAGGTTCTCGCTTGCCAGTGTCAGATACTTGATTTTGGAACTCCCTACACTCATCCGCTTCTGTACCTGTCTTTTGGTTCCCATCCCCCTGCTGTATTAGTTTAAATCCACCTTAATAGCTTTAGCGAATTTCCCACCCAGGATATTGGTACCCCTCTAGTTTAGATGAAGACCATCCTGCTTGTAGAGATCCCACCTACCCCAGAAAGAGCTCCAATTATCCAAAATCCCGAAATCCTCCCTCCTGCACCATCCCTGTAGCCACGTATTGAACTCCTTTCTCTCCCTATTCCTCACCTCACTAGCACGTAGCACGGGCAGCAAACCAGAGAAAACAACTCTGTTTCTCATAGCTCTAAGCTTCCATCCTAGATCCCTGAATTTCTGCCTCAAGTCCCCATCTCTCTTCCGACCTATGTCGTTGGTGCCAATGTGGACTACGACTTGGGGCTGCTCTTCCTCCCCCCGAAGGATCCCAAAAACGCGATCAGAGACATCATGAACCCTGGCACCCGGCAGGCAACACACCAACCGTGAGTCTCTCTCGTCCCCACAGAACCTCCTATCTGTCCCCCTAACTATCGAGTCCCCAATGACTACTGCTCTTCTCCTCCTCCTCCTTTCCTTCTGTGCTTTCCCCTGGTAAGTCATCCCCCCAACAGTATCCAAAACGGTATACTTATTGTTGAGGGGAATGGCCACAGGGGATCCCTGCACTGCAGGCCAGTTCTCTTTCTGTCCCCTAACTGTCACCCATCTGTCTTTTTCTTTTATCAGCGGAGTGAGTACCTCTCTGTAAGTCCTGTCAAAAACCTCCTCTGCCTCCCGAATGATCCGAAGTACATCCAACTCCCGCTCCAGTTCCCTAACGCAGTTTTCGAGGAGCTGGTGTTGGGTGCAATTCCCACAGAGGTAGTCAGCAGGGACTCTAGTGGTGACCCTTACTTCCCACATTCTGCAGGAGGAACATTCCATTGCCATAAACTCCATTCCCACTATTCTAAAGTCCGGAGTGACTACTAAACAAAAAGGATTAGGAAATAAACCTTTCGTTGTCAATCTGACTCCCACAACTTTTTTTCAGGTTAGAGGAGGAGGATGGGTGAGAGACACTACCCGAGTAGTGTCTCGGGTAACACAACCACGCAAATATAAACTGTTCTACTTACCCTTCCCAGACGTCCTTTGTTCGCTCCTCCCTCGCTGGCCTGACTGAGCAACACAAAATTGTCGATGGCAACCAAGCTGAACATGGCTGACTATATTTTTAGAATCTGGGAATACAAATACTTAATGTAGATTGCACATCGTGATTCCTCTCCAAAACGCGCAGATCATTCCATTAATCCCTGAAAGTTGCCACCTAGATTGACAGGGTTGTTAAGAGGGCATACAGTGTTTTGGCCTTTATTAATAGAGAGATTGTGTTCCGGAACCAGGAGGTTATGCTGCAGCTGTACAAAGCTCTGGTACGGCCACACTTGGAGTATTGTGTACAGTTCTGGTCACTGCATTATAAGAAGGATGTGGAAGTTTTGCAAAGGCTGCAGAGGAGATTTACTAGGATGCTGCCTGGTATGGAAGGAATGTCTTACGAGGAAAGGCTGGGGGTCTTGAGGCTGTCCTCGTTAGAGAGAAGAAGGTTGAGAGGTGACTTAATAGAAACATACAAGATAATCAGAGTGTTAGATAGGGTGGACAGGGAGAACCTTTTTCCAACTGTGGGAATGGCATTTCCAGTGCGAGCAGCAGCGAAGGTAAGACCGTTTGGTTTTAAAAGTACTTACCGGTAGCGGGCAGCGGTGGGTTTTTTTCTCTTTCACTCTCTCTTCACAGAAAGAGCGGGAGCACCAGCGGGAAGTGACGACGACCAGAGGGGCAGCCGGGAAGGAAAGCGGTGAGTATTTATACTCACCCTTCGAAGCCTTCGGTCATTTCCAGTGCGAGCAGCACCGAAGGTAAGACCGTTTGGTTTTAAAAGTACTTACCGGTAGCGGGCAGCGGTGTTTTTTTTTCTCTTTCACTCTCTCTTCACAGAAAGAGCGGGAGCATCAGGGGGAAGTGACGACGACCAGAGGGGCAGCCGGGAAGGAAAGCGGTGAGTATTTATACTCACCCTTCGAAGCCGTCGGTCATTTCCAGTGCGAGCAGCAGCGAAGGTAAGACCGTTTGGTTTTAAAAGTACTTACCGGTAGCGGGCAGCGGTGGGTTTTTTTCTCTTTCACTCTCTCTTCACAGAAAGAGCGGGAGCACCAGGGGGAAGTGACGACGACCAGAGGGGCAGCCGGGAAGGAAAGCGGTGAGTATTTATACTCACCCTGCGAAGCCGTCGGTCATTTCCAGTGCGAGCAGCAGCGAAGGTAAGACCGTTTGGTTTTAAAAGTACTTACCGGTAGCGGGCAGCGGTGGGTTTTTTTCTCTTTCACTCTCTCTTCACAGAAAGAGCAGGAGCACCAGGGGGAAGTGACGACGACCAGAGGGGCAGCCGAGACCAGGAAGCAGTTAGTGTAAGCTTACCTGGGTAGGTTTTTTCCCCCTTTAAAAGCGCGAAGGAGAGGAACCCGAGGCACTACACGGGTAGTGCCTCCCACCCGCCCTCCTCTTCTAACCTAATAATAACATCTGTTGTGGTAAGTAGGTAAGTGCTGAATTTTGCTTGTTGTATTCTTTAGACCCAGTTTTTTTTTAAATAAAAGTTAGCTTTAGAGGGATGGCAGTGAAGGCAGTGCAATGTTCCTCCTGCAACATGTATGAGGTGAGGGATGCCATCGACGTCCCTGCCGATTACACTTGCAGGAAGTGCACCCATCTCCAGCTCCTCCAAGACCGTGTTAGGGAACTGGAGCTGGAGTTGGATGAACTTCGGATCATTCGGGAGGCAGAGGGGGTCATAGATCAGAGTTATAGGGAAGTAGTAACTCCAAAGATGGCAGATAGATGGGTGACAGTGAGGGGGACTGGGAGGAAGCAGCCAGTGCAGGGACCCCCTGCGGCCGTTCCCCTCAAGAACAAGTATACCGTTTTGGATACTTGTGGGGGGGATGACTTACCAGGGGTAAGTAACGGGGCTCAGGTCTCTGGCACGGAGCCTGTCCCCGTTACTCAGAAGGGAAGGGTGAAGAAGAGCAGAGCATTAGTAATTGGGGACTCGATAGTTCGGGGCACAGATAGGCGGTTTTGTGGGAACGAGAGAGACTCACGTTTGGTATGTTGCCTCCCAGGTGGAAGGGTACGTGATGTCTCTGATCGTGTTTTCCGGGTCCTTGAAGGGGAGGGGGAGCAGCCCGAAGTCGTGGTCCATATTGGCACCAACGACATAGGTAGGAGGAGTGCCGAGGATGTTAGACAGGCTTTCAGGGAGCTAGGTTGGAAGCTCAGAGTTAGAACGAACAGAGTTGTTGTCTCTGGTTTGTTACCCGTGCCACGTGATAGAGATTCGAGGAATAGGGAAAGAGAACACTTAAATGCGTGTCTACAGGGATGGTGCAGGAGGGAGGGATTCCGGTTTTTGGATAACTGGGGTTCTTTCTGGGGACGGTGGGACCTCTATAAACAGGATGGTCTACACCTGGACCTGAGGGGCACCAGTATCCTTGGGGGGAGGTTTGCTAGTGCTCTTGGGGGGGGGGGGGGGTTTAAACTAACTCTGCAGGGGCATGGGAACCCAGATTGTAGCTTCAGGGTGCAGGGCCTGGAGTGTAGGGAGGTTAGGAACATGGCATCAATTTCAAAGGAGGGTACCTGTAAACAAGAAAGTGGCTTGAAGTGTGTATACTTCAATGCAAGAAGTATACGAAATAAGGTAGGTGAACTTGCAGCGTGGGTTGGTACCTGGGACTTCGATGTTGTGGCTATTACGGAGACATGGCTAGAACAGGGACAGGATTGGCTGTTGCAGGTTCCAGGATTTAAATGTTTTAGTAGGGTCAGAGGTGGGGGTAAAAGAGGGGGATGTGTGGCATTGCTTGTCAAAGATAGTATTACAGTGGTGGAAAGGACGATGGATGAGGACTTGCCATCTGAGGTAGTTTGGGCTGAGGTTAGGAATAGGAAAGGTGAGGTCACCCTGTTAGGAGTCTTTTACAGGCCTCCTAATAGTCCTAGAATCATTGAAGAAAGGATAGGGAAGGTGATTCAGGAGATGAGTGACAGTAATAGGGTGGATTGTTATGGGGGACTTTAACTTTCCTGATATTGTTTGGGAAAGCTATAGCTCAAGTTCGTTAGATGGGTCAGTGTTTGTTCAATGTGTGCAGGAGAGTTTCCTGACACAATATGTAGACAGGCCAACGAGAGGTGAGGCCATACTGGATTTGGTTCTGGGTAACGAACCAGGCCAGGTGTTAGAATTAGAGGTAGGTGAGCACTTTGGGGATAGTGACCATAATTCGGTGATTTTTACACTCGTGATGGAGAGGGATAATTGTGTACTACAGGGCAAGTGTTATAGCTGGGGTCAGGGAAATTATGATGCGGTGAGGCATGACTTAGGATGTGTGGCTTGGAAAAGTAGACTCCAAGGCAAGAGTGTAAATGATATGTGGAGCTTGTTCAAGGAGCAACTATTGAGTGTCCTTGATAATTATGTACCTGTCAGGCAGGGAGGGAAGGGTCGTGCGAGGGACCCGTGGTTTAATAAGGAATTGGAATCCCTTGTTAAATGGAAGAGGCGGCCTATCTCAAGATGAGACGTGAAGGTTCAATTGGGGCGATTGAGAGTTATAAGGTAGCCAGGAAGGACCTGAAGAGAGAGCTAAGAGCAGCAAGGAGGGGACATGAAAGGTCCTTAGTCGGTAGGATTAGGGAAAACCCTAAGGCTTTCTATAGGTATGTTAGGAATAAAAGAATGACTAGTGTAGGAATAGATCCAGTCAAGGATAGTAGTGGGAAGTTGCGTGTGGAGGCGGAAGAGATTGGGGAGACACTGAATGAATACTTTTCTTCAGTATTTACTCAGGAACAGGGCATTGTCGTCGATGTGAATACTGAGTCACAAATAAGTAGAATGGATGGCTTTGAGGTATGTAGAGAAGAGGTGTTGGAAATCCTGGAAAAGGTGAAAATAGATAAGTCCCCTGGGCCTGATGGCATTTATCCTAGGATTCTCTGGGAAGCAAGGGAGGAGATTGCAGAGCCATTGGCCTTGATCTTTTATGTCCTCTTTGTCTCCAGGAGTAGTGCCAGAAGACTGGAGGATAGCAAATGTGGTTCCCTTGTTCAAAAAGGGGAGTAGGGATAACCCTAATAACTATAGGCCGGTGAGTCTCACTTCTGTTGTGGGCAAAGTCTTAGAGAGAATTGTAAGGGATAGGATTTATGCACATCTGGATAGGAATAATGTGATCAAGGATAGTCAGCATGGTTTTGTGAAGGGCAGGTCGTGCCTCACAAACCTTATTGAATTCTTTGAAAAGGTGACGAAGGAGGTTGATGAGGGGAAAGCGGTAGATGTGGTATATATGGATTTTAGTAAGGCGTTTGATAAGGTTCCCCATGGTAGGCTACTGCAGAAAATACGGAGATATGGCATTGAGGGTGAGTTGGAGGTTTGGATTAGGAATTGGCTGGATGGAAGAAGACAGAGGGTAGTAGTTGATGGCAAAGTTTCTTCATGGAGTGCCGTCACTAGCGGTGTTCCGCAAGGATCTGTTTTGGGACCATTGCTGTTTGTCATTTTTATAAATGACCTGGAAGAGGGGTTAGAAGGTTGGGTGAGCAAGTTTGCGGATGATACGAAAGTCGGAGGAGTTGTTGACAGTGAGGAAGGATGTGGCAGGTTACAGCAGGATATAGAGAAGCTGCAGAGCTGGCAGAAAGGTGGCAAATGGAATTCAATGTAGCTAAGTGTGAGGTGATTCACTTTGGGAAGAATAACAAAAAGATGGGGTACTGGGCTAATGGTCGGATACTTGGTAGTGTGGATGAGCAGAGGGATCTTGGTGTCCATGTACACAGATCTCTGAAAGTTGCCACCCAGGTAAATAGTGCGGTGAGGAAGGCATATGGCGTACTGGCTTTTATTGGTAGAGGAATTGAGTTCCGGAGTCCTGAGGTCATGATGCAGTTGTATAAGACTCTGGTGCGGCCGCATCTGGAATATTGTTGTGCAGTTTTGGTCGCCATACTATAGGAAGGATGTGGAGGCACTGGAACGGGTGCAGAGGAGGTTTACCAGGATGTTGCCTGGTATGGAAGGAAGATCGTATGAGGAAAGACTGAGACACTTGGGGCTGTTTTCATTGGAGAAAAGAAGGTTTGGGGTGACTTGATTGAGGTGTACAAGATGATTAGGGGGTTAGATAGGGTTGACAGTGTGAACCTTTTCCCGCGTATGGAGTCGGGTATTACAAGGGGGCATAGCTTTAAATTAAGGGGGGTAGATATAGGACTGAAGTTAGGGGTAGGTTCTTCACTCAGCGAGTCGTAAGTTCATGGAATGCCCTGCCAGTAGCAGTGGTGGACTCTCCCTCTTTATGGGCATTTAAGCGGGCATTGGATAGGTATATGGAGGATAGTGGGTTAGTATAGGTTAGGTGGGCTTGGATCGGCGCAACATCGAGGGCCAAAGGGCCTGTACTGCGCTGTATTCTTCTATGTTCTATGTTCAAACACAAGGGGACACAACTTTAAAGTGAGGGGAGATAGGTATAAGACAGACGTCAGAGGTAGTTTCTTTACTCAGAGTAGTAAGGGTATGGAATGCTATACCTGCAACGGTAGTAGATTCGCCAAGTTTAACTGCATTTACGTCGTCATTGCACAGGCAAATGACGTACATGGAAAAGTGTAGGTGGGATGGGCTTCAGTTTAGTACGACAGGGCGGCGCAGCATGAAGGGCCGAAGGGCCTGTACTGCGCTGTAATGTTCTATGTTCTACGTTCTAATGTGGCGACCAGAATTGAATGTAATTCTCTAAGTGTGCCCAAGCCAAAGCCTTATGAAACTACAACATGATAATTTGATAGTTGCACTCTATCCATAACAGATGAAGGCAAACATGCCACGTCCATTCTCAATCATCAACGTGCATGGCCACTTTCACGGAGCGATGGACTTGAATGACAAAATCCATCTTTATACCAATGATGTTCGGGATGCTTCTGTTGATTGTACACTTTTTCCTGGCATTTGATCTTCCAAAGTGCAGCTGCTTACCCTGCTCGGATTCAACATCATCTGCCATTTCTCCGCCCACATCTGTAACTGATCTATATCCCCTTGAATTCTTTGGCAATCTTCTACATCATCCATAAACACAAGTGATTTTTGTATCACCTGGAATCTTATTAATCACCAATCTAGAGTTTCATCCAGGTAATTTATACCCATCACAGACAGCAAATTTCCTCTTAAGGATCCCTGTGGAACTCCTTTATTCACGGAGATCCAGCCAGAAGGCCTCATTTTCACCATTGAACTCTGCTTTCTACTGGGTAGCTAACCCTGAACACAAACTGCTACGTCATCATGAATCCCATGCAATTTGACTTTCTGGAAGATCCTAATAGGAGCGAGCCTTCCTAAGCCTTACTACCATCCGTGTAGACAGCATCCACAGCTCTCCATCGATTGCCTTCATCACCTCTTCAAAAATAGAATCAAGTTAGCAAGGCATGATTTACGGTGTGCAATTCCGTGCTTACTGTTCCTAATTAGGCCTTTTTATGAACATGCATAAATACTATTGCAAACAATTCTGTCCAATACCATCACAAACAACAGTGTGAGATCCATATATTTAAAGTTCACTCGATTATCCCTTGTTCCCTTCTTGAACAACGCAGCAACATTATTAAATGGCTAGTGCTCTGGGGCTGTCTAGTGACTAGTAAGGTTACAAACATATTGGTTTTTGAGGTGCATGAGGAAATTCTTGAATTCGGGCAGCGCTAATGCCATATATCAATGTTAATTCATCACTCACTAATGCTCAATTCGTGTCTGCGTTCAGCATTTGGATTTGGGAATATGAATGTAGTCCACGTGAGAGCTGATGCAACCTTTTTGCAGTGACAACTAGCTCCAATCACACTTCAGGGTGAGGTTGAACAAGTGTAGCTCCCATCCTTCACATGTTTTTCCAGACCGAAACATCGACATGGAGAAAGTAAGAGCAAGACTAGAGCAATCGGTCCTTCAAGCCAGCTCCACCATCCAGCTTGATCATGGTTAATCATCCAACTCAACCTTCTGTTTCAGCTTTATCTTTATATGCTTTCACCCCTTCAATCCAAGGAGATAGTGAGGACTGCACAGGTTGGAGATCAGAGTCGAAAGTGTGAAGCTGGAAAAACACCGCATGTCAGGCAGCATCTGAGAAGCAGGAGAATCGCCATTTCGGGCATATTTCCTTCGACAGATTCATGATGAAAGGCTTATGCCCAAGACATCGATTCTCCTGCTTCTCAGATGCTGCCTGACCTGCTGCGCTTTTCCAGCAACACATTTCCATCTAATATTTAAATCATGAAAGATTGCCGCATGCTGATGTGCAGAAGGCCTTTGGAGGGTTCGTATGTGAATCGCTAAAAAATGATTTTCAGGTGCAACAGGTAAAAAGGAAGGCAAACAGAATACTGGCTTTCATTGCTGGAGGGATTTAATTTAAGAGCAGGGAGGTACTATTGCAGTTATAAAACTTGTTTGGGAAACCGCACCTGGAGTATTGTTCGGGTCTCCTTACCTGAGGAAGGAAATGCTAGTTTTGGAGGCGGCGCAGTGGAGGTTCGTCAGGTTGGGTCTGCAGATGAAGGCCATCCCCCATGAGTAGAGGTTGAGTCGCCTCGTTCTGTACTCGCGAGAATGTAGAAGAATGAGAAGGGATCTTATAGAAACAAATGCAACAATGAAAAATTGAGATCCAATAGAGGCAGACAAGTTGTTTCTGCTGTTAAGTGAGATTAGGATGAGGCGACACGACGTCAAGATGAGCGATAGTAGATTTAGGACAGAGATGAGGAGGAATTGCTTTTCTGGGAGAGTTGTCAATCTATAGAATTCTTTGTCCAAAAAAGCAGAAGAGGCAGCTTCATTAAATTTAATCAAAACACATTTCGGTGTGTTTTTGCATGGTAGCGGAATTAAGTGTTCCATGGATAGTGCAGTTCGGAGGAATTCAGACGATGGACAGATCAACCAGAATCTTAATGCATGGCGCAGCAGTGTCCACGGACAAAATGGTCTCCTCGTGCTTCTATTACTATGAAACTATGAAACCGTCATATAACTGGTTCTCTGTCTCTCAGACTTTGCAGTCTCTCTTATTTCATGACAGGGAATAGAACATAGAACAAGACAGCACAAAACATGCCCTTCAGCCCACGATGTTGTGCTGATCATTGATCCTCATGTGAGCTGAACCTAACGTACGAACTCTCACATTTCTGTGACCATATGCATGTCCAGCAGTCTCTTAAGTATCCCCAATGACAACTGCTGGTGGAAACGCATTCCACGCTCTCACAACACTCTGCGTAAAGAACTCGCCTCTGACATCCCCTCTATACTTTCCGCCAAACAGCTTAAAACTACAACCCCTCGTGTTAGCAATTTCTGGCCTGGGGAAAATGTTTCTGGCTGTCAACTCTATCTATGCCTCTCATTATTTTGTACACCTCAATTAGGTCCCCTCTCTTCCTTCTTTTGTCCAATGAAAAAAGTCCGAGCTCAGTCAATGGAGGGCTTATCTTCGTAAGATAAGCCTTCCATTCCATGCAGCATCCTGGTAAACCTCCTCTGTATCCTCTCCAAAGCATCCTCATCTTTCCTACAATAGGGTGACCAGAACTGGACACAGTATTCGAAGTGCGGTCCAACCAAAGATTTATAGAGCTGCAACAAGATCTCACGGCTCTTAAACTCTATCCCCCTGTTAATGAAAGTCAAAACACTGTATGCTTTCTTAACAGCCCTGTCCACCTGGTTGGTAATTTTAAGGGATCTATGTACCTGCAGATCCCGCTGTTCCTCCACACTGCCAAGAATCTTATCTTTAATCCTGTACTCAACTTCCAAGTTCGACCCACCAAAATGCGTCACTTCGCATTTATCCAGGTTGAACTCCAACAGCCACCTCTCAGCCCATCTCTGCATCCTGCCAACATCACGCCGCAGCCTACAACAGTCCTCTATATTGTCAACGACACCTCCAACCTTTGTGTCGTCTGCAAACTTGCTAACCCATCCTTCAATCTCCTCATCCAAGTCATTAATAAAAATTACATATAGTAGAGGCCCACGAATAGAACCCTGTGGAACGCCAATCACCACTGACTTCCAGGCAGAATACTTTCCTTCCACTACCACTCGCTGTCTTCTGTCGACCAGCCAGTTCTGTACCCAGACAGATACATTTCCCTGTATCCCATTCCTCTTGACCTTCTGAACGAGCCTACCATGGGGAACCTTATCAGATGCCTTACTGAATTTCATATACACAACATCCACCGCTCGACCTTCATCAACTTGACTAGTAACATCCTCAAAGAACTCAATAAGATTTGTGAGGCATGAACTGCCCTCACAAAGCTGACTGCCTTTAATCAAGCCATGCTCTTCAAGATAGTCATAAAACGTATCCATCAGAATCCTTTCTAACACCTTGCAGACGACAGACGTGAGACTAACTGGTCTGTAATTGCCGGGGATTTCCCTGTTTCCTTTCTTGGAGAGAGCAATTGCTTTTGCCTCCCTCCAGTCCTCAGGTACGAATCCGGTGGAGAGTGAGGATGCAAAGATCTTCGCAAGCGGCGAAGCAATCACATTTCTCGTTTCCCAAAGCAGCTGAGGACAAATCTGGTCTGGCCCTGGCGACTTGTTAATCTTAATATTTGTCAAAATTTTCAACACATCAGCTTCCTCAATCTTATCTGTTCCAGCATACTTACCTGCACCTCAATGGTTTCATTAACTACAAGGTCCTTTTCTTTAGTAAAGGCAGAAGCAAAAAACTCATTTAGGGCTTCCCCTTACCTCCTCAGACTCTATACAGAATTTCCCTATGCTATTCATGATCGACCCTACTCTTCTTTTGATCATTCTCTTATTCCTCACATACGTGTAAAATTCCTTTGGATTCTCCCTAATCTTTCCTGCCAAGCCTTTTTCGTGCACCCTCCTGGCTCTCCTCCGACCATTTTTGAGCTCTTTTCTCGCCTGCCTGCAATCCTCTAGAGCTGACCCTTGTTTCCTCCACTTTACGTAAGCTGCCTTCTTTCTTTTGATGAGAAGTTCCTCCACTCTCGTCATCCAAGGTTCATTTATCTTGCCCCTTCTTGCCTGTCTCAGATCACTCGCAACAACTGTTCCTTAAACAGTCTCCACATGTCTATGGAACAATTGCTCCCAGTCCATGCTTCCCAATGCACGTCTGAAAGCATCATAGTTTCCTTTTCCCCAATTAAATATCCTCCCATTTTGCCTGCTTCTCTCCTTCTCCATGGCTATGTAGAATGTGAGGCAGTTGTGGTCACTATCACCAAAATGTATTCCCACTGCATGATCTGACACCTGCCCCGGCTCATTGCCGAGCACTAAATCCGAAATGGCCTCTCCCCTCGTCGGCCTGTCAACGTACTGAGTTAGGAAACCCTCCTGAAGACACCTTACAAAAGCAGCTCCTTCCAAACCATCTGCTCGAAGGAGGTTCCAATAAATATTGGGAAAGTTAAAGTCACCCATTTCAACAACCCTACTACATTCACACTTTTCCAAAATCTGCCGACCAATACTTTCTTCAATCTCCCTGCTGCTATTGGGGGGCCTATAGTAAACCCCTAATGAGGTGACTGCTCCCTTACTGTTCCTAATTTCCACCCATACTGACTCAGTAGGCAGACCCTCCTCGACAATGGTAACTTCTGTAACTGTGATACATTCTCTGATTAGCAGTGCAACACCGCCTCCTCTTTTTCCCCCATCCCCATTATTTTTAAATGTTCTAAACCCTGGGACATCCAGCAACCATTCCTGGCCTGAGAAACCCACGTCTCTGTTATGGCCACAACATCATAGCACCAGGTACTGATCCATGCTCTAAGCTCATCACTTTTATTCCTGATACTCCTTGCATTAAAGCAAACACACTTTAACTGATCCCTTGGTTTTTTTTCCCCAGGAAAGTCCTTCCCACGGGTTGTGCTGCCTCTTGCTATTGCCTCATCTCCATCATGTCTCACCACCGGTATATAGCTCAGATTCCCACCCCCTTCCATACTAGTTTAAACCCTCCTGAACAACTCGAGCGAACCTTCCACCCAGGACATTGGTCCCTTTCCAGTTCAGGTGCAAACCGTCCTTTATGTTCAGGTCCCACCTTGCCCAGAAGGCATCCCAATTGTCTACATATCTGAAACCCTACCTCCTACACCAGCTGCGCAGCCACGTGTTAAGCTGCGCCCGCTCCCTGTTCCACACCTCGCTATCGCGTGGCACCGGTTGTAAACCCGAGAACATTACTCTGTTCGTCCTGCTCTGCAGCTTCCACCCTAATTCCCTGAAATCACGTTTTATATCCTCGATCCTTTTCCTGGCTATATCGTAGGTCCCAATATGTATAAACGTTTCTGGCTGTTGGCCCTCCCCTTTCAGAATCTTATACACCCGATCAGAGTCGTCCCAGACCCTGGCACTAGGGAGGCAACAAACCTTCCGTGAATCCCGACCTTGACCACAAAATCTCCTGTCAATTGTCCTAACAATCGAGTCTCCTACCACGAGCGCTTTTCTGTTCTGCCTCCTTCCCTTCTGGGCCACAGTGTCAGGCTCAGTGCCAGAGAACTGACCACTATGGCTTTCCTCTGGTAGGTCATTCCCCCACCCCCAGCAGTATCCAAAACGATATACTTATTGCTGAGGGGAATGTCCACAGGGGATCCCTGCACTGTCTCTCTGTCCCCTTTCCTCCCCCTGACTGTGAACCCATCTATCCTGGTCCTGAGCCTCAGGAGTGACCAACTACCTGTAACTCCTCTCAATTACCCCCTCAGCCTCCAGAATGATCTGCAGTTCATCCAGCTCCAGCTCCAATTCCCTAACACAGTTTTCAAGGAGCTGGAGTTGGGTTCACTTCCCGCAGATGTAGCCAGCGGAGACATGTGCCACATTCTGCAGGAGGACCAAGCAACCCCACTTATCTGTACGCCCACACAACACTAAACAAGAAAGCAAAATTCAATTGCTATAAAATCAAGCAGGTCAGGCAGCATCCGATGAAAAGGAAAATGAGGCTGAGAGCCTCGGGGGTGGAGAGATGAATGGGGAGGTGGTATTTAGGGGAAGGTAACTGAGAGCGCAATAGGTAGATGGAGGTGGGGTAAAGGTGATAAGTTGGAGGGGAGATTGGAGCGGATAAGTGGGAAAAAGACTGAAACATTGGGGCGGGTCGTGAAGATGGTGCTGAGCTGGAAGTTTGGAACTAGGCTAAGGTGGGGGGAGGGGCAATATGGAAGCTGGTTCCGGAAGGAGAAACATTGCTGGAGGTTTGAATTTGTTGTCAGTACTAATTGTCCTGTTCAGATTCAAACTGTTGGTCTGAATGTGCACTTGTTCGTTGAGGGATTGAGGTTTTGATCCATGAAGCCATGCTGCAGCTGTACAAAACTTTGGTGCTGCCATACTTGGAGTATTGCATTCATTTCTGGTCACAGCATTACAGAAAGGATGGGACATTTCCGAAAGGGTTTAGAAGTGATTCAGTAGGTTGTAGCCCGGTATGAAGGGAAGGTCATATGAGGAAACGCTGAAGGACTAGTGGCTGTTATCTTTAGAAAAAAGAACGTTGAGAGGTGACTTAATTGACACATATAAGATAATCATTGGGTTCGATAGAGTGGACAATGAGATTCTTTTTCCTTGGATAGTGGTGGCTCGCACGAGGGGACAACTTTAAATGAAAGGCTGAGAAATATTAGACAGATGTCAGACGTAGTTTCTGTACTTAAAGAGTTGTAGGTACTTGGAACGCCCTTTCTGAAACAATTACAGACTCGTCAAATTTAATGGCATTTAAGTGGTTATTAGATGGACATATGGATAAAAATGGAATAGTTTCGGTGTGCTGGGCTTCACTTTGGTTCCACAGTTCATCGCAGCATCGAGGGCCGAAGGACCTGTACTGTGCTGTAATGTTCTATGTAACCCCAAACCAGATATTCTCGGTGGTTACCCCATCACTGTTTCTGGAACCTTGCATTCGTCTTGTTAGTTGCCTTGTTCCCTTCATTACAACATTGAACAATCTTCGCAAGTACGTCTTTGGCTGTAAAGTAGTTTGGGAGGCTGTTCTCTAATACATGTCCTGCTTTCTTCTTCTCAAATCGTTGGAGTATTTAATTCCTGTACACCCTACACTCCGAAGCAGTGAAGTGTTAATTTTGTGAGTCTCAGTACCATTCTAACAATGAGGAATTATTGTGGTCACTCACTGGCTGTGTCCACTGAGAGATTTCACATACAATTCAGAGTACATTGCTTCATATACATTAGAAACTAGAATGCATCCAGCCAGAAAAATATCTCACAGATAAAGAGGGAACATGTACGAAAAAATAATTGCGCACATCAGAGGGTCACCATTGGGAAATTCCAACCAATTCGAAGAAAACAGTTGACAACCTGTAACATGATCAGTACATGTATAACCGTTTGACTAATCCATTCTGCCATTGAAATAATTTATCCAATAACTGTGAACAGCAGACACCATTGTCTATCTCAGTCTTATCATGTCCGTTTTCCAAAAGAGTTCGCAGCAGCCAGCTGTCTCTGCGCAGGGCATTCCGCAGAAATAGCTGAATTGCAATCAGAATCAAATAATATACTTCAGATGAGGAGACAAGGACATTACATCTGAACTTATTGAACTTAGTATTGATCCAAAGTCTGTAAAATGAATAAATGAAAATTGAGGGATTGTTAATGAGGCTTACATTGAACTTCACTGGATGAGTGCAGTGGGTCAAGGACTAAGATGTCAATTTGAGATCAAGGTGGAGATCAAGAGCTGGCAAATCATGTTAAAATTGTACAATACATTGGTTCGGCCGCATTTAGAATACTATGTACAGTTCTGATCGCCACATTACCAAAAGGATGTGGTAGCTTTGGAGTGGGCGTAGTAAAGGTTTAAAAGGATGTTGCTTGGTATGGACGATACTAGCTATGAAGAGAGGTTGAGTAGGTCAGGTTTATTTTCATTAGAAAAAAGGAGATGGATGGGGAACCTGATTGAGGTTTACAAAATCTGGAAGGATATAGACAGGGTGAAGAGAGACAAGCTTTTAAACAGGCTAAAGAATTCCATAACGAGAGGCCACGCTTTCAAGGTGAGATGTGGGAAGCTTATGGGGGATACACGCGGCACGTACTTCACACAAAGGGTGGTGGGAGTCTGAAACGCATTGCCAGCAGAGTGATAAAGGCAGGCACAGTAGATTCATTTAAGATGCGTCTGGACGTTGCACGAGTAGGTGGAGAGCAGAGCGCTACAGATGCTTAGGAATTGACCGACAATTTAGGATCGGCTCAGGCTTGGAGGGCCGAATGGCCTGTTCCTGGGCTGTGAATTTTATTTGCTCTTTGTTCTTTCTTTGAAACGACAGGAAGCTTCTGGAAGGTAGTGACCACGTGGGAAGAGAATGGAGGTTGTAATCCATCAGTAACTCGAATAGAGCTTGGACTCCACCATGAAAATGATACAACATCGTAAACAGCGAATGCAATTGACACAAAGAGCTGCACTGCTTACACATGAAGTGTTTTCTAAATACCAGAAAGGTATCGACATGTTGTTGTGTTTAGAAGCTAGATGCAGAGGGCGGTGTCTAGTCGCAGAAATGCCATCAGCTGATCGACATAACAAGGTAATGGCAACGTTGAGAATTGCCCAATCTCTGGAAACGAAAAACAATACATACCAGTAAGCGTCAGGATGCATGACAACATCTGTGGAGAAACCAGAGGTAACATTTTGAGTGCGCTGCCCCTTCTTCAGAAATTTCGTCGACCAATAGAGCAAAGCAGGTTGTGCAGGAAACTCCTATAGCTCTTCGCCTGCAAAACAGATACGCTGTGTTGGATACTGCTGATTGGATTGGCCTCTCATGGGAAAATAACAGTACCCAAATTCATGAGGTCATGTTTGGCTCTGCTGCAGAGAAAGGGGGAATAAGCACAAAATGCTTTTAGTTACAGGATATTTGATCGTAAGGGGAAGAGATGGGGATTTCTGTGTCCGTAAAAGAGAGTCCAGGAGATGTGTTGCATCTCTGATGCAGGTGTTCATTATGTCTTGTCGCATTTTCAGCCCATTCCGGAGGGGAAGGGCGAACAGCCGTGCCGTGTTACATTTTGGTATTTATGACATGGATGAGAAAACGGCTGAAGTCCTGAAAGCGGAATATAGAGAACCAGAAATAACTTTGAAGTATAGCACCTCTAAAGTAGTCATCTCAGGATTACGATCAGTGTAATCTGTCAGTCAGAAGAGAACCTGCCGATGTACAGGATGAACACGTGACTTGAAGATTGTATAAGGGGATGGTTTCAGATATATGGGGCTTTTTGGGAGGTTGTCTGGGAGTTCGAGCTCCATAAACTCGACGGATACACCTGTGCAGGATATCCTTGGGGTGGGGACATGGTAGAGTGTTTGGAGATGATTGAAACTAATATGTTCGCAGATGGGAATCGGAGTAATGCAGTGGATACAGAGAAACAAAAAAAATGACTAAGAGAAAGAACAGACAGAGAAACGCTTCTGAATAGAGCAGGTGATGTCGCCTCTAATGCAGGTGTTGCAGTACGAGAACCACAATAACGATGGTTGTTAAATTTAGAGGTTTGGTTATTTCTCGGAGCTGTGACATCATTTCGATTACGGAGTTTTGGCTGAAAGAAGGACATGAACGGTTGTTGAATGGCCCAGGATTTAGATGTTTCAGGTGAAATAGAAGGAGAAGTAAAGTCAGTAAGAAATTAGCATTACCAGAAAGTACGCATTTCACAGGTGTACTGAAGGAAGAGACATCAGAGTACTCAGAAAACGAGGCAATGATGGATATATTATCTTGACATGAAAGGTACAAACACAATGTTGGGGAAATATTGCAGGCCGCTAAACAGCCAGCGCTGGATATTGGAAAGACTATCCAGACAGATTTCTTAAATACGTAATAAATAGCAGTGTTGTGGTAGGTGATTTTCAATTCGTCAATATAAGCTGGGACTCATTTCATGCTCGGGACGTACTTGAAAAATAATTTGTAAGGACTAATTAGGAGGCTTTTATGGCACAGTCAGCAAACTGTTAAACTCGGGAAGGGGTTAAACTGGAACTGATTTTGGGAAATGACCCCAACCAGGTGAGTGAACTGGGGTGAGTATTTCTGGAGTGGTGACCATATTACAGTGAGGTTTAAGATACTCATTGACAAGGATAACAACAGTCTTCAAGTGAAGGTGTTAAATTGAGGGAAAGTCAAATACGACAATAGTAGGCAGCAACTAGAGGATTTTGAGTGGAGGCGTCTTTTTGGGGATAAATCCAGAACGGAAACGTGGGAGCATTTCAAACGGCAGTTGATAAGAGTTCAGGAGTGGTGCGTTACTGCGGGAAATGAGGAATAGGTACGGCAAGGTACATGAATCTTGTTTCACCAGCGATATTTTTACCATTGCGAGAGAAGGAGAAACATACATAAAGCCGAGGAAAATGGGAACTGACGACGACATTGAAGTAGAAACGATGTTAAAAAAGGAAATAGAAATGGCTAAAATCAGACAAGGAAATTCTTTAGCAAATACGATTAAGGAGAATACCAATTCTTACATATGAAGGAAGAATTCCCCCGGCAGAAGTCTTGGTTCATGTAAAGACAACGGAAGGATTCTATATGTGGAGCCAGAAGAGGAAGGTTAACGAACATTTCGCGTTGTTATTCGCAACAGAGACGGAATTGATGGAGGATGATCTCAGGGAAGGGACGGTCGAATTGCTAAGCCAAATGGTTTTTTTTAAATGGAGAGGTCTTGTGCGTCTTTTAAAAAGTATTAAGGTAGATACGTCCCTGGGTCTTGAAGGAAACTATTCCTTAATATTAAACGAAGCAAGAGAATGAATTCCTGGAACTATAACAAAAGGTTTTGCAAATTCTGTGGGTCAAAAGGCCGGTGGTTGGAGGATAGCCAATGACACCCATTGTTAAAGAGGTTTACCATGAAATTTCCAGCAAATTACAGGCCTGTCAGCGTTATGTCGGTAGTAGAGAAGTCATTGAAAAAGATGCTCAGGGACAGGATCTATATGTATTTACAAGTGAGTGGACTTATTCAACATAGACAGCATGGTTTTGGTTACGGGGAGGTCATAACTCACTAACGTGATCCAGTTTTTGAGTAGTTGACAGAGATGATTGACGATGGAAAAAGGTATATGTTGTCGACATGGATTATTCTCAAGCCTTTGACAAGGTTCCTCAGGATAGACTGCGACAAGAGTTGAAGTCAGTTGATAGCAGGGGTGAGCTGTCTTGATGTTTACAGAACTGGCTTAGTCAAAGGAAACTCAAGGTAGCGGTGGACGGATGCTTTTCAGAGTGGAGGTTTGTGACTATTGCTATTCCACATGGTTCAGTGCTGAGACGTCTGATATCACTGGTCCATATGACTGATTTGAAGAAAACATGACTGTCCTACTTGCAAGTTTACAGATGATACAAAGATTGTGGGAGTTGCAGATAGTGATAAAGATTGTAAGAGAATACAGTAGGATGCAGATCAGTTGGAAGAGAAAAGTGAGGTGGTGTATTTTGGAAGATCAGTGAATAACAGAACCATTTTGAATATTTATATGCATAGGTTTGTGGCTGTGCATCGTCCACAGATTAGTAATGGTGGCAGTGCAGGTAGATAAGGTAGTGAAAAGGACCTACGGCGTGCTTATCTTCAATGGAAGGGCAGTTGAATGCAAGAATTGGCAAATTACTCTGCAGCTTTATCGAACTTTAGTCAGACCCCACTTGCAATATTGAGTACATTTCTGGGCATCACACTACCAAAAAAATGTGGATGCTTTCCACGGGTTTACTAGGATATTGTCTGGTATTGGGGATCTTTGTTGTGAAGAAAGGTTGGACAGACTGCGTTTGTTTTCACGAGAACGCAGGAAGTTTAGGAGTGACCTGATCGAATTTCATAAGATTGTGAATCGCTCATATAGAGTGGAAAATATGAGGCTTTTTATTTCCCAGGGCGGAATAATCACTAATAGGGGACTCCTGTTCAGGTCCAGGGTGGCAGGAAGCATTTACAAAGGGATGAGCGAGATAGGTTTCTCAAAGAAAGGGTGGTCTCTTTCCTTGCACGTGCTGCCAGTGGGGATGGTGGAAGCAGACACAATACCATCATTCAAGAAGCATCTGAACGAATTTATAAATAGTGAAATCACTTTTAGTACAGGAGGGCAAAATGTGTCAGCGCAGTCTGGGAGGTCCAAATGGCCTGTTTTTGTTCTATGTTGGTTTCTGTTGTTTGTTCAGTATATTCACTAACGTTTGCACCTTTGAAATGGTGTTAAGTTTTAAGTACCTTTATATTTTATGAAATTATTCGATAATATATCATAATTCATAAAATGAACAAAAGTATTTGGTGGGATTGGACATTACAGGATTTCATTTGACTATACAATGCCTCACATTCCTCAGCCTCTTGCCCTCTGGAAATCCTGTTGCATTCAAAGACTTTAACATTCCCACCTCTGTGTGACGATTGATGCAGTTGTTTGACACATTGGTAAGACTGAAAAGCAAAGTTACACATTGCCTATCACATTAAAAGAGAACTGATCAAATTGTTTTACAGCTTTTCTTTTTTGCAATGTTTAACATATCTTTGATGGCAACCTAACTGTTAACGTTTGATTTTATCTGTTAAGTTCTGGTTCCAATGCTTTTGCAAGTGAAGTGACAATACCTCCTCTTGACATCAAGTAGTATTCGCCCGAACCGCCGGAGTGAAGTAGATTGAAAGAGAATCGGCTGCACTGTTTGAAGTGATCGGCATTAAACTGGGAAAAAAACAAGTTTACTCTTGCATGACAATGATTTATTTCCAAGGGCATGGAGTTGGAACGTCATCAAAATGACTCTTTCAGCAGAGCCCTCGCGAAATCAAACCTTCAGTTTGCCTTCAAATACATCCACAGTCCTGAGTTGGAAGCTATCACTATGTTTCACTATGATTGCATCAACATTTTCAACCCCCCTTCCAAGTAGTATACTGTTAACAGGAGACGGGAAGAATAGCACCTCATTTTTCTCTTGATAATTCTATAGCCTTCTGGACTGATTATCCTGTTCAACATTTTAGGGTTGAAATTATTTCAACTCCGAAAACAACTCTATCTCATGGAATGCTATTACATACAACTGATTGTTACTCAAAATAATCTCAATTTGCAGAAATTAATTCTGTTTGGCTAATAATTATTCATTATTTTGTCCTTACGTTGAAGTGCCGATGTTGTACTGAGATGGACAAAAATCATATCTCACACGATACCACGTTAGAGTCAAACAGGTTTATTTGAAATAATAATCTTTCAGAGTGCTAGCCCTTCGTCAGGTGACTTATCTCCTTTTCTGGTAGCTGGTCTGTCTTTTTGCGCTTTGTCATTTATTCCAACACCCCTGTCCCAAACATGTCTTCTGCATAAAACCCATACATGATCAGTTCTGTTGAATGGTTACTGAACTTAAATCTTTCACTCAGATTACTCTCCACAATTGGTGAGAATTTGCAGTGAGTATTGTTTTTGCTTCTAATTTCCAGAACCTTCAACTTTTTCGTATTTTTTCAGTATTCTGTGTGTGCCAGCGCCAATGGATTGCAGCATTTCGAAATTCCAGAGCACCACTACCTTCTTTCAGTTTACTGGGAATAAGCAATAAATGCAATCAGTGGCAAGCAGAGGACGTCAACTAACATTACAGTGTGTGTAGTCGCAGTTTGAACAAAACTCTCAGGAAGTTTAAAGCTTGATGGTTGACAATGTTACAATTATACAATTATGCAATTATACAATTGAGCACTGCAGCCTCGCAGCAGCTGATGACAAAATTCACAAATACAAAACTCATCTCATGGACAGGTTACAGCCCAAGGAGTGGCACGATAAAGTAATTTAATAATCATGGTGAACTAAATAATCATATAACCACGGAAACGTTTGGCACAGAAAGAAGCTATTCATTGCATTGTGCATGCACTGACTCTTCAAAGAAAATCATTACCTCGTCCCAATATCCTGTATTCTCCTAGTATCCGTGAACATTAATTGTACCCAAATAATCACCAAAGCCCTCTCGAATGCTTCAAGTAGACATGCCTCCTACACATTCATAGGCAGTGGATTCCAGATCCTAACTACTCGCGTCCTGATTTTTTACCTCTCTTATATTACTTTCGCTAATTTTATAATAATGAGATTATTGTGAATCATACTGCCTTGCCAACATTTCTTTCCATTACGACACTTATACATACGACATCCAGCTCAGGAAAATGTTCTGCTTTCATGTGATTTATTAGAAGGAGTTTGCTTCACCTGTTTGTTCAGCGGTCGTGCTATTGCTAGTCTCCATGAATCACGATATTCTCACTGGATCGCATCACTGTTCTATTCAAAGGGGCTAATTTCAGTGTGTTATCCTACATTATCAGTCGTGCATCACCAAAAAACAAAAATTGGCAAGCTCACCAGCTCCGGAGAGAGAAGAAATCAGAAACAGCCAGCAACCAATTTAAATCGTCCAACAATGGATCAAAATCTAACATCAAGAACTGGAAAACTACAAGAATGGACAGAAGGTTATCCTTGGGTCTTCACATTCTTTCTCAAGATTGGGCATCATTAACTCTGCTGTACATCTGGTGATTCAAGCAGGATACTTTTGTTTTTTTGACCATTTTACATGTCTGCAAATGTAAACCATTCTCTTCAATCCCAACGTGAAATTCTGTTTTTTATTCATCAGTTCCAGTATCAACCCTCCACAACGCCAGACAAACAGTTTGTATGTTATAAATCTGAAGGAATTCTAGATCAAAGAGAAGATGTGCGTCTGTATTTCTAAGATAATCAATTTGCACCTGTAAAACATTGTGCTTGCTCATAGAGCTGAAATCTGCTACCTCTTGGCAGATGGCAGTTGCATTTTTCCCGGTTTCTTTCTTGAATACATTCCCGGTTTTCCAAATACCGTGATCTTTTATACCATTGATGATATCTCGATATATTTATAATCGGATTGGTTCTAGGTTATCAAATCTATCAGATGCAAATTTAGTAGTTTTGTTTGTTATCTTAGCGCCTGTTTTAATTTGATTGGCTTAACTTAATGAGCTATTTGGATTGAGAAAAACCACTGCTTCACATTTGAATAAAGAATGCTTCAATTACGGCTCGCTGTGTTCCTGCAAACATTAAAGCAGGTCACAGAGATGCGTTTTAAGTCTAAGCATCGAAAGAAGAAGTTCAGCTTTTAGAGAAATCACGCATTTTTTTCCCATTTTCAGGATTTTCTGGTAGTCCGTAGAATCGTGGGGTGTTGGTTCCATCCGGTTGCATTTTCTGGAATCCCGTCTTGTTTAATTGTCCGGGATTGTGTAATTTTCTTAGGAGATATGTAATTTTGTTTCCGATTTGTGGGGTCGGGTCTAGCGCCACCTGTTGATAGGTGTTGGTGTCTGCGAGTAGTTTTTTGGCTTTCTCTATATCGTCCCCTCTGTTCAGGATGACTGTGAGCCGACCCTTGTCTGCAGGTAATATAACAATGTTTTTGTCTTTTTTGAGGTTTTCTAGGGATTTCCTTTCTTCTGTGTTCAGTTTGATTCTTTCCCTCTTTCGGCTCAGAGTAGGCGCAACTGTCTGTCTGAAAAAGACACGACCCTCTCTCCCTCGTATCCCTACACATGGATGAACTGGGACAACACATCTATCCTGGGACAGGCTAAGCAAAGACATGCAAGAGAATTCCTAGAGGCCTGGCACTCCAACCACAACGCTATAAACAAACACCATCTATCAACCCCTCAGAAAACGAACAGGAAATGACATCACCACAAACCCCAGGAACCCAATCCAAGACAAACATATAAATAGAAAGCAGGAGACAACAGCTTCCCTTCCCTTGGAGGTCGCCACTAGTGATGTTACCTAGCTAGGTAATGAAACTTCTGGATATCAAACCTACAGCTCAGCGAGCAAACCTATACCTTATATATTGGTTATCCCTTCAGTGTCACTGGGTGAAAGTCTTGCAATTCACTCCCTGATGGTTTATTATGGCCCTGCCGGCATGAGAGTGGCTGCAGCAGTTCAAAATGGCACGCTTTCCCAAAGCCCACATTCTGACAAGGGGTAGCTTGCCATGGGAGATTAATATCGGACTGGAAAGCGCCACCACGTTCCATGAATGAGCAGGAAAGGAAGATTATACAAGACACTGATGTTGAGGTATTAGAGAGAGCTAATCTGTGGAATGTCTTTTTTCATCGACACTGCATTCTGATGCCCTTACCGGCTTCTTGCCCCTGCCACTGAAAGAAGATCCATCGCTATAACCTGCCCCACTCAAGAGAGCCAACTGTGAAACTGTTCCATTTTTGCAAGCGTGCATACATGAATGTAAGGAACAAGGACCTTTGCGTAGGAAGAAGGCAGAAGAATCTTCGAGCTGACGTTTACTGAACAACAACCAAGGCCATCAGCAAAAAGCAAACGATAGCAAGTCTCTCTCTCCCTCTATCTGCTGTCTCGGGAATTTTCTCTCCTGCACGTTCTATCGTTTTGTTTTTCCCTTGGCACATTTCTCTCTTTCTCTCTCTCTCTCTCTCCCTTTCTCTCTCTAACTCTCTCTCGGTTTATCTCGCTGTTTAATGAGTAATACACACAACTCACGAGTGAACTTGCAAAAAAAAAACCTTAATTTGACTGCTGGGTGATACTAAAGGTGAAGTCGATTGGCTCTTGTGGTGTAATCGATAGACTTTTTTCTTAAATTATTATTATTAATTTTTATTGTCATCATCATTATATTGGGCTCTCGTTAATCCAGAAACTCAGTGAACTGTTCTGGTGTCTTTGACTCCCACCTGGCAGGTGGTGGAATTTGAATTCTCTAAAAATAATGTATCATTCAGTAACAACTGCTGATGAATTCCTACTTGTAGTGTCACACCTTCTTTCAATCTGTCAACTATCGATTACGAAATAAAGAAACAATTATATTAAGATTTCTTCCTTTTGGGACTTCTGTACTTATCGCCTCTCGCTAATTATTCGTGATTAAAATTGTCGTATCAGCGTTCGAATCAGAACACGTTACACTATTGTGGAGTGATGATGCTTAATACACCAAGAAACACAATTTTTTTTTCCCTTCCGTCACTAGTCTGCAAAACAAAGACAAGGGAGCAGCTTATCCTCTTGTGATCATTCTCTACTTTTCTCAATTTTTCCACCTCCTCATCAATTGATCGAGGACTGGAGGACTCGGTGATCATTCTGAATGGGAATAGATCGGTATGATTGAGAAGTATTACATCCCCACTGGAGAATTGGCTGATCGATGTGCCAAATTTGAGAGACTCACAACAATTGATGCCATCAGCAGAACAATCAAACAAAAAGCAAAATGAAAGTGGTGCTTGCGCAGTGAAGTGTGGAGGCCAGAACTGTATCCTTTTAAATGTGTGATTGTGAGTTGCCATAGTTCTACGTGATCAGAGGGATGCTCTATCATATTAAAGAACGAAAGGCTGGCGTTAAAGTTACCTTGAAGGCCGTCAAAACTTACGATAAACAGTGAGAAGGAGGGTCTTTCATGCTAAATTCACTGTTGTCGGGAATTGTATTTAAACTGCTTTGCAAACAACCTGCCCAACTTACAAAATGAAGCTGGCCCCCGACATTTTCAACACTCTATGTATCTCGCTCTCTCTCTCTCACACACACACACAAGAGAGAGAGAGAGATTGACTCTCGTAGCAAAGGATAAACAGAAAAAAAAACAACTGAAACACTTTATCACAAAATTGCAGTCACAGCGGCATATACAGATATCGCTATGCACACTAACATGCACAAAATACATGCCCAGAGATGCATATAGCAACACACAGATAGACACACACCAACAGAAAGATGCATATGCACACACAAAGAGAGAAATACACAGACGCAGTGACACAGAGTCATTTAGAATGGAAATAGACGCTTAGATTCAACTCGTCCACACCAAAAAGAGACCTCAATCTGACGTTTACCGAATTGCCACCATTTGGACCATAACTGTTGCAACTCTTCTTTTACCTATACTCATCCAGATGCCTGTTAGATATTACAATTGTATCCGCCCCCACCTCTTCCTGCAGGAGCTTGTTCCATATACGCATCACCCTGTGTGCAAAATTTTACTGCTCCTGTCTTTTTAAAGACTCTCTTTATGGCTTTGCTCAGTAGATGCGGGCCAAGAAACCTCGGAAAAACACCTTGGCTTTTCAGCCTTTCCAACTCCTCACTTTATAAACCGCTACAACAGACTTATAAACACAAACGACAATATGAAATAACCAACGTACAGTCATACAAATCTCATGCAAGCAGACACACAAGGATATATCTGCCCAGATAGATAAGCACATCGCTATAAATGCAAAGATTGAGTTGGTAAATGCATTGCTGACATGTTTTTTTTAAAAGATTGTGGTGTTGTCGACATTGGTAGCAAACACAGGAAGGCAGATGAAATCGCTGTAAAATTAGAGAAGGGAATGTTCAACGAAACCAGGGTGAATAAGTGTTGTGGAAAGTAAGGCGCTGTCCGGCCGACACAGGAATCTAGCCTCCTGAAGAAAAACATTCGTGATGGCAGAGCAGGATTCTCAACCCACATGGCTCTGAAGAAATTGTCTGTGTAATTGAGGGACAGAGAGAAGGAAAGAGTGGTGAAGACAGAGTGCGATAGGGAAAAAGAAAAAAAAGAGAGTGAAGCATGGAACGGAATGGATAGAAAATGCAGGCAAGCCGCAAATGCAAAAGAAGGCATAAGGGAGGAAGAAAGTGATAGATATCTAGAGGGAGAGAACATCGCAGAAAATGATGGCGTAAAAAGGAGAAAGGCAGAAGAGAGACAGCGGACCAGAGAAATAGACGTCTGGAGAAATTGAAAACATTCCGAATGGACAAGACTGAGAGAGTTCACAGGGAGAGCGTGAACCAGAATGTGTGTGGAAGGAAGTTTGAAAGAGAGTGAGGAAATTGCGGGTAGTGGCAGGAGAAAAGGGAAAAGGTGTAATGAAGACACAGGTCTGCAGTGCAGCTGTGACAATGAGTGGAAGGTTAATCGAGTTTAGAGTTTAGAGTTTTTTTAAACTCAAAGATGAAAGCAAGGGCAGTGTAGTGAGATCTGCTGTTTGGCAGTTTTAATTAGCAGTATTTTATTATTTACAATATTTAATTATAGTCAGCATTATTGCAATGTTGTCTTTATCACTGACTCCGGATTTTATACGCTTGAACAATGTAGCATTACCATCAATCTGTAACCATAGCGATAGGCTGCTTAAATGCTGCATGTTTGAATTAAAATGCGGAACTCTTGTATTAAATGATTGATTAGTGAACGCCATTTACTGATTAATTTCAATAACTGGATATTTAAGCGCATTCTTTAACTGCTGCCTGAAGTTGGTCCGGTTCAGAGCAGAAATTACGATGTTTGTGCAGCAGCTGAGGTGAAGCAACATGAAGTTTCTGCACAAAATAATACAAAATACAAAGAATGGCACCGCATACAATACTTCTGGCATCATTGAAAAAAACACCATTAATATCGACCGTGACAAATTAAAATTAGTTGCGTTCAAAACCAGTGAGTTTTTTTTCCTGGCATTGTATTTCAGTGAGGAGAAAGTGAGGTCTGCAGATGCTGGAGATCAGAGATGGAAATGTGTTGCTGGAAAAGCGCAGCAGGTCAGGCAGCATCTAGGGAACAGGAGAATCGACGTTTCGGGCATTAGCCCTTCTTCAGGAATGAGGAAAGTTGGTCCAGCAGGCTAAGATAAAAGATAGGGCGGCACGGTGGCACAGTGGTGCCTCACAGCGCCTGAGAACCGGGTTCAATTCCCGCCTCAGGCGACTGACTGTGTGGAGTTTGCACGTTCTCCCCGTGTCTGCGTGGGTTTCCTCTGGGTGCTCCGGTTTCCTCCCACAGTCCAAAGATGTGCAGGGTCAGGTGAATTGGCCATGCTAAATTGCCCGTAGTGTTAGGTAAGGGGTAAATGTAGGAGCATGGGTGGGTTTCGCTTCGGCGGGTCGGTGTGGACTTGTTGGGCCGAAGGGCCTGTTTCCACACTGTAATGTAATCTAATCTAAAAAGTAATCTAATAGGGAGGAGGGACTTGGGGAGGGGCGTCGGAAATGTGATAGGTGGAAAGAGGTCAAGGTAGGGTGATAGGTCAGACTGGGGTGGGGGCGGAGAGGTCGGGAAGAAGATTGCAGGTTAGGCAGCATCTAGGGAACAGGAGAATCGAAGTTTCGGGCATTAGCCCTTCTTCAGGAATGAGGAAAGTTGGTCCAGTAGGCTAAGATAGGAAGGCGGTGCTGAATTTGATGGATTTGACTGAGACAGGGTGGGGGGAGGGGAAATGAGGAAACTAGTGAAATCCGAGTTCATCTCTTGTGGTTGGAGGGTTCCTAGGCGGAAGATGAGGCGTTCTTCCTCCAATCGTCGTTTCGCTGTGGTCTGACGATGGAGGAGTCCAAAGACCTGCATATCCTTGGTGGAGTGGGAAGGGGAATTGAAATGTTGAGCTACAGGGTGGTTGCATTGGTTGGTCCGGGTGTCCCAGAGGTGTTCTCTGAAATGCTCCGCAAGTAGGCGGCCTGTCTCCCCAATATAGAGGACGCCACATCGGGTGCAAAGGATACAATAGATGATATGTGTGGAGGTACAGGTGAATCTGTGGCGGATATGGAAGTTTCCTTTGGGGCCTTGGAGGGAGGTGAGGGGGGAGGTGTGGGCGCAAGTCTTGCACCTCCTGCGGTTGCAGGGGAAGGTGCCGGGAGTGGAGGTTGGGTTGGTGGGGGGTGTGGATCTGACGAGGGAGTCACGGAGGGAGTGGTCTTTACGGAATGCTGATAGGGGAGGGGAGGGAAATATATCCTTGGTGGTGGGGTCCATTTGGAGGTGGCGGAAATGGCGGCGGATGATGCGCTGTACATGGAGGTTAGTGGGGTGGTAGGTGAGGACCAGTGGGGTTCTGTCCTGGTGGCGGTTGGAGGGGCGGGGTTCAAGGGCGGAGGATCGGGAAGTGGAAGAGATGCGGTGGAGGGCATCGTCGACCACGTCGGGGGGGAAATTGCGGTCCTTGAAGAAGGAGGCCTTCTGGGATGTGAGTTTTTGGAACTGATCCTCCTGGGAGCAGATGCGGCGGAGTCGAAGGAATTGGGAGAATGGGATGGCGTTTTTACAGGGGGCAGGATGGGAGGAGGTGTAGTCCAGGTAGCTGTGGGAGTCGGTTGGTTTGTAGTAGATGTCCGTGTTGATTTGTTCGCCTGAGATAGAAATAGAAAGGTCGAGGAAGGGGAGGGAGGAATCTGAGACTGTCCAGGTGAATTTGAGGTCGGGGTGGAAGGTGTTGGTGAAGTGGATGAACTGTTCAACCTCCTCGTGGGAGCACGAGGCGGCGCCGATACAGTCATCGATGTAGCGGAGGAAAAGGTGGGGGGTGGGGCCAGTGTAGTTGCGGAAGATGGATTGTTCCACATATCCTACGAAGAGGCAGGCATAGCTGGGGCCCATGCGGGTGCCCATGGCTACTCCTTTCGTTTGGAGGAAGTGGGAGGATTGGAAAGAAAAGTTGTTCAGGGTGAGGACCAGTTCAGTCAGTCGAAGGAGGGTGTCTGTGGAAGGGTACTGGTCGGTACGGCGGGAAAGAAAGAAGCGGAGGGCTTTGAGTCCTTCGTGATGGGGGATGGAGGTGTACAGGGACTGGATGTCCATGGTGAAAATAAGGCGTTGGGGACCGGGGAAGCGAAAATCATGGAGCAGGTGGAGGGCATGGGTGGTGTCCCGAACGTAGGTGGGGAGTTCTTGGACTAAGGGGGACAGGACGGTGTCAAGGAATGCGGAGATGAGTTCGGTGGGGCAGGAGCAGGCGGAGACAATGGGTCGGCCGGGGCAGTCAGGTTTGTGGATTTTGGGCAGGAGGTAGAAGCGGGAGGTGCGGGGTTGTGGGACTATGAGGTTGGAGGCGGTGGATGGGAGATCCCCCGAGGTGATGAGGTTATGGACGGTCTGGGAGATGATGGTTTGGTGGTGGGGGGTGGGGTCATGGTCAAGGGGGCAGTAGGAGGAGGTATCTGCGAGCTGGCATTTGGCCTCAGCGGTGTAGAGGTCGGTGCGCCAAACTACTACCGCGCCTCCCTTGTCTGCTGGTTTGATAGTGAGGTTGGGGTTGCAACGGAGTGAGTGGAGGGCTGCGCGTTCCGAGGGTGAGAGGTTGGAGTGGGTGAGAGGGGTGGGGGAGTTCAGGTGACGGTTAATATCGCGGCGGCAGTTGGCTATGCAGAGGGCAGGTAGGAGGCCAGCACGGGATGTCCAGGTGGATAGGGTGTGTTGGAGGCGGGAGAAGGGGTCGTCAGAGGGTGGGCGGGAGTCTTGGTTAAAGAAGTAGGCGCGGAGGCGAAGGCGGTGGAAGAATTTTTCGATGTCACGCCGCGTGTTGAATTCATCAACCCGGGAGCGTAGGGGAATGAAGATGAGGCCTCTGCTGAGGACTGATCTTTCAACCTCAGAGAGGGGTAGGTCTGGAGGGATGGTGAAAACACGGCAGGGCTGGGAGCTAGGACCTGGTGTGGGGCTGGAGCTGGGTGTGGGGGCGGGGTTAGGTCTGGGGGCGGGGACGGAGATCGGCGTGGGGGCGGGGTCGGGCGTGGTGATGGCGATAGGCGAAGGGGCGGGGTTAGACGTGGTGACGGAGTTTGGCGTGGGGGCGGGGTTAGGCATGAAGTCGGAGATCGGCGAAGTGGCGGGGTTAGGCGAGGTGACGGAACTCGCCGGGGGGGCGGAGTTAGGCGTGGAGATCGGCGTGGGGGCGGAGAAACATGTGGCGTTAGTGACGTCTGTGGGGGCGGAAGTGGCTGCGGCGACCACAGAGACAGAGTTTTTCCCCATAGCCGCGGAGGTCGCGAATCTACCGGCGATTGTCGTCATGGCGATCGCGGAGGCGGTTGTCTGGGCAGCGATCGCGGAGGCGGTTGTTTGGGCGGCGATCGCGGAGGCTGCGAGGTCGGTGGGGGCGGAGGTGACGTCACCGTCGGCGGCGGCGGCAGGTATTGCAGCAGGCGATGTAGCGGCCGCGTGCGTAATGGCGCCAGACTGATTTCGGAGGCCGATGGAAGATTCTGGAACAGTTGAGGAATCCGGAGTGTGGGGGTAAGTACATGAAAGTTTTTGGTACTTACTGTCTTTTATTTCCGATATGGCTAGGAAGAACTGTTTGTTTAGTTTATGGATCCTTCTGTGGATGAAGAACAGTAGAGGTCCTTTACAGGTCTGTGAGAGTGTTGTCTTGAGCTGGGGTAGGTCGAGTTGCAGGGAATGTAGATAGCGGCGCATGGCTGCAAGCGTGGAGCGGAGGATCCGGAGGGACGTCTGTTGCTGGAGGCTTCGGATTTGTTGTAGGTACTGGTTGTCCTGGTTGGGTCCAAGTTTTGTTGGTCGGAACGTAGTCCGGAGTCCGTGCGGGATCAGTCGGTTCCGTAGGCAGGTGCTGAGGAAGGAGATGTGGCTGTGGTAGCGAGTCTGTTTGAGAATGTGGCTGAAGAGCTTCTGTGCAGAGGAGATGACCTGGGGGGGTGCAGTGAGAGAGGGACTCACTGAAACCTTTGTAGAGGGAGAAAGAGAGCTTCTTCAAGGAAGGCATCCTTGTAAGAGGATTCGCAGTAGGTTGAAATCTTTGAGGAGAAAGTGAGGTCTGCAGATGCTGGAGATCAGAGATGGAAATGTGTTGCTGGAAAAGCGCAGCAGGTCAGGCAGCATCTAGGGAAAAGGAGAATCGACGTTTCGGGCATTAGCCCTTCTTCAGGAATGAGGAAAGTTGGTCCAGCAGGCTAAGATAAAAGATAGGGAGGAGGGACTTGGGGGAGGGGCGTCGGAAATGTGATAGGTGGAAAGAGGTCAAGGTGAGGGTGATAGGTCAGACTGGGGTGGGGCGGAGAGGTCGGGAAGAAGATTGCAGGTTAGGAAGGCGGTGCTGAATTTGATGGATTTGACTGAGACAGGCTGGGGGAGGGGAAATGAGGAAACTGGTGAAATCAGTATTTCAGTGTCTTGCTGAACCTCGCCGTTCCTGCGAGTTAGGAGTCTCTTGCGGGCTAAATTTCTGGTCAGTAAAATGTGTCTGAATGTAACAGATTGAGCAGTGGAATCAGGAAATAGTGAAATCAGCATTACAATGTTTTGGAGGAGTTCTATTGTTACTCAGCTCCAAGAGTAATTAACACCAACAGTTCCATCTCAAAGCCAGAGGAGGTTTACCATTTGGCCTTCCATTTCGAAACAGTTGCAAAATTGGACAGCTTTAAACCTGCAGTCTATCACACTTCCATATGCCGTCCTTCACATGAACTCAATCATTTCTAACAGTTCTCAGAGTTCTTCCAGGCTTTTATCCATTCACAATTGAAACATTTTTCAACAAATCTGATCAATACGTGCACAAGCCAGTATCGTCATAGCATAAAGTACATCGGTCGTCAGTGTCATGAAAAACAGCCTATCACTAAAAAAATTGTAAAAGGTTAAAAAAAATCAAATTACCACGTGGAGCACAGGAGACCTGGCAAATAGAATTAAAATTAAAATCTCTACATACATATCGATAAATTTGAATACTGCACATATAACGTCTGTTTACAATTATCGGAGTATTGTTGATACCCTTTCATCCGAATGATTTGGATAAATAATGAAAATACAAATGAAGAAGCTTTAGAAACTAAACCAACGAAAAGCGTAACAAAACAAATAACAGCATTTCTCAGAAACTTATTGCCTGTTGTAAGTTACTTGCTCTGGTGTATCCTCACTGACATCATTGTTACTGAATCTGATAAAAGCATATACTTCTGAACTGTGTGCCTAAGTACCGTCATCATGACCCAAATAATGAAGGTGTGGAATTCGAATTGAACCAGTAGGAAGCCAATACAAAGATTAATGATCTCAACTGGAATGCTTTTCTACAAATAATACTACTATAATTCACAAAGAATGATCCATAGCTTTGACAGCATGTGTGAGAAGATGTTAACGTTTCATGTGCAGTAACCCTTCCTCTGTGCAATTGAACTCAATGAGAAAATGGTGGAAAATCTGGACTAAGGGCCATTGTTAAGTTAAAAAATTGATTTAATAATGCATTTAAGGAAGGACACTTCCAACATCACTTTGGTTACAGATCTACAGGCACAGAGGACATCTGTCGAAATCAATAACTATAAGTCAATCGAGGACTCTATAAATATGTCCAAAGCAACTTTTGATGTATCACGCTTCAAGTAGTGGTCTAATTTCCTCATAAAAATGCTGTGTGCTGGACCGGGTGGTGTTGGATGGGGTTTGGAGGCGGGCTGGGGCAGGCGGTGGGCGGTATTAGGGCGGGAGCTCGCGTGCTGTGTGCTGCTGCAGTTTCCTGAATGAGGAGAAGAGTTTAAAAACTCTGAGCCTCAGAGGGAAGGCATATAATCGATTAACCAAATAATCGATTATCCGAACGAAATAGTGCCCGCCCATCTCATTCGGATAGTCGTTTTTGTCATCATAAGCGAGACTCCCGAATGGAATGTTATCTCCCAGGTGCACGGGTCAGGGATGTCTTGTGTCAATTGCAGAAAATTCTCAACAGGGGGGTTGAACAGCCAGTTATCGTGGTGCATCTAGTCACTAATGATATGGGTGAAAAATGGATGGGGTCCTACAAGAACAATTTACGGATTTAGGAAACAAAGTTAAAAAGTGCAACCTTCGAGCTAGTAATCGACGATTGCTGCCAGTGCCACGTGCTGGTTAGAATAGGAATGATAGAATAATTGGAGTGAATGTGTGACTTGGGAGATGGTGCAAGGAAAGAGAGTTTCAGATTATTAGGACATTGGAACCAGTTCTGGGGGACGTGGGAGTATTAAAAATTAAATGGTTTACACCTGGGCCAGACTGGAAGCAATGTCCTTGGGGTACTTTTGAAAATGCCGTTGGGGAGGTTTTACACTAATGTGGCAGGGCATGGGAACCAATTTAGGAGGCTGGTGAACAGCAAGGAGGTAGTAACTAAAGCCAGTAAAGAACTAGGTAATGAAGACAGCGTGAGTAAGCGGAAGAGTAGGTAGGAATCCGAGAGTGAACACAGAGGGTCTGGTGGTTTGAGGTGCATTTGTTTTTTAATGCAAGAAGTACAGCAGGTAGGACAGATGAGCGTAGGGCTGGATTAGTGCCGCGGAGTATGATGTTATTGTTATTACGGAGACTTGCTAGAACAAAGGGCATGATTGTCAATTAAATATCCTAGGAAATCGATTCTTCAGGCGAGGTACAGCGGGAGGTAAAATGGGTGGAGGAGTTGCATTACTGGTTAAAGAAGATATCACACCTCTGCGGGAGGAGGTCACTATGGATGAATCGAGCAGGGAATGAATATGGTCAGAGCTCAGAAACAGAAAGGATGCAGTAAGAATGTCGGGATTGTGCTATAGGGCCTCCAACTGCGAACGTGAAATGGAGGTACAAATATGTCGAGAGATAATAGAAAGGTCTAGGAGCAGAAGGGTGGTGGTGTTATGAGATTTCATTTTTCCCAACATTGACTGGGGATTCACTTTGCATCAGAGGTCTGCATGATGCAGAATTTGTAAGAGCATCTCGGAGTGTTTTCTAGATTAGGATGTAAATAGCCCAACTCTGGAATGGGCCATACTGGACCTGGTGTTGAGAAATGAGCCTGGCCAGGTGGAATTCACTTAATCTGCACATTATTTAACTGCGGGTTGAAAAGCGACCACCTGGAAGAAGATCACATAGATATGTGGAGACGCTGCAAACGCCACACAAGCAGTCGCCCGAGGCTGGCATTGAACCCTGGATCCTCACGCATTGAGGTAGCAGTTTATCAACTGTTTATCAGTTTATCACCCACAAAGCACCGAATGTTTTTGGCACATTGACCTTCATTTGTCAGGGCAGTAAGCTTTGAAGGTAAGATATTATGTTGCAATTATTCAGAACGTTGGTGAGGTTGCTCTGGTAATAAAATATTGCTTGGACTCAACGATCTGAGGTACAGGGAAAGATTGGACAAGTTAGGACCTTTTTTTTCTTTGAAGCATTGGAGGCAGAAGTTCGCACCTGTGAAGGTGTATAAGATGGTGAGAGGCATGGATAGTAAATGTGGTCACCTCCCAGTTTTGGTGAATCGCGGACGAGAGGGCATCAGTTTAAGGTTAGCGGTGAAAGAATAAAAGAGAACTTGATGGGAAACTTTTTGTAACAGAGTATGGTACGCATATATAATGAGCTGACAGCGGAAGTGGCTGAGGCTTATATTATCAACAATTAAGGCATTTAGACAAATACATGCATGGGAAATGGTTAGAACGTTATGGGCAAAGTGCAGGGAAATTCAATTAGCGTGAATGGATATTTTGGCAGGCATGCACCAGTTTAAGCCAAAGGGAATGCCTCCGTGCTGTTGGACTCTGTCTCTACGAGTATAACAGTTTGGATATTTTTGTGAGTTTCTCACTGTTTATGTGTGAGAATGCACCGATGCTCATTTGAAAGTATAAATGGAGAGTGTTGCGTGACCCTTACCTGCTTATCAGAAAATGGCCCAAGATTTCTCACACAATATGGCCAACAAGCTAAGAAAGACAGACAACCCGAGCATTAAGGCAGAAGATGGCTGACAATAGATAAGCAAGTCAAACAGTCTCTTCCAGCGATTAAATAAAGAAAACAAAGGCACCTTTGAACAGAGCTCCTCCAAGTAAGCAAAAGTGTGCTTGTGCACCCCTCCCAGACAGTTTTTGATAACAGCATGCCGATGAAACAGACAAGTGAATATTTTCAGCTTTACTAATCAAAGGATAATTGTCCAAGGAAATGAATGACCTCCAGGTGCAACATTCATCGCTCATTAATCACAAATTTCAAAGAGGAGCAATTGTTGGTTCTTCTGGCCCTCTATTTGCATTAATTTGATTCTGCTTGAATTAAAATCTTCCATTTGACTGAAAACTGTCTGTATTCTGAGTCTTCAATCCCGATTGGGGAAAAACGTACAGCGCTGTGAGTAGCGTGCCCTGTCTGCAGCCAGCTCACCTTTCACCATCATTTGAGTGAGAACATTTGTTTAGCAACCTTTTAGATGGCATGGTTCTTGATCGGGTGGTTCCTGTACGTTAAAGCACACAAATAACATTTCGATTGGAACGAATGGCGAGGTGTGATCACCGGCACAAGGAAAGAGGGCACCCAACACGAAAGCACACAAAAGGACGTGAACACATGAAATATCGTGGAAGCACACAAAATGGCGCAATGCCGCCCTGGACTAAAATGTTTGAAGACGAGTCAGGTCCAGTGTTCTCATGCGCAAAACCACAAAAGAAAGGAGTGATCAAAAAGAGGCTGCAGTGCTGATTGTGTGAAACGAAGAAACAGAGAGGGGGTTGCAAAACCTGCTCTAAGGATATAAAATCATGAAAACTACAAGGGTTTCAACACCCGCGTGAAGGCCGCGAAAATAAAACAAGGCACGCAAAGAAGGCGTGCAAGAAAGATAAATAAGTGCCAGAAATGCTCGGGTGCACAAAGAGAACAACTGCCCAAGAGATCAAAAGGAGGTTGAAAAGCTTCAAAAATACGATAATAGAGGCAGCAGACACAGTCGGGAGAATGGCAGAAAAGAACTTGGGAAAGGGCTGCTGGGGTCCAGAATGATCCATTCTGCAGATGATGTTACAAGGAAAATGACATAGAGGCAAGATGCGGTATTTAGAAGTATGGCACAGAGAAGAATACCTCGTATCTGCTCTTTCACTGAATCTTGTAGAAGAGTTTACACTTAGTAGCCTGGTTTGACACTACTTGGTTTGTTGATTGTTAAATGTTCCCCTGTGCAATTTGTATATTCCTGTTCCTTAGATCTCGAGAACTGGGAATGCTGAAAGTTTGCTTGCATTTTGGAGATATTTGGCGATTTAGAGTTATGATGTGCATGTGTGAGTACGGGACAATTATGGTAAATGTACTCTCCATTTAAGAAACTCAGCTTTTGTACAAGCAGAAGTCGGCAACGAAATGTTGATTTGAAAAGTTGATTTGTAAAGCTCTTTTGGAATTAGCTTCTTGTTCATTTTGGATTTGTGTGGATTCTTAATTCCAGAAATAATCAGGTTTGGGATTTCATTTACTGGCCAGGAATGAACTTTCAAGTACTGATTTTACACTTGAGAGAGTATTTCATTCCAGATGATCAGGTTTGTTGATTATAAAGTTACTTTAAAAATGCAAATAGTAAGAAATCTTTGATAGGTTACTACTAATTAACCCATTTTGTGAAATGGATGTATGCCTCCTTTAGAAGTTTTAAGTCCATGCGTAATATTATTTTACTGCACCTAGTTGAAGCAATCTGCATCGAAAACTGGAAGAAAAAAACGCAAATTTGGAAAGTGTTCAATTGGACTGTAAGGAGATATTCGTGTTGTTTTCTATGTAGTACTGGATAGAATATATACAATTTTACCCATGTAAAAACATTATTCTCCCTGACCACTCCCTCAGAAAAAAAGCATCCCGCTCTCACAGCACCCACCCGCAAAGTAAAACTCTCCCTCCTCATTACCCATCTCTCTGAAAGAATGTGCACCTCCCTTAGCACAAGCCTCCCAGTAAAATATCTCCCCTTCCTCATCACAACCGCTGAGGAAAATCATGCGATTCCCTTACCACACCATCTCAGTAAAAACCTCCCTGTCCCTCTGTCCCTCATCAACTGCCAAATTTGAGAAAGTGTCAAAACAAATGAAGAAACGGTGAACATGCAGGTATTGTTGATGCAAACTGTGTTTGTGAGTAGAACCAGTAAGATATTTGCATCACTATTAGAGGAGGCATCTGAGGAGTGCGAGGAGGCGGAGAAAGCCATCTTAAGTGCACATAAGCTCGTGCCAGTAGCGGAGAGGAATGTACCTGTTCAAAACCCACATGGAGTTTGAAAGGATTAATTAACGTAATTTTAATAAGCACATCGGAAATGAATCAAATATATGACGCTCCAAGAGAGACAATTATTTTGGAAGAGTTCATACGTTCACTTTTTGAAGTCGTGAGAACCAATGTAGAAGAAATAACAGGTAAAACTGTTGGATTAGCAATTAAAATGTCTGATGATTATAAGTTGGTTCATAAATCAAAGCTTGACTTCTCATCTCAATTTCAAACTGTGCAAATACAAATTGGGTTAAATAGTGGTTACAGAAAAGAGGATCTCATTGGAAATAATAAAGAGCGTTAAGAAGGTGGTGCTGAGTTCGAGGGTTGGGACTGAGACAAGGTAGGGGAGGGGAAATGAGGAAACTGGAGAAATCTGAGTTCATCCCTTGTGGTTGGAGGGTTCCTAGGCGGAAGATTAGGCATTCTTCCTCCAGCCGTCGTGTTGTTATGGTCTGGCGATGGAGGAGTCCAAGGACCTGCATGTCCTTCCTCATTTCCCCTCCCCCCACCTTGTCTCAGTCCCAATCCTCGAACTCAGCACCACCTTCTTAACCTGCAATCTTCTTCCTGACCTCTCTGCCCCCACCCCCACTCTGGCCTATCACCCTCACCTTAACCTCCTTCCACCTATCGCATTTCCAACGCCCCTCCCCCAAGTCCCTCCTCCCTACCTTTTATCTTAGCTTGCTTGGCACACTTTCCTCATTCCTGAAGATGGGCTCATACCCGAAACGTCGATTCTCCTGCTCCTTGGATGCTGCCTGACCTGCTGCGCTTTTCCAACAACACATTTTCAGCTCGGATCTCCAGCATCTGCAGTCCTCACTTTCTCCTAGAAGATTTTATGGAATATCCCAATTTCCTACGGGAGGCAGGCTAAGACTGCATTCTCCATAGCCCAATTCACATTCCTGGGCCATGTGGTACTAATCCCAGAATTAGCTGTACTTAATTACTTAAAGCCTTTCAAGATGACATTCAATGCAAACAATGTACTATAGCAAGAAGACAACGAGGAAACTCAATGACCAGTCAGCTATTTTTCCAGAAAATCAAATTCCCATCAGCAGAAATATTTTATTATTGATGGGTTACCCTGAGATAGGGGTTGGTGCTTGTTGTGGACCAGTTAAGACGCCCCAAATCATTTCAAGAAGGCAGCCCAGACGCAAACTTTGCTAGTTCTTTTAAGCAAACATAAAATGTATATTACAGGGGAGAATCAGATGGTCAAACCACTTAATTTTAAACAAAATAGGATTTATTTACAAGATTACTGAATGAAACAAAAATAATAGAAAACGTAATACTGAATAAATTAAACTCTCTGAAAGCCAAACAGATCTATCAGTATTAATGATGCTGTTCCAAATAGTTGCAACGAGTTAATGCTCTTAAAACATTGGTACAAAAGTTAAAATCAAACACCAGTTATTCATTGATAGATGTCAGAGAGGGAGTTCCAGTCTCGGCCTGCTTCCTTGTGTCCAAAGGCTTTATCCACACTACTGTAAAACACAAATCAAACCAGAGTAAAACTGAGATGGGCGAATTGGCCACTCTGCTTTCATTGCATATGTATTTCAAAATTTAAAGCCTTCTGCTTGAGGCAGTATCTGTCAGCTAGTAATAAATTTGCACCTAAACCCTTCAACACGACACCTTTCGGTTCCTGTGCCACTTACGACACTCTGAAAAAAAAAAAGCCAAGGACAGCATAAATTTGTTAAAGGATTAATCTCATCAGAACCTCTCCCTTAAGATGCATCAGTATCCAAGCATGGCGTCATTTTAAAACCCCTTTGACCTACATTTAGTGAGTTCTCGAAAAATGGACGAATGCATTACATTGACGAAAAAACGTGCAAACATGCTCAACTACATTCCATTTCCATCTGTTCCATTCCTGACACCGAACGCCTCCATTTCTCATTCGAGCCTTGCAAATGCATTAGCAATCATGTTTTCCCGCATGATGCATTGGTTTCAATATGAATGACTGTAACAACAAACTCCATCTGAATCGTCTGGTACATTTGTCGTTAAAATTTTCCACAAACCTTATTGTGTTATGATCAGTCTATATGATTGTCTCAGCTAATTTACTGATAATATAAACAGCAAACACCATCATCTTCATCAGCAAGTACAACAACGTCAAGCAGATGGGCCTATGCCTTGCCACTCACTTCACTTTCAATAATAAGACCGACAAATAAACGTACAGAACACGCATGGGATCTACGATATCAGGCTTCTTCACGAACGGCTCTGCCAACCATCCAACGCAAACTTTGGATCCGCTATGTGAATTACACCTTTGGATTCACGAAACAAAACAAATTGGAAGAAACCTTCAAGACCATTAATAATAACCTTACTGACATAAAGTTCACAAAGGAGAACGAAAACGAAAACAAACTGCCATTCTTTGATGTCGCAGTAGAAAGAACAGTCAGTGACCAGTGGTGTCCCACAAGGATCTGCTCTGGGGCGTCTGCTCATTGTAGTTTTTACAAATCAGCATCAACAGGAAATAAACACATGCAGACCAGATAATGAACGAAAGAAACAACCATCCCAACATGAACAAACGAAACTGAATTAGAACATCATTTCAATAAGCTACCACACACTGCAGCACAGAGAAACCACGAAGGATAGAGGCAAATTACCTGTACAATGTATTCAAAAAGAACGGGTTCACAATGAACACAGTCTGCCGATTTCACAACAACAAACCCAAACAAGCAGACAAAAGGCGCCCAGAATCCCTAATTACTCTCCCCTATATCATAGACATCTCGGAAATAAACGCCAGCAACTCAGACCTCTTTCCAACATGATATCCCATCTAAGTCACTCAGACTGCGGTTAATTAACCTAAACTATCCTATACAGTCAAGCAAAGTGAACGTCATTAACAAAATGCTGTGCAAGAACGGTAACGGACACTGCGTTGGACAAACTAGTTTCATGAACATCAACCAACGACAAAAAGACATGTCCCACTATCGCAAAGTATCCTTATATGCAGATGAGGAGGCACACTACTTTGACTGGGACTGCACATTCATGCTCGTACAAGGCAAAGAGTAAAACGCACAGGAAATCCTAGAAACATGGCATTCTACCTGGAACTCTATCAACCAGCACATCGATTTGGACCACATCTACTACCCTCTGAAGAATAAAAACGAAAATGATATCACCAAATCAAAGAAGCCAAAACACGTTCAATTTAAACGGGACATAACACTATCATTTCACTGGAGGCTCACTGATGATGTTACCTAGAATGTTGACGAAAATTTTGAAAACGAACCGTGTAGCTCAGTGAGCAAAGTTTCATTCAGATTTTCATTTAATCAAAGAAATGTTCGGTTTGTGTCAAACCCCTTGTGCAATCATAGAACCATAGCACCCGTACAGTGCATAAACAGGACTTTTGGACCAAAAACTCCACACAGACTCTCCAAAGAGCATGCAACTCAAACTCACCCTCTCATTCATGTTTGCATGCAACTTGCATAGAGTACACTGGATGAACTGCCCATCTCGCTGCACTCCATCTACCCAATGGGTTCACCATGCACCATGAGTTTCCAGCTCAGCACTGTCCCCATGACTTGTCCTACCTGCTTATCTTCTTTTCCACCTATCCACTCCCCCCTAACGTATCACCTTCATCACCTCCCCCACTCACCGATTGTACTCTATGCTACTTTCTCCCGACCCCCACCCTCCTCTCACTTATCTCTCCATCCTTCAGGCTCTCTGCCTGTATTCCTGATGAAGGGCTTTTGCCAGAAACGTCGACTTTACTGCACCTTGGGTGCTGCCTGAACTACTGTGCTTTTCCAGCACCACTCTAATCTAGACTCTGGTTTCCAGCATCTGCAGTTATTGTTTTTACCTAGTTTTCACCATGAACCTTATTGGAAACATTTGGCAGACCACAACAGCAGTTCTGTGGATTCGTCTGGTCACAATCTACATTGGGCGAAACATGCTGCCAACTTTGCACTCTTCTTCTCCCACTCTACCTGGTAGGATTTTTAAAAACTGGTCTCAAGATAAATAAGGTGGACCGCAATGAAGCATGGTGCACATTTCTGCTACCCGTTTGGTTAGCTTACATTGGCAGTAATACACAAACCTGTGTCTCCAATATATGTGGGATAGAGCATCAATATATGTTCCAGCCAGACATGAGTTGGTATTGAAAGGTTGCTGTCTTTAATGTGTTGTTCCATTCTGTCCCCAGCATTTGTAATGAGCTTGTGTGAGAAGAATAGAAGATGCACTTCTGCGACACTAAAAGCAGTGAGAAAACGAGTAATCTGCAATGTTGGGATGGTGACCATTGCTGCACTCAGTTATTAGTAGCACAATACTAACGTGTTCCCTGCGTGATCCATCTGACCCTCTTGGTTACGGTGATAGTATTTCATACACAGATTGTTTACATCTTCTGCACCATGACACTTTGCCTGAGAATGATGCAAATAAAGCTTGCACCATTGAAAAGAGATATTTGATTACAAAGAAGAAAGAACAAAGTACATTGCATGGGAGGAGTCAGCTATTCAGCCATCCAAGCTTGCGCCATTCCACATCCTCGATGTATTCCTGCTGCCCATTTTCTCACAATTTGTATTCATTTACTCCCAGCTCATTCATGTGTCTGTCCAAATACAACTCAAAAGACGCTCTCATTCCTGTTGAAAATGTGTTGCTGGAAAAGCGCAGCAGATCAGAGTCGGAATCATTGGCGACCTTTAAGCGGCATTTGGATAGGTACATGGATGGGTACTTAATCTAGGTTAGAAGTTCGGCACAACATCGTGGGCCGAAGGGCCTGTTCTGTGCTGTATTGTTCTATGTTCTATGTTCTATGTTCTATGTTCTATCAGGCAGCATCCAAGGAACAAGAGAATCGACGTTTCGGGCATGAGCCCATCTTCAGGAATGAGGAAAGTGTGCCAAGCAGGCTAAGATGAAAGGTAGGGAGAAGGGACGTGGGGGAGGGGCGTTGGAAATGCGATAGGTGGAAGGAGGTTAAGGTGAGGGTGATAGGCCAGAGTGGGGGTGGGGGCAGAGAGGTCAGGAAGAAGATTTTCAGCTCTGATCTCCAGCATCTGCAGCCCTAACTTTCTTCGCTCTCATTCCTGTCCCTCGCATCGCATTCCAGACACACACCATCCTCTGCGTGAAGAATCTTCCACGGATATTTCCCCAAAACATTTCTCTTCTCACTTTGAATTCGTGAACCCTAGTAATTGAGTCCTCCACTCTGGGAAAACGTTCCTTGCTATCCACCTTGTCTGCACCTCTCATTATTTTGTAGCCCTCAAATAGATCTCCTTTGAACCTTCATCTTCGCAATGAAAGTAATCCAAATCTCCTCATAACTAGCACCCTCCATACCAGACAACATCCTTTTGAACTTCAAATGCACCCAAAATATCCTTTTGTTAATGTGGCAACCAAAACTGTACGCAGTATTTCAAATGTGATTGAACCAACTGTAAGATGTTCTGCCAACTCTTGAACTCAATGCCCCGTCCAATGAAGGAAAGCATACCGTATGTCTTCTTAATCACTCTACCAACCTGCGTTGCCACGTTCTGGTAACATTTGACCTGAGCATGCATATGTATCTACATCAATTTCCCCAGGACGTTTGCTTTTACTTGCATTTGTTCAGATTGAACTTCATCTGCCATTTCTCTGCCCAACTTTCCAATCTATCTATATTCTGCTGCATCATCTGACAATCCCCTTTACTATCTGCAAATCCACCAATCTTAGTGTCATCTGCAAACTTGTTAATGAGGCAACCTACACCTTCCATCAAATCATTTATGTATTTCACAAATAACATTGGTCCCAGCCCCAGGTCCCTTTATAACACCACTAATCAAAAGTCTCCATTTGGAGAAGCTCCCTTTCACTACTACTCTCTGCCTCATGTTGGCCAAGCAGTTCTCTATCCAACTTACAAGAACACCCTACTCTCCACTGAAGCCTGAGGCAGAGACATGTTAAGTTGTGCCAGGTTGGGGTGAGGAGATGGAGAGTCCAATTTTCATTTTTCAATGCGACTTCATCTTTTTCATCAGCCTACCAGGTGGAACCTTATCAAAACCTGATGTGACATCTACATTTCTTCCCTCCTCAATTAAGTTTTCACTTCTTCAAATGATTATATTAGGTTTGTAAGACGTGACCTTCCCTGCACAAAGCCATGCTGCCTATTACTGATAATATTACTTTCTTCCAAATCGGTGTATATACTACCCCTCAGTATCTTCTCCAGGAGCTTCCCTACAACTGACGTCAGGTTTGCATGTCTGTAATTACCTGGAATATTCCTGCAAATCTTGTTAAACAAGGAAAATGCATTAACAATTCTCCAGTCTTCTGGGACCTCCTCCGTGTTAAATGATGATGCAAAGATATCTGCTGTTCCTAAGCTATTCACTCTCAATTCTTTCAATAACCTGGGGTAGATCCCATCAGGACCTGAGGATTTGACCACCTTTATGTCTTTTAGAATTCTCAACCCTTCCTCCATCCTTGTGCCGACTTGACCTCGAGTCATCAATTATCTATCCCTCACGTTAATATCTGCCATGTCCCTCTCCTTGGCGAATATTGATGCAAACTACTCATTAAGAATCTCACCTAATTTCTCCGAGCATACCTTTCCTCCTTCGTCATTGTGTAGGCCAACCCCTTCCCGAATTACCTTTTTGCTGCTTATATATGAATAAAAGGCTTTGGGATCTTCTTGGACCCGACTGAGGTTTAATAAGGTCCTAGAATGTGTTGAGCTAAATAACATGATTGTGCATCAACGAGTGTGTTTTGGTCGGCTACTCTCCACTGAAGCCTGAGGCAGAGACATGTCAAGTTGTGCCAGGTTGGGGTGAGGAGATGGAGAGTCCAATTTTCATTTTTCAACATATGCTTACCCCTGCGAGTGTTCGTACCGAAGGGAATGGGTACCTTGAAACTTTGGTGTGGAGGAAGTCTCAGTTTCATGCAGAGGGTTCACTCATTGTGCTGCGTGGCACTGGCACTGATAGGTTCAGGACAATTATTCGAGGTTGTGAGATTTGGTAACCAGTAAAAACAGACACGATATAACTGAAGAAAAAAACCGGACAGTAGGTGAGGAAAATATAATTTGATATGTGGAATCAAAGAATCATACTGTTCATCCATGCATCAAGTTCGTACCATCAAAAGTACAGAATCCCACTTTCCCGAACTAGGCTCATAGACGCTTGTGTTCATCTGGAATATGATACGTCGAATGATAACGAAAATGATCCAACAGTAACTTTTAAATAAAGGAATTATCCACCTAATTTACAGGGATGATAACAAACAGAAAATGAATGGGCTTGTGTCGACAATTTCAGATAATTTTTCAAAGAGTAAGCAGAGCTACGATGGTGCAAGTAGCCCTTTTGTTCTGTGGAGTGATTGGACAACATAGTGTAGAATATATTTGAAAAATGCAGAGTTCCATCTTGATCAAGATCATTTTACTTTTAGTTGAATAAAAACATCACTGGTGAACAAATGTACGCTTTGATCCTTATTATTGTTGGTCTCAAAGAGTCAACTGCATCATTAACGAATCTAGGGAGAAAATATGTGTGTGTGTGTGTGTGTGTGTGTGTGTGTGTGTGTGTGTGTGTGTGTGTGTGTGTGTGTGTGTGTGTGTGTGTGTGTGTGCATGCGCGCACATGTGTATGTGCATGCATGTGCGCGTCTGTGTGTGTGGGTGGGTGTCTGCCTGTCTGTGTGAACATTCATGCGTCTGCTTCTCTGTGCGTCTCTATGTGTGCGTGGGACTATTGATCATAGCTTATAAAGATTTTCTGTCTTCTCTCCAGCACGTTGTATTAGTGAGGACGTCAGTGGAGAATGAATAAATCTCATTTTATCCTCTTTTGTGATGCTGGTGCTGATGCAGCCCATCACTGCTGGAGGAAGAGTGAGTACAAGAAACTTTATTGAAGGTTCATATATCCCTCTGCATCCACAGAGGCATTAAGGGGACGAGCTGGAGCCTATCCCACATTCCCACAAGCTTTGGCAACAATCACATTAACTGTGGCTAACTGTGACCAGAAATATTAATCAAATGATCCTAATGTGCATTAATTATGGGCGTTATCAAACACTGTTGAAAATTACAGCATGTTTATTTAATGATCCAGCCTCAGCACGTACAGTTAGGCAATTCACGCCCTTTGCCTTCTCTTGTTGTAAATCCGTCCACTGTTTATAAAAGTTGTGTTCCTCCAGTCTGAACTTCATGCCCACCATGTGACTTGAAACCACTCACCAGTCGTAGTCATGTCCCAGTTAAATGTAAACTAAACTGTCGTCTTCAGCAGAGTCATCTTCTGCAACCTCTCCACATCTTTACCGCCCACCTGGAGAAACGTTTTGTTCGCCCATCTAACTGTGTTAAGCAGTATCAAATTATCAGCGGTATCTCTTTACTTTGCTGCAGTGCAGCCCACTGGACCTTTTTAAAATTAAATTGATTTCGTTTACTTGTGTTACTCTCACATCCCAAATAGCTGCCTTCCATGCAACTTGCATAGAATATAATCCCTAGAGTATTGAAGCAGGCCATTTGGCCCAACGAGTCCACCCTGACACTCATGCCCTACCGTATCACTCTATATTGACCCCTGATAAATGCACTTAACGGACACATCCCTAAACACAATTCAAATGGGTTTAGATTTGCGTCAATAATTCAATAGCCAATTCAACTAACTTATGAATCTTTGAATTATGGGAGGAAACCGCAGCAGACTTGCACAGAAGCGGGGAGATTGGGCAGTTCAGGTGAATTGGTCATGCTAAATTGCGCATAACGTTAGGTGCATTAGTCACAGGGAAATGGATGTGTGTGGGTTAGTCTTCGGAGGGTCAATGTGGACTGTTGGGCCGAAGGGCCTGTTTCCACACTGTAGGCAATCTAATCTAATCTAATCAAACTTCACTTGGATGCTGGATTCAAGCTGGTGTCTCTGGCATTATGAGGCAGCACTGCTAACCGCAGAGCCACGGTGATGGCTGTTACAATGCTCGCATAGTTTATAATGGGAGAACTGGCTGCACTTGAAGTCTGCATGGTCCTTGTTTCGGGTACGTTTGAATTGAGCAATCGTTGTTGTTTATTTCCAGTGCCCGTTTCTGAGCACTTTGTCAAAAACGGTCGAAAGATGCACAACAAGCGTGACAACGACAAGACTCAAAATACTTGGAACTACTGGTGTATAGGAAAATGCTGCTTGAGGTACTAAGTGATAAAAAGAGAATGACTCTCAGTGTGATACCCGTTTTGACTCTGATGCTACGTAATTGCTGCCGTTCACATTTAATCAAATTTAGCAGAGCTAAAACCCTCTGACTTCGCACATTCTGAAATGCATAAATAAAAATCACTGCATTGATCAATGCCTCTCAGCTGTGTCTAATTGCCTGTAGAGATCGCAATGCACCAACAGAGAAGGAGGAGGTCTTGTAGCTGAGGCAGTATCACCATGTGGGTGGCACAGTGGCACAGTGGTTAGCACTGCTGCCTCACAGCGCCAGAGACCCGCCTCGGGCGACTGACTGTGTGGAGTTCGCGTGGGTTTCCTCCGGGTGCTCCGGTTTCCTCCGACAGTCCTAAATTGTGCAGGTTAGGTGAATTGCCCGTAGTGTTAGGTGCAGCGGTAAACGTGGATCGGTGTGGACTTGTTGGGCCAAAGGGTAACACTGTAAGTAATCTAATCTAATTCACACAAATTCGTACTTCACTGTAAATGTTCTCACTCAGATATCAGTGTCAACGCACTGGCAGAACACCAGCAGTTGCGGATGGGGGTCACGGATGGTGGGAAGGGGAGCTGATGGCACTATTGTCAACAAAATAAAGACAGCATGGTTCTGGGAATGCACAGCTGTCAGGAACCAAAAAGAAACTTCATCAGTAGGGAAGTGAAGAGTTCCGGAGAATATGGCAGGACTATGGATGTGTGCAATGCTGATTCAGTCACAATACTATTGCGTGATAGAAAAGATTCGGAGGTCAAACAGACTATTGCTGCTCCGATTTCTTAGCATTTTGAAATAGCACAGGGCAACTGTAGCAATAAGAGATCGGCTTTCACCCAAGCGATCTGGAGCTTACGTTGGTCAAGCTGGGAGGGAGGGGTTATATTTGTTCCAGATATTATGGACAGACTGTTGACTGATGGAAGATTATGAAAATATATTTTTACGCAGCGAGTTTTCAAAAGTGGGGAAGTGTTGAATGACAGGACACTGAGCACAGATTTTTCTTGTTGTACGTGACAGTGGGGACTAAGGGGTGCAGGAGGTGTGGGATTTCATGGAATTTTGGGTGAAGTGATGAGGTGAATGCCTGCCAAATTGCTGATGTTATTTCTTACTGAGTATATGAGAGAGTTGTATCTCCGGGCTGGATATTACTCCCTGTTTCTCATCACTTATCACATTCACGCATTTGCATGATGGGATAAGTCATCAATATCTTCAGCTGCTCTTTGAACTTTCTCTGGCTCACGGCGTAAATACAGGTATTAGTGCAGCAACTCATGAGCTGCATCATGATGCCCATTTCACGTACAAAACGGTGCAGGTATAGAGACCTGTATCCCAAACGGAACATTCGGTACCAGCTGAAATACACCATCGATGTTGACCAGAGCAGGATGAAATTCCCTGAGATCAGAAATAACAAAATAATGGATTTCCTTCGGGTTTCTATTTCTGGTTCTCTGCGACGCTCCACACTGCTGCAAATCTGTAATCTCCTACGAACTCCGTTAGCCATAATGATGTGTTTAACTGATAAAACGTTTAGCATCAGAATCAGGATGAACGCAATGCCAGGCGTTAGAATGTGATGAACAAGTTCAATTGAACTCCAAACCTTGGATAACAGAACATGCTTTGTTATTCCACAAAACCAAGGGTTGTTCTTAATCAAGTATTGATCAGTTAACATGAAATACCAAAAAACATTCTTCAAGCAGCTCAGCACAGTCACCGTTCCCAGAACCACAGCTGAAGTTTTCTCACTGCAATATTTGCTTTTCAGCTTCTGGCAACAAATGGCCACAAATCGATCAAAGGTAAAAGCAACGGTGAACCAGACAGAGCAGTCAGTGGCTGCATAAAGCAGGACAGCGTGGATATTACACACGCGGACGTCCCTCAGGAAAAAGAATTGCTTCCGGTAAACAATTGGGATATGTCGCATTACAAGGTCGATGATAATGACGAGCAGATCTGCTGCTGCCATGGCCACCAGGTAACGGGTAACGCACTTGGAAAGGCCACACTCACCCCGGGAAAATATCACCATGGTGATGACGTTCGCTTAAAGAAGAAAAATAGGCAGGGAATTAGTTTATCATACGATAGGAAAAACTGGATGGTATGCATGAATACTTTTTGAAAACTGAAAGTAAGTCCCACTAAACAATATTACATTGGTTTAAATTATGGCACCACATTCAAAGCTGTCCACCTCCTATATTCCATTAATAAGAAGCTGTTGCAATAACTAATGAAAAATAAGAACGTAAGAATTCTTATTTACACTTCGGAAATAGGTTTATTAAAATAAAGTGTCCTGAGCTAATGTACAATAATGCGCCCATGCTTCTGTTTATTTTCCAATCACTGATTTCCAAATATTTTTAAATGGGTTTGTCATTGTTCCCGTGCTCTATGTATCCCTTAAAGATACACATTCTCACCATATCCATTTTTCCTGAGTTAGTGTTTCAGTAAGGGTAATTCATGGCAGTTTCTTTATTTAATCAATTCGTTAAACTTAAACTTAAAGTAACGTGTTGTTCGACTGTAAGAGTGTTTTTTTTATTAATGAGGTCATCAATGAAGGATCGGCGGTGGGGCAGCATTGTGGCTCAGAGGTTAGCACTACTGCCTCCCAGCGCCAAGGTTTGCTTATAAGCTCAAGTGACTGTCTCTGTGGAGTTTGCGCATTCTCGCTGTGTCTGTGTGGGATTCTTCCAGGTGGTCTGGTTTGATCTCACAGTCCAAAGATGTGCAGGTCAGGTGAGTTGGCCATGCTAAACTTCCCATAGTGTTAGGTATCTTCGTGAGAGGGAAATGAGTCTGGGTAGGTTACTGTTCAGAGGGTTGGTGTGGGCTTGTTGGCTCAAAGGGCCTGTTTCCAAACTGTTGGGAATCTAAGCTAACTTCTGAGCCAAGGTACAGTTTCACTTGTCGGCAAACATGCAGTAGGTGTTGCTCCATTGTAGACCGTGCAACTCTTACTTTATAAGACAGTTTTACTTGTTCTCTTTCATTTCCTACACTTATTCATGGTTTCATGGTCACTGGTTAATTCTTAATCCCAGATTTTTATTGAATTCAATTTTCCACCATCAGCCATTCTGGCGAGTCGCACCGGGGTTTCCAGAACATTACCTGAGTCTCTGGATTAATTGTCGAGCGATAACACAACAAGGTGGTTGCTATTGGCAGGCTGCACTTCCATAGAGCTGAAACAACTCTACAGATTAACTCTATAATGAGATCTCAGTAAATGAAGCTGATCACATTACATAGTCTGTCTCTTCATTATAACTGAATGTTCACATTTCCAGGCAAATCTTGTTTGGGAATTCAGCAAGAAATATTCCAAAGTACACCAAGCGGAGATGAAGTGATTCTTCCTCTTTTGTTCCGTGCATGCTTAAACTTTAGTTGAGAGTGTGGTGTGGAAAAGCACAACATGCTAGGTAGCATCCGAGGAGTAGAAGAATCGAGGTTTTTTGCAAAAGCCCTTCATCAAGCATATTAGAGAGCATGACCATGGTTGTGATCATGGTTGGCACAAGGCAGTAATCTACACTGAGACAAACTTCGGGAGAGAGGCCAGACATCGGGTTTTGTCTGCTGTAAGTCTTAGCACTGACTCTAATTAGGTCGTACAAATTGTGTTTATTCCTATCATGCAATTAGTTTCAGGTAGTCCCTGGGTTGTGAATCGTATTTATGACAGAATCCGTTCGCAAATCGATTGGTACGCAAACCAGAACATGCGATAATGAAAAAGAGTCGTTTGTACAAGAATTGTTCATATAGAACATTGAAAATTACAGCACAGAACAGGCCTTCTGGCCCACGATGTGTGCCGAGGTTTAATCCGAATGTAAAATAAAATAACTTAAACTAGGCACCCCTCAACTCACTGTTGTCCATGTGCCTATCCTGCTGTCGTTTAAATGTCCCTAATGGCTTTGCTTCCACCACCACCACTGGCAACGCATTCCATGCAATCACAACTCTCTGCGTAAAGAACTACCTCTGACGCCTCCTCTATATCTTTCCCCTAATATCTTATAACTATGAACCCCCGTCCCCGTTAATCCTATCCTGAGGAAAAGCCTCTGGCTATTGACTCTTTCTATTCCTCTCAAAATATTGTATACCTAGGGTATTTTAAGTTAACACATGTGCGAGATCATGTACGGATTTATGAGTGTTTGTATGTCGTACAAATACAGATTATATGCGTCTTTCGCATCACCTGTGGCAATTCCAAATCAACATTCAGCTGGGAGGTGACAATTCATGAGATGAGTTAAACAATGTAAAGGTTTCTGCAAGCAAGGGACGAGTAAAGCAAAACGTTTTATCAAAAATGTGCAAATATTTCTCTTTGAAAAGACACGGCACGCTGGCATTTTACTATCAGAGATTATAACATTGAAGTCGGGACAGATGGTGCACGGCTGACATTGCAAAATAAAGGAAAATTAACGTGTATCAATGCCACGACATCATAAACATTGTGGAACATGCATTGAGGCTCGAGAGGTCAACATGAACATTATAGAAGGCAAAGTCCAAAAGCAGATGATACATTAATCTAATCAGTGATGCTTGCTTAAAATATCAGAAAATCCAAAACACGAACACAGAGTATTAAGTGCTGCAGTAAACAATTTTGAAGTTGAAGAATTATTTCAAAATCATACATTCAGTTGAAAAGCCAGAGCACAAACTTAACTTGAAGAATATTGGAATACATTTTAAATTACCAAATATAAAACAGAATAGTGATATGACTGATGGAGTTCTACAGGAGTTGAGAATTGCTTCACTCCAAAAACAAAGAAAATACTTTGAGTAGTGTCATTTAACAGAGGGGTTCAGCAACAAACAATTCAGGAGATAATACATTTAAAGACGTATATAGATCAGTAGAAAAATGTAATAGTGTAATTTTGCTTTGCGAATTTATTTACATATGAATGAAGTTAGATATGCATCTTGATCAGATTTATACTGCTGGATGAGGATTTGACTTTGGAGATAGTTAATCAAATCGAATACGAAGCATGGACCAGACACAAATCCTGAGAGAAGGTGGAAACATTTCAAGAGCAGGGCACCAGAATTAGCCACTTCATAAGTTATGAGCCCTGTGCAGGCCGAAGAGCGTGGCGCTGGAAAAGCTCAGCAGGTCAGGCAGCATCCGAGGAGCAGGAGAATCGACATTTCAGGGAGAGGTACTTTATCAGTATTGTGAGGGTGAAAGAAGGTTGAGATTTAAGCAGGAGAGTGCGTGGAAATAGGGGAAATATGGCTGAGAAGGTGATAGGTATATGGAGGTGAGGATGATAGTGGTCGGTCAAAAGGGATGATGAAGCGGTAGGTGGGAAGTATGAAAGAAAGGCAGGACATTTCAACACAGTTTACCTAACCTCGTCCCAGATCCATTGCACCAAATCACGACCGTACTGTAGAAGTGTCTGAACTGTTCATCTTCCTTCCCACCTTTCCTATCCAACCTCCCTTACGAACTATCACAATCAACCCCAACCTCCGTCCATCTGTCGCCTTGCGAACTACCTCTTCTCCCCCCAGTCCCACACACACACACAGCAGTCCGCTATCACCCCACAGTCTTGATGAAGAGCTTATGCATAAAAAGTCGATTCTCCTCATCCTTGGATGTTGCCTGACCTGCTGTGTATTTCTAACCTCACACTTTCTGACTCTGACCTCCAACATCGGCAGTCCTCACTTTCTCCTAGCACTCTGCAGACCCATGTGGTAGTAAAACTCAAAGAATTGAAGTAAATATGAAAGCTTTTCATAGAATAACATGTCAAAGGAATGCAGGATTTGCAAAAGTAGCTTACTTGCAGTGCTTATTTACTGAGGTCCAGTCAATTTTCTGTGTGATGATTGCACAGTTAATATGTCCACTGCTGGATAAAAATAAAATTAATGTAACAGTCTAAAGAGAGGCGACAGCATGCTGTTTTTGTATAAATTCTTAGCATCAAACATCTGCTGAGCCGTAGGATATCTAACCTCACACCTGGGCGGCACGGTGGCACAGTGGTTAGCACTGCTGCCTCACAGCGCCAGAGACCCGGGTTCATTTCCCGCCTCAGGCGACTGACTGTGTGGAGTTTGTACGTTCTCCCCGTGTCTGCGTGGGTTTCCTCCGGGTGCTCCGGTTTCCTCCCACAGTCCAAAGATGTGCAGGGTCAGGTGAATTGGCCATAATAAATTGCCCGTAGTGTTAGATAAGGGGTAAATGTAGGGGTATGGGTGGGTTTCGCTTCGGCGGGTCGGTGTGGACTTGTTGGGCCGAAGGGCCTGTTTCCACACTGTAATCTAATCTAATCTAATCTAATCTAATCTAATCTAATATCGTCACAAAGAGCCAACAGAATTGATAATATCTCCAAAAAGAATAATCAACTCTTTTTAGATTGCACAAGTGTCTTATCATAAGCACTGTTGTGGCAGCACGGTGCTCAGTGGTTAACACTGCAGCCTCACAGGATTTGCGTTCGGTTCCTGCCTCAGGCGACTCTGTGTGGAATTTGTCCATTCACCCTGTGTCTGTGTGGGTTTTCTCTGAGTGCTCTGCTTTCCTCCCACAATCAAAAAGATGTGCAGGTCAGGTGATATAGGCATGCTAAATTGCCCATCGTGTTAAATTCATTAGTCATAGAGAAGTGGGTCTGGGTGATTTACTCTTCGGAGGGTTGCTTTGAACTTGGGCCGAAGAACCTACTTCCACATTATACGGAATTTAATTTAATCTGTACACAATCGATAAAAGATTGAATTTCGCTTCTGAGATTTATGGCCTCCATCCAGTACATTCTCGTGTTTGCAATTTCATCTTCTTCATAACGGTAAGTTTCTTCTTTCTCTATCTCTCTCCCCTTCTCTCTCTACAGAAGCTGTCTCAGCTGCTGAGTTTGTCCAGCATTTGTGCTTTTGTGTATTTGGCAAAACTTCAACTGGGTCACTTCGGTAACAATGACGTGAAACTGAATATTTGCGCTTTGACAAAGTTGACTAATTCTCTCATCAGCGTCATTACTTTCAAGTACAGATCTTGTCTAAAGTTTTGCAAACCGTTTAAACGGGAGGTCTGTGAAGGAAATTTTGATTGGACCGCACAATTTTGAAAGACAGCATGGGATGAGTGCAGCAGGTGAGTGGATAATGTCGACTTCGATGTTTGTGTTTGTGAGAGACGAAGATAGATTATGGTCAGTCTGTTTGCTGTCTGTTTGGTGGGCGGCACGGTGGCACAGTGGTTAGCACTGCTAAATTGCCTGTAGTGTTAGGTAAGGGGTAAATGTAGGGGTATGGGTGGGTTGCACTTCGGCGGGGCGATGTGGACTTGTTGGGCCAACGGGCCTGTTTCCACACTGTAAGTAATCTAATCTAACCTAATAGGTCGTACCTCTAAACGCCTCAACCGTTCACTTTTAACAGCATTCCATATCAGCAGAATTGATCGACTTCGATTGAACAGCCCGAGATGGACCAAGAGGAATCAAATAAGCTGTTGAATAAGCTAAGTATATAAATATGCATCCACACTTTTGTTTACGTTCAATATATTACAAATTCTCACATCCTTAATCTTGATTCTACACAAATTCGAAGCCACGATCACTTGCCAGAAATTCGATTCCTTTCTGCATTCTGGTATGTGGCTTTAGGATTGTATTCATCAGCCACGCCAGTACTCACAAAATGCATGGTCAGTGTTTTGGAACTTCTGTGGTGGACAATCATACTTATTAGCGAGTGATTGCCAATGAACATTAAACCTTACAGTTGTTTACCAATTATTTTGTTTTCACCACATTCAATAAAATACTGTTCTATCCTTCGTATTCCAGGTCAATTACACTCATCCCTGCTCCATGCGGTCAATGCCCCCGATTCGAAGTGACCCATTATAATTCCGTCAATGCCACCTGCAGAATCGATGTAAGCAGATTAGATCCAGGAGCAGGAATCGGTATTTCAGCCACGCAAGCCTGATCTGCCGTGTGAAACGATCAAAACTGACATCACATCAAATTCTTCCTCATGCTCTATAAGATTTCAATTAATTACCAATTTAAAATCTGTCTCCTCCTTCAAGTTCCTCAATGCCCTGACATCTAATGCAGTCTGGGGCAATGAATGCCACATATTCACAAAACTCCAAAAGAACTAAGTCATTTTACTTCTGTTTAAAATCTGATGATCATTATTCTAAAACTACAACCACTTATTCTAGATTGCCCCATACGAGGAAACATTGTCGCCATATATCTAGTTTATCAATTCCCCCTTTCTCATCTTTTCCAGTGCATTTTGATGTACACTCATTATTGTAAACATAAACAGTACTGGGTAATGCGTCTCAATCGAGCTTCATATGACAAATATTCCGGTCCTGAATTACAAAGAAAGAAATTGATTTGTATCAATGATACTGGGACAAGTGAATTTCTTCCTATTAGTTTGGAGAAAGGAATATCTGATACTGCCCCTAGCCTTGAGAATGTTTTCCACTTACTCCATCACTGAGGAAACATCAACAGGTAAAATGCAATAACGTTTAACAGAAGGTGCAATTGCTGAGAACTGACTTTTTCAGCTCACCAATACCTGTACTCATCGACTAAAGTACAACCTCTGTTTTTCACATAACAAAGCAGGGCGGGCAACAAATCAATGTTACGAGTTTTTTTTCTGAGGCTGAGAAAAAGAATAATAAAGGTTCACGATTGCTGTTCATTCTTCACTCCATCTATCTGTATTTCACTGGGATTGTTCTCATTCATCATGCAATAGCAGCAACCCTTTTCCTACGGTATCTTCTCATGTAACTGCAGAATGTGCAGCACTCTCCCCTTTGCTATTCATTACTCATCATCCAAGGGCTTCCCGGTAAAGCATCATTGCACATATACCTCCTGCAATCATGTGTGTTTTATTTGCTGCCACCAAACGCAGATTGGGTAACCGTTTTGCAGAATAAATCTGCTCTGTTCGCAAGCATGTCCCCAAAATTCTCTTAGCCAGACATTTAACGCAACTTTCTGCTCCAGTAAGTCGCTGCACAAACTGGGAGAACAAAAGCTCATCTTCAGAGTATGCACTTTACAACGTTCTGGACCATATACTGATATGGTCAGCTTCAAATTCTGAGCCAACTCGCATTCCTTCCCTTTCCAGTAGCCTTAATGTTTGCATTCTCTGTCACTTTGTTCACTCTCCTGCCCCCACCCCAGAGACAACGTCATTTTTTTTAAAGTCTGGCAGTTGGACACACCATTGTTCCGACATTCCACATTCTGATCACTTAATTTGAACTTAATATCAACATCTTTTCTTCCCAGCACACTACCCTTCAACCACCCCTCCCCTGAAACTATAGCATAAATAATCCCACCTCCACACCTCACTTCACCTCTGATGAAGGGCCAGCTTGATCCGGAAAGTGAATTTATTATCCCTCAAAGAAGGCTGCCTGACCAGCTGTGCTCTCCAGCATTTGGTTTTTCGTTTCAATCATTTTCGTTTCCGTCAAAGAGTGAAAATGATCACTGTTCCAGAGTCATGACAGTCCACGACCACGACTGAAGATATGTAGGTATTTAATTATTCACAGAGGACAATTGAAGTCACCCACTCCACGTCCAACAAGGCAAAGCAAACCACTCACAAACCATAACTTAGATCAACAGATTCAGAACTACAACATGATTGTCGCTGGCTGAATGCAGTATCTTATCCCTTCCTGCATCATGAGAAAATGAAACTGTACGACCTTAATCATAGAGTCACGGAGATTTATTGCACAGAAACAGGCTTTTTGGTCCAATTCTTCCATGCCCACAAAACGTCCTAACGTATTCTAATCCCATTAGCCAACACTTAGTCATTATCCCTCTAAACTTTTCCGATTCATATAGCCACCAGATGCCTTTTAAATGTCGTAATTGTCCTACCTCCACACTTCTTCCGGCAACTCATTCCAGACACGCACCTCCCTCTCTGTAAAAAGAAATGCCCATGAGGTTCCTTTTACATCATGTCCTGCACACCCTAAACCTAAGCCCTCTTCTACTGGACTGCCCCGGCCCAGCCCAGGAAGAAAAACCACCTTGTCTATTTATCCTACCAAAGTCCTGCATGATTTTATAAACATCTATAACGTCACCCCTCAGCATCTGACGCTCCAAAGAAAACAGCCATAGCGTATTCAGCTCAAATCCTACAACACTGCCAAAATCGGAGTAAATCTGTTGTAAGCCCTTTCAAGATTCACAACATTCTTCTGTTAGGAAGGAGAGCAGAATTGCACACAATATTCTGTCCTGTACAGCCGAAACATGACCTCCTAATAACTATATTCAATGCTTTTCTCAATAAAGGAAAACATGCCACATGTCTTCTTCACTATCATATCTACCCCCGACTTTATTTTCAAGAAATTATGAACGTGTACTCGAATTTCTCTTTGATCAGCTACATGCCCCAGGACCTCACCATGAAGTGTATAAGTCTTACTCTGATTTGCCTTTACAAAACACAACCCCGCACATTTATCTAAATTTATCTATGATGGCGGCATGGTGATCAGTGGATCACTAGTGCCTTACAGCGCCAGGGATGCGGGTTCAATTTCGGCCTCGGTTGACTGTCTGTGTGGAGTTTTCACACTCTCCCGTAGCTACGTGGGTTTCATCTGCGTGTCCCGATGGCCTCCTGTAGCCCAAAGATGTTCAGATGAGGTGACTGGGCCATGCAAAATGCCCAGGGTGTTCAGGGATGTGTGGGTTAGGTGAATTGGTCAGGGATAAATGTGGAATGTGTCTGGGACAGATTTGCGTTTTGGACTGGTGTGGTAAGGCTGGGCCGAAAGGCCTGTTTCCAAATTCTAGAACTTCTATGAGTCTAACGTCCATCGGCCACTCTGCAGTCCATTGATACATCTGATCAAGATCCCATTGTACCCTGAGGTAACTTTTTTCGCTGTCGACTGCAACTCCAGTTTGTTGTTCTCATCAAATTGTGGATTGCTGCAGTGCATGTGGTGCAGGAACACCCTACCATTGGATATACAGTTCCAAAACATTAGCCCAGTAGCAGTGATACATTTTCATGTAAGTATGGTGCATGTCTCGGGCGGGAACTTGCAGGTGGATGTTTCTGCTTGTATCCGCCACCTTAATCCTTCTTGATGGAAGTGGTCAGACAAGTGGAAAGTATTGGCTGAGGATGTTTGCCGAATTTCTGTGGTGCATCTTCCCAATGGTAAACATAGCTGAAACCGAGCGTGATGGTGGAGCGAGTGGGTGTTCATGGATATCTTCTTAAATAGAAGATCTGCGCTTTCGTGGATAGTGTCGGACTTCTCGAATGTTGTTGAAGCTGCATCCATCCCTCACAGTCCTGACGAATCCCTTGCTCTTTGGAAGTCAGAAGTGAGATACTCGCTTACGCCCTCTTACGCCCTCTTGACGCGATTTTACTCACAAGGCGAGTCTAATTAGTATATATTGTTGTTTTCCAGTGTGGAGTTGAGAATAAATGGCAGAGAAGGCTCAAAAGGTGGGTTGGCCTACTGTTGATACTTGTTCATAGGTTCCAATGGGTAGCTGCCTCTGGGAACTAGAGGGCCAGCTTTATAGACGTGTCTGAAAATGTACAGGTGGCCAACCTACACATACTAAGAGATGTCAACAGGGGATACGTCGGGGTCGTTGTTTGGCGTGATTTTGTTACGAGTGAGATGTTCGGGGAAAATGAGATACAAAATCATTAGGAGAATATAAGGCATTACCCTACATAGAACGAGGGAAGAACAGATACAACAAGACCACTTCTGACCCATCAGCCACCACCTTTCCTTCCTTCTATAGGACAGATCGGAGAGCAGAAAATCAGCCGCCTCCAGTGTGGATCATATATGCACTGCACCAGATCGAAACTTCTCAACAAACTTACGAAACATTGATTCAAATTTACAATTACTTCATTTTTGAGAAGTATGAAGCTGAAACCCCTCCAATCCCGTTCGCAAAATTAACAGAATAAGCGGGCATCAAGCAAACAATCACAAACAAGTGAAGAAAGTCAACAACTACAGAAACCCTGAATTCAGAAAACGTAATAAGAAGACAACACTTATCTCAAAAGAACAATGTCTTTCACATTGGCTAATAAAGCGGTGGAAGGTGCTGGAGATTCTTGATGAGGCAATTGACACATGGTTTGTTTCAACCACAATGCCATTCATCACAAAAGGCATCCAAAGGATGAATGAATTTTCTGGTTCAGACACTATTTATAGCTCATCAAAAACGAGGTTGAAAATCAACGCCATCAATGAGAGGAGAACATAATTTGGAAGAATTGGGAAATCCCAAGTCCAGAGATTTGTAACTTCCAACAGTCGGTGGGAAACCATTTATGGTGATCTACAAGATAGACATATACACTCAATTATGCAATTTTAAACTCTGGTGTCAAGAAAGGATGTTGTTTGAAACTCGTGTGACACGTCATGGTTTGAAAGAGTTAAGGCCGGAGACTGCATTTGGCTTTGCACGACCTGATGCGATTGCAGAGTCTCGATTGACAAGTTCAATTTAAGATCCTATTGAGGTGAGGCACTTCTACCTTCTAAAAGATTGAAGAATGCATTATTAGTGCGAAATAAAAAGTAAGACATACTTCCTTCTATGAAGCAACAAAGGACAGTTTTCAGGAACATAAGAACAGGAATAGGCCTTCAGTTTCTCAAGACGTTTTGATTACTTAATCATGTCGTCGCTGATCTGACGCCAATCTACAATTTCCTTTCAGCACATTTATACTGAAACGACTTTGCTTACTGATCGAGTATTGACTGGAGGCATTGAAGGGCAATTCTTCTTTCCTTACGATCTTTTGTGAGTGGAAGTGCTTGCTCACATCTCCTGTGGATGGTCTTGTCCTAATTCTCAGACTGAGTTCCCGATTTCTAAAATCTCCAACCAGTGGAAATTTTATCTGTGTCTTCCTCTTAATAGCTCTAAAATATTCAACGGATCGCCTATTAAGCTTTTAAATTCTGGTGAATGCAGGCTTAATTTGCATAATCTCTCCTCATAACTTAACTGTGACATATAGTTCACATTCTTGTAAGTATCTTTGATTCCGATGAACTCCTTAAAGGCCAAACTATCCTACCTAAGGCTTGGAATTCAGATCACCTCAAAACATCAAAATCGTACAGTGTAGGATCGAGTCTGTAACGATTACCTCCAAACACCGCACGCATAGACTCTGCTGTAACATTACATTTCTTTCAGACAATCCACCCAGTTGGCATATCCCTGTACCCTACTGGGAAATCCTCCTGACCTGCACATATTTAAACTGAGGGAGGAAACTGAAACAAAGCTTCACACAGGTAGTCACACGAGTGCAGACTCGAACCCAGATCCTAGGAACTGTGAGGCAACAGGGATCACCATTGAACCACGATGTCACCCAACACTCCACGTTTCTGTTGCTGTCGGGGTCGAGACAACGAATGCACGGTCATATTTGTTTTTAGTTGCAGCCAAATATTCAGACCATCATTTGAAATAAAAGGGAACTTTTGCCGAATGCAATATCAAGAATTCAACTTGGACGATGTAGGATGGATTTCGAAATAAGAACTTCAAGCACATTAAGGTGGCAGAGCATTGTTGTCCATGAGCTGTAATTTCAGCACTTTCTAACTATAGGGTCGCCACTACATCATTGGGAGTATGGTGATGTTGATTCATTATAGTCGCTAGTGAGGCACCTTGCAGTCAATGAGCTGTGGCTTTAGCGATGGAATCTATTATGGGGTAGTCATCAACAGAATTGCCGATGGGAAGGGTATGGGATCTTAAATTGTTTTCCATCTCAAAAGCAAAATAAATTTCTTCCAGATAAAAAAAAGCAAGTTGCTGGGGAAACTGACTAGGTCTAGCAGCATCTGAGAAGAGAGAGGGCAGAGCTTATGGTGTGGATGCTCTTTAGAGAGTGAGCTTATACTTGTGGAAATTGAGAATCCGCGAGGTAAGCCAATAAAACAATATCTGTGTTTCAAATACCCGATGTCGAAAAGTAGCACATGCAATTGAGACAGGATTTGCAGTTGAGAAATTGACCAGGTAAACATGTTAGGTGACAAGGTAGTCAGTGTAGATGAAAGCAACAAGTTACATGTAAATGCTGACAGACCTAATAAAAGGACAACATTTTGATAGATGGAGTTCCACATAAGTTAATGTGAGCTTATCCATTTCCAACAATACAAAAATACATCAGATCATTTTTAGTGTTCAAGGAAGTGTGTCTTCGATGCCTCGGTCGGGGTAAATGGAGCGTAATAGGGTAAGGGAATCGGTCTGGGTGGATTAGTTCTCAGAGGGACGGAGTGGACTTGTTGGGAAAATGGCTTATTGCAACACTGTAGGCATTCTATAATTCTATGATTTTATAAGTGGTTTGAAGTTAAGTACAGTGGATCAACAACGGGATTTTCGGGCTCTGTTGAACTGAACTTTAAAATAACAGGAATGGAAGTACAACATCAAGACAGCGAATAAAATGCAAGCAATTATATTAGATTAGATTATATTACTTACAGTGTGGAAACAGGCCCTTCGGCCCAACAAGTCCACACCGCCCCGCCGAAGCGCAACCCACCCATACCCCTGCATTTACCCCTTACCTAACAATACGGGCAATTTAGCATGGCCAATTTACCTGACCTACACATCTTTGGACTGTGGGAGGAAACCGGAGCACCCGGAGGAAACCCACGCAGACACGGGGAGAACGTGCAAACTCCAAAACAGTCAGTTGCCTGAGGCGGGAATTGAACCCGGGTCTCTGGCGCTGTGAGGCAGCAGGGCCGCCCACCATCTTGAGAACAGGAATATAGGAATTCTTCAGTAATGTTACAGACAAGCAAAATCCTGGAGAGATTCCACTTGGAGTAATGCGAGCAGGTTTGCCGGAATGATAACTGGATTTCACGAGTTAAAGTGTGGCAAGAATTTATACAGATCACGCCAGTATCATCTGAAAATCAAATCAATGGTTCATCTGATGAAAGTCAGATTAAGACAAACGATTTCAAATTCTTGGGCATTCTGCAACGCGATTCATAATCTGAGAACTAGGGCTAGGCCATTCAAGAGAGGTGGTACAAAATAGACTTACTCACAGAATGATCGACATTTGGAACTGTCCTCCGCAAAAGGAATTGGAATCTGGATAAGTTATTAATTTTAAATATAAGAGAAATAAGCGTATTATTTAAGGTTATAGGTCAAAGTCAGGTATATGGAGTTAAGCCACCATCTAATTGAAAGGCAGAACAAGTTCGATGGCTGAATACCTTATTACTCTTCCTGTGTTCCTAAGTATGTTAACGAGTGAGGTTGTGGGGTGTAGAAAATGCTCGACACCTGATGGGCCTAAATGTGAAATACAGAACAACTAGCTGGACAGAGAGACTTACCAGGTACACCCACAATGGCGAGGACGGGATAGAAAATATGCTGAAATACCTGAAGAGCCAAATTAATCCGAGATGCTAATGGTATGTTGTCATAATTTGCAGATAGATAGTCGTACTCCGACGAAAAACCTTTTCCCATTGTTGTCACCTCCAAATTCCAACTTTTGTAATTCTGACCGACTTTCTTCCGCCCCAACTCTCGCTGCAGCTGATAATTCCTCTCAGTGCCAGGGGTGTTTTTATCTCTGGCAATTTATCAGAACGTTGGCAAGGCGGGAAATCGACAGGAAGACAATTAGACCTCTGAGACTGGTAATGCGAGTAGACAAATCCACTAGGTAATTTCAGGCGCCGGCTGTTAGTGACAGTCAACAAGAGACATTTAACCTCTTACAACTCACTTTTTGCAGTATGATAATTTTGCATCTTCATCAATCTGAATGAGAGGAACCTAGTTTCTTGAATAAAGGGTGAACCTCTCAAAATCAATCAATTATTTATAGCCATTGTTTCGTTCTCGAAACCCACACCTCACAACACACATACACCTGTTCTTAATGTGAAAAGCAGTGCCATATCGTCGGATGGGGGTGATGTAGGCAGCGGCGTGGGGTGTTACTGAAACGGGGATTCTTCCCCTACTTAGGTTAGACGATACACAATTATTGTGTTCTGATAGTTTTAAATAAAATTACTGTTCTGATTAATTCCCACCTCATGCCACCAATCTCTCCCAAATGCCGTGGACGGTGCTGAACCTAAAAGGCATTCTGCAGGTGTTTCAAAATCAATAGAAGAGCACAAAAAAGAAATGAAGATGAGGAAGTCATTCATTCCCTTGTGCCTTCTCTGAAAGTTTTTAATAATTCCGGTCAATCTCATCTTTGCCACAACTCTACTTTGCTGCACGGTTTTCATTATGATTCAATCAATTACTAATGAGAAGAAAGTCTATCTGCTCCTTAAATTTACTCATTATCCTGGAGTTCGCTGCGTGCATTTCATTGGTTTATGCGTCTTCAGGAGATGTAATTCCTCCTCATCTCTGTGTTAAACCTACTAGCCCTGATGCTTAAACGAAGACTCTCATTCTAGATAGTCTATGCTGTATGTGTCAATTAGATCTCGTATCATTCGTCTGAATTCCAGAGAAAATCGGCATATACTGCCACATCTCTCTTCAGAGGATACGCCAGTCATCTCGATCATTAAAATCTTACACCGAGCAAACGATCGAAATGAGTGGAAAAAATCTGTCATGAACATGTTTCGCTTCAGTGCTGTGGAAGATGACAGATGATGACTGGCCAGGATTTGCAACCTGGCATATTAACGATTGAGCAATACGACTGTGGGATGGCAGATGGGAGACTTGAGGACATAAATAATCGCTGATTTTGTGAACACCGGTTTGAGCATATTTCATCAGAATACAAAGTTTGATGTTCAAATGTTTGAATTGATCGAAATTTGAGAGAGATAAGATTCGATTTGCAAAATTGTTGCAGGATAACAATGATAAAAGAATTGATAATTCTATGACAGCAATTGCCAATGGTGTTAGTAAGGCGTGGGATAAATTTGAAGCGAAGAAGCCCTTTCTCTTTTTGCACAGAATTTGCGAAAGTATTTTCGATTGTAAACATAGATAGAGACATTATAAAAACAACTGACGAAGGTGGTATCCCAAGTATATAAGCATGATGCTGGAAGAACACATTTGGCTTGACAGCATCTGAAGATGGGGAAGGCAAAGCTTCGGATATAACCCTTCTTGTGACCGGGGATGGGGGTGTGCAGATAAAGTAGGGATCGGGAGGGTTTTTGGTGGAGAGAGGGGCGTGGTTCTGAGGTAGTGATAGGTGAAGACAGGTAGAGAGTACTGTCTCATTGGTCCATGGGAGGAGTGAATCATTTTGTTGGCTGGAAGAAACGTTCAGTCGATGGAATAGAAGGAAGAAGGAGGGGCTGCGACAGGAGTCGGGGTATGGGAATGGATATAATTTGAAATTAGAGAACTCAGTGTCGAGTTCTCTGGGCTGCAGGTTACCCAGATGAGATGCATTTGCTGCAATTTGGACTCTGGGCCATTGTGGCAATTCAGGTAGCCGAAGATGATCATGTGAGAAAGGGAATTGGATGCAGATTTGAAATGTGCAGTGACCCTTGCGGGTGCGGCTGAGATGCACGGTGAAACATGCCCATAGTTTACATTTGTTCTCGAATTTACCGTTGCTGACTGCCGACGTAACGTCAGCTACCTCGAGTTCTCCAATCCCCTCACTAACTCCAAACTCAGTCCGTCCGAACGTGCAGCATTCCACGCTCTCTGCACCAATCCCCGCTTCATCACTAAACACGCTGACAATTGCAGGTGATGATCGTATGGAGGAAGGACCTCTATGTTGCAGATGCCGAATGCCAAATATCCAATTCCACATCGTACCTCACCATTAATCACAACCTCACCATGTCCCACCAGGCCAGCATTACTCACACTGACGGTGATCTCATCACCTTCAGTGATTCCCCCCTTCAACACCTCTAACATTATATTCCATCAGCCTCGCACTGCCCAGTTGTACATGCTCCCCAAGTCCACAAGCTCACAACCCCAGCTGACCCATCGTCTCAGAATTCTCCTGCTGACCAAAACCTTTTTTTTCTCTATCTCGATTCCTCTTTGCATTGGACAGTATCGTCACGCGTACGTCCACAAATGAACTAAGCCTTCCTACTCTTCAGCAAATTCCAGAACACTGGCATTCAGCACTTGATCTTCATTCTGTACTGCAATCCTTATACACGTCCACACAATATAAGGACAGGTTTCAGATCTTCAACTTCTTCCTCTCTGAAATATCCTTCCAGTCCCCTTCCACCAATACCCTACTGTCCATCTCGAAACCGACTCCACTCTCAATAACTCATTCTTCAACTCTTTCCATTTCCTCCAAATCCATGAGGAGTTCAATGGCCTTTGCGTTGACCCTAGCTATGCATTCCTCTTGTCGGGTACATCGAACATGTACATACTGTTCTGCTGTTACTTCGATCACTGCCTTGGTGCTGAATCCTGTTCCTCGACGTCGCCATTGCACATTCTCCCCGTTGCACATTCTCCCCGTGTCTGCGTGAGTTTCCTCCGGGTGCTCCGGTTTCCTCCCACAGTCCAAAGATGTGCAGGTTAGGTGAATTGGCCGTGCTAAATTGCCCGTTAGGTGCAGAGGGATATGTAGGGGAATGGGTCTGGATGGGTGCGCTTCAGCGGGTCGGTGTGGACTTGTTGGGCTGAAGGGCCTGTTTCCACACTGTAAGTAATCTAATCTAATCTAAAGTTTATCCTCGTTCTCTTCCATTGCCACAATGCATCAGACCACAAACTGAATCAACAACCCGTCACCTTCTGCCTGGGCATCCGACAACACAGAGCAACCGAATTCTCTATTGTCAAATAACCTCCCTTCCGGTCGCTTACTCCCTTGCAAACTGCTCCTCCCCTGTTGCGTCTCAATCACCGAACCTTCTTTCCAGGCAGCGCAAGTAAATTCACTCTTACCACCGACCAACCAGGCGGGATACTTTACTTGAGTTTACCTATCACTTTCATACCACTCTGTCCTTGTCCCCATGCACAATTCTCCCCCACAACCGTTTGACTACAACTCCCCCGATCTCAGTACTGAAGAAGGTTTATACACGAAGCGTTGACTTCTCCACTATGTGATGCTGCCTGTCTTAATGTGTTTTTCCACTCTTTTGATTGTCTCAAATAAGAAACATGGCGCAAAATACCTCATCTGCACTTTATCATTGACCACGATAGGAAAAGTCAGGAACAGAAAGTTAACAACGCAATGCATCCGTTTCTTCATTGTTCACCCAGCTGCTGAGTATCTGTTTCATGACTGGAGCGGAAATTCTCTTGATCTGAACTCAAAGTTTGTCCAACTTTTAGTAATATGAACAGTCACCCAAACACATGCATCTGCGTGCACCGGCGCGCGTGCACGCACACAGGCATACACAGACAAACACAAACAGACAAATGGATACACACACGCGCACACACAGAGTCATATTCGCGCTTATTAATTACCCAGATGCAATTCCTTAGATTATATAGTGAATATAATACCTGCTGGGGGAATTGACCAATCTTTGAATATGTTTTCTTTTGACTTTGGCAACTCAACTGACCGTGTAACCAGCCTCAAGTCGAGCAAGTTGACAATCGGCTCAAGTAATGATTCACTCCAGGATCACACAAAAAGTTTACATAAAGAGTGACTGCACTGTAGACATTACATCTATCTAGGAGGAGCTCAGGGAACAATAAGAAATGCACTTCTCCTGGTTCTTCGAATCCTTCTCCTGTCGCAGCCTTGCAGAGTTAAAGAGGAAATGACTACGGTTTCATTCAGAGATCTATCCAGTCTCTGAGCTATCAACTTGTTGGAACTGGGAGACCAGACTGTCTCTTAAATGTGTTCTGTCACTTGAGGTTGCAATGGATGTTGAAGTGACATTTTAACTCTGCTCACCTTCGTTGCCCGACCCCTCCAGCATTAACTTGCCCTTTCTCGGCAAGGCTTTCTCACTATGGAAGTCCGCTCAACTGACTCTAAGCCTCACAACTGTGCGGTCAGCGGGACGGGATTGGTGGTTCGTAAGGTTTGCGAAATCTCCTCTTTGGTGTGCGAAACAGTGATTTCAGACAACCGTCTTCCCCTGAGTGGTCTGACTGGAGATTAAATGTCACTCTTTCATTTGTTCCAAGCTCTCCCTTTAACCGAATTATCAGGGATTTTCTATTGTTATGAACGCCTTTATCCCACCCTGCAAGGGAACCAGATGTAGGGACACAGTGGAATTCCCAGTTGTAGATGACTTCAAAAGTATTACCTTCGAAATTGAACGTTTCACTGTGCAACTTCTTGAACATGGCACCTGTCCAATATCTGCATTGAAGCTTCTGTCTGTTTACAATGAAGAATAGCAGTTCATCAGATAATATTAGATTGTTCTCTGTACAGTCTAACTTCCCAGTAACTGTTTACCTGAAGCTAATCTTGCTACACAATGAACCCAATTAATCATTGAGCCAGAAACCTCATTCACCACAGACCTGACCTGACAGCTGTTTCACACAAATTCCCTTCACCTTCACAGTCCTGACTGCAAACACACCAAACACCCCAAATCCTTCAATGATCACCTGACTAGCACTACCGGATCTTCCTCGACCTGGACTCAAATACGTATTCCTCATTACTCACCCGATCTTTGCACCTTCATTCTATGTTCACCCAACCTCGCATCCACCAATGCTCATTCAGACTTAACTTCTAATAACTCTTGACCACCAACTCACATACGCTATTTCTCCCTGATCCCCACTATATCCGCTCTCAGACCCCCATTCCTTTAACCTCATCCACACTTCTATTGCCACTGAATCCAAACCTCCATCCCCCATTCCTCACGCAAAAGCCACCATCCATTACCTCTAAATTTAAGACCTTATCTCTAATCCACTTCCACTTCCATTACCACAGGACCTACATTAGCACACTCATTCCTTATACGACTGTCACCATCCACTACCTTTGAAATTTATCCAAATCCCCCGTCTTTCTCCCACCCTTCTATTACGACTAGACGTATTTCTGCATGCCATGCCTAACCTGATTCTCATTACTCACTTCCTGTGGACCCAAAACCCTGTACCCAGTTTCTTAACCGAACACCAGCACCAGGTACCTCTGCAGTCAACTACCCAAACGTTTGTCAATCCTCCTATATATTAAGTGGACTCATACTTCCTTGCATCCATTCTTCAGTCGAACCCCTTATCAGTTCCCTTCTAATAGACACAGTCTCAAATGCTGCATTCCCAACCGAACTGACTTCGATACCACCGCCCACCAGATGCACCCTGATTCACCCGTTCCAATCCACTGAGACTGACTGTCGCACTGACCATTAGCTGCACAGCCAAACTTCGGTCAATGCATCTCCGCCGCAAAGATGTAACCCCCTTCTGGTGCCACTGCTGCAGACAGGGTGGCACTGACCGTCATTGATAACCCCACAACCTGGAAATGTAACACGGCGTTTTCCCACCTTGCACCTGTTTTCCCTAGGGATGGAAGAAACCCCAAAGCCAACCACAGACCCCAGTCCAAGTACCGACCGTCCGTGTACTCCCCACACCGCTATATCATTCAAAAATCTTAACAATCTCTATGCTGTAATCTGCAGACTCTCACCTCATTTGGGATTTGAGCTGCCGGACTTTGTTTCATTTTTGACGTCACAATATTCAGACACTGCTTGTTTGTAAGAATTATTGAGCCTGTTAAGTGACCAGGTCAAGTAACACATAGTTTTATGTTGGGATGATTGCGAGTGGCACGATCCTTACTCACACTGACTGGCACAAGAATATGAGCGTTGTTGAGCTTTGGGAAGGACAGGTTGCCTCTTCATCAACTGGGAGCATACTGTGATGGACAGGGATCATTAATAATGTTAGGGTCCCTGTTCACAAAGAACCGAGGGATGCGGATTTGGGAACAGCGTGCAGAGCTCGCAGATGGTTAAATTGGCAGAATTGGTGATGAGAACTGTGCACGGTGCTTGTCGTGTGTATCGAATTAAGCAACATGCAGATGAGAATTCTTTGTTTGTGTCTAACTGAGAAACATGCAGATGGAAGTTGTACACGGAGCTTGCAGAACATAGAACATCGAAGTGAAAACCACAGGAACGGGCCCGTCAGTCCATGATGTTGTACTGAAAATGACGACAAATTCTGCCTGTCGAAGACTCTTTGTAACGCTTCTATCGTAAGTGCCTCCAGCACCATCCCTGGCAGTGTGTTCCACACTTCTAACATTCCTTGTCCCTCACATCATCTTTGAACTTACCCTCTGTCAAGTTTAGTCCACTCCCACCCCCAAATGTTAGGCATTGCAACACTGGTAAAAAGATTCTGACAGTTAATCCTTTCCATGCATGTCATAATTTATTTCTAAATTCTTCCCCTGAAGCTTCTCCACTGCAGAGGAAACAACACGAGTTTTATTTTCCACCCTCTCCTTGTAGTTCGTACTCTTTAATAAAGGCAATATGATGGTAAAACTCTTCTGCACCCTCTCCAAAGCTGCCACATCATTACTGTAATGTGGAAGTCAGAATTGAAGATAACTCTCTCATGATGGCCTAACCAAACTTCTTGTACGTCTGCAACATTCAATCCTGTCTCTTGTACACAATTCCCCGACTCATAAAGGCAATCATGCCGTATGCCCTCTTTACCCCCAATCTACTTGCTTGGCCACTTTCTGGGTGTAATGGACTTGCACCTCAAGATCCATCTGTACATCAGTGCTATTCCGGTTTATAAAATTAACTGTAAAGTTTTACATAACATTTGATCTCCCAAAGCACAGCACCTCACATGTACATTGTCTAAATTGCATGGGCCATTTCTTCATCAAAGTCTACAACTGATCTATATGCCACTCTATCCTTTGATAAACTTCTACACTGCTCCCAAATCCATCAATTTAAATGTCGTCTGCAAACATAATCATCTACATTTTCATACAGAAAAAAAAATCAGCTACTCGTCAATACTGTGCGACGTCTCCAGTGGCTAATGAGGAAACAACGATCTTGCTCAAGGCCCCAGCCTTGCCAGTCTTACTCACCTTAATGTTCTTCAAGAGTCCCAACATTACTTCTTTCCTGATGTCAAAATGCTATGACATATAAGCATGCTCTACACGAACGTCAATCATCCAAACCAATCTCGTGAGAGAATACTGATGCAAGTACTCACTTATGATCACAACCGCATTCGATGTCTTCAAGCATTAATATGCAAGGAATGGAGAGATATGGAACAAGGGTAGGGATAATCAGTTTAATTTGTGCCATTTCCAGCAAAACATTTTGGGCAAAGGGGGCCATTTCCTTACTGTTCTATGTTCTACGTTCTAAATTTGGATTCCAACCACTTGGCCTAGAGCTATGAACACTATCTCTTCATATTAATGAGGAGTGAGTTCAACTGGTAGACGACTGGCGTCTGGGACAACCGTGGAGGAGGTTTAGATGGATATTTCTCTTGGCAATTCTGGCTAGTTTGTAGTGTCGTGTAACTGGGGGATATGGAGAAGGGAATGGTGCACAGTTCTTCTAGTGTGGTCTAAACAAGGCAATTGGATAACAGACCGGCTTACAGTCAGCTGAATGTATATTCTCCAATGGAAATTGACATTGCATCAAATACAGATTATTTGCAGATTAAAGGAGTGCTTCATAAAAGTGCAAAAGAAAAGTGACAGCAGACTATTATATCATGAATCCCCATTTATCACCACAGGCCGATGGCTTTTTGCTCTCTGCATTTCAGGAGCAAAATTCTGCTGCCATACGGTTTGATGGCAATTTTGGATGGACAACTGTGAGCGGAGGAGATCAGTAGAACCAGCTTCTATATTTGGATCTACGGCTGTTGTATTTGCACTTGGAAATAAGAAGGAGAGGTGATGGGGGCACCACAGTGGGCAAGTCCGGGGATGTTAGAAATAACCTAAGACCAAGCTGCGTCAGAGGGCATAACCATCATGCCCATTGACTCCCGTAAATTCAGTTCGCTCAGGTCATGGAGAACATTCAGAAGTAAAATCAGAGCATTGACTGTCACGTCAGGTCTGTCTGTTCTTCACACATAGCAAGCAATTAAGTAGGACATTACAACTGTACTGATGGAAAATTGCGTTATCAGAGATTCAATGCCGAGGGAGCACCGTACTGTGGGACGGTTAGTGCTGAAGGAGTGCCAAAATGTCGGAGGGTCATTCTGAGGCAGCAACTCAATGTTAAAGTGTCTGTGCCGAATGATCATCACACTGTCACAGTGCCAACTTTGAAGAAGGTTCACATTGTCGGAGATCCGGTACTGACGGAGTGTTGCAATGTTTGACGGTCAGTTGTGATGGACGCTATCAAAGCCGAGGGAATGCTGCAGTATCGGGGTAAGTACCGAGGAATCTCCGCAATGTCGGAGGCTCGGTGCTGAAGGTCGCCACACTGTGGAAGGGTCATCGCCGAGGCTTTGTTGAAACATGGAACAGTCAGCACTGAGGGAGCTCTGCACTGTTAGAGTGTCGGTGCTGACGGAGTTCTGCACCAAGGAATGTTCAGCGAGTAGGGAACTCCAAATGCTAGTAGGGTGAGTGCTGTGGTTGGTGAGTAGTGGGAACATGTGTGATGTTTTAATTGCAGATTCTGCTCATGTATGGATATAGCCAGAGACCTTGGTGAGACGGGGCTTGGAGTGCTGCCTGTGCGGTTTGATTCAGTGATTATGACTGTGATCTGCGACACGAGCTGTCAACTCCCCACTTCACCCCCCACATTTTCTGACCTACACTCTCTACATCTCCATTTTAGCACAACCTGAGCCCCAATGGGGCGTACTGAGGCACGCACAAGAGGTGGTGATAGTTGGAAGTGAGCTGTCTGTCTCATCTTTCGGAAAGCAGATGGTTAAGAGGGCATTAGAACTTTACACTAGAGCAGGCCCTCAATTGCTGAAGTGACAACAACATCAGTCGCAGCAACAGACGGTTTTCACATGTTGTCCTTGTGGATGTCATGCCAGCTTGAAATATTTGAAACAAAAGAAGCATACTCCAGGCATCTGTTTCTCGTCTTCTTTACACATCCGCGTCCTTCAGATCTCTTTGGGATTTTATCATCCCAAGCGGATACCTGCGAGATAGAGAAAAATATTTTGTTTTTGGACCCGAACGTAAAGTCTAGCAAACTAGGTTCGCCTTGTTCAATGACATTGTCATGTCGAGGAGTGCACAGCTGACAAAGTGTGTCACAGCGGATGTCCTGTTTTAGGGTGAAGTCTAAAATCACATAGAAACTAAAGGTGTGTTCTTTGTGTGACGTACCAAAACACCCAGAGATCAGAAATTTACACCATGCTCTTGGTGTGATCGAACTGATTGGTATGGAGTCGAGATGCTCCATGTGTGCCCAAAACAAGTACATGGATGTCATGACTAAGCAAACTGTTCCAAGCGTGGTCTATCTGAGGGACACGTAGCCCAAAACTGCACACAATGCTCCAAATGTGTCTAAATGAGACACTTGCAAACAAAGAAAGCAATCCTTAGCAGGAGGTCCGAGGCAGCGTTGCTGAACAAAGAGACCTGGGATTGAAGCTTCATAGCTCCTTGAAAGTAGTCACAGGAAGATACGATAGTCAAGAAGGCTTTGGTATACTTTCCTTTATTAGTCAGTGTATTGGGTATAAGAGTTGGGAGGTCATGTTGCGGCTACACATAACATTGGTTAGGCAACTATCGAAATATTGCATGAAATTCTGGCCTTCTCTCTATCGGAAGGAAGTTGTGAAACCTGTAAGAGTTCAGAAACGATTGACAAGGATGTTGCCAGATTTCGATTTGAGCTACAGGAAGTTGTTGAACAGGGTAAGGCTTTTTATCCCTGGAGCGTCGGAGGCCAAGGGGTGACGTTATAGAAATTTATTAAATCATGAGGAGTTTGGATAGGGTAAATAGGCAAGGTCCTTTTTTCCTGATGTAGTGAGTCTAGAACTATAGGGCATAGGATTAGCGTGAGAGGGGAAAGATATAAAAGAGACCCAAGGGACAAGTTTTTCAAGCAGAACTTGTGCGTGTATGGAATGGGCTACAAGAAAAGTGGTTTAAGCTAGTACAATTGCAACTTTTAAAAGGTATGGGTACATGAATAGGAACGGATTGGAGGGATGTGGACCGTGTATTGGCAGATGGGACTAGATTGGGTTGGGATATCTTGACCGTCATTGTACAGAGTGCTCTTGGTGTGGTCTAATGTGGGATATGGAGACCATTACTGTGCACAGTCATTCAGATGGTGTGTATCTGTGAAATACATAGACCATCAATTTACACTGTGATCTTTCCTTCATTAATGGCAGAATGGTTTCACTCGCTCAGTCAGCGCTTTTTGTCCATTCCTAACTGTTCAGACATCGGTTAAGAGTCAATCATTTTGCAGTGGGTATGTAGTCACACGTGGTCGAGTACAGATCAGAATGACTGCATTCAATCCAAAAGGACATGAAGGAACCAGTTGAGTTGTTTGTTTGTCTTACAAACAACAATGATCTCATGACCATCCTTAATTCCAGATATTTATTAAACTCAAACCATCTGCGTTTGTGGGACCTGAAATCAGATATCCAGAGCAGCAGGTCTGTCTTGCGTTAATAGTTTATTAGTAATTACACTTGGCAATTATTTTCTGCTAATGGAAAGACAGGAAGAGCGGAATAATGCAGAGTGCCCCGAGTGCAGTCGAAGTGAGGGATAGGGAGGCCACCGAAAGCAGCGTTCCGAGTGTGGCCCAACGATTGGGCATGGAGACTATGATAGTATGCAGAGCTCCAAGTGCAATCTAAAATGATGCTATCATTTCCCATGTGTAGTTTGACCGTGGGATTATAGAAAAACACTGGACAAAGTGCTCTAATTGTGTAATAAGCGACTCTCACTGCACTCAGCACATAAAAAGTGGTCTAACCGTGAGATATAGAGAATATCACTGTGCAAGTGATCTATACGTTGTATAACTTTGGGATATAAAGCTATCACTGCTCACAGTGTTAAAGGTGTGATCTAACATTGTGATATGAAGAACATCACTGCACACTATTCTCCAATTGCTGTCCAACTGCGGCATTGGAAGCCATCGCTGCATAAAATGCTCCAGGTGTGGTCTAAACATGATATATGGAGACTATCACTGTACACAGCGCTTTAGGTTCGATCGAACTGTGGGAGAAAGGGACCATCATCGCGCATAGTGCTCGAAATGTGATCTAATTGTGGGAAACAGATACCAGCATTGCACACGCAGTGCTGTCTATGTGTTATAACCGTGGGATACCCAGACCATCACTGCACAGAGTGATCCACGCGTGGTCTCTCTCTGGGAAACATATGGCAACATCACACGCAGTGCTCTGTATATGGTCGAACCGTGGCATAGAGAGACCAGCTCTGCACATAGTGTTCTAAATACAGACTTTTTGTGTGGTATAAAGACCAGCACCGTACAGTTTTCCAGGTATTGTCTAGATGTCGTTAATGGAGATCATCACTCGAAATATTGCACGATATGTAGTCAAATGTGGGATATACAGACGATCTCTGCACACAACATTCCCGAATGCTGTCTAAACAATGGTTAGTGCGATCAACACTGAGCCTCTTGACAATGATGCAACTTAAATTGCAAGTCGTTTCTATCATGACTAGCAGGAAAATCCAGAAGTGAAACATGGCGGGCATATGAAGCTGAACCAGAACAAAATAAAGGAGAGCATATAAAAAGAATATTTGAGGGTAGTTAGCTACAGCTATCGATGCAAAGACAGGAAAAAAGATAATCCATAATGCACTCTCGTTCAACAGAAAACAAAAATACAATGTCCGGCTGGTAGCAAAACCAGAGAGAAAAGGAGCAGTGTCAGTGCATTTCTCATTCCCCCCTCAATCTCCTAAGAGAGACGCTATGTCGGCAGGGGCACAATGCTCGTTGAGCACTCTGTGTATGCTGTGGTTAATAATCAGGCACAGGGACAGCCATACACAGGCAAAGGCACAGAAACAAGGGCACAAATACAGATAGAGGCACACATATATACGAACTCAGATGCACAAATACGCACACGTGCACACACACTCAAATATGACAGAGAAACGCATGCACACATACGCAGATATTCTCACATATGCACATACATGCACGAACATACTCACAAATATGCACAGATGCGCACAAACACACTCATATAGGTAAACATTTACAAAAATACGTACAGACAGGAGCACAGGCGCACACATTCAAGCACACACATGACAAACACATATACAGCACATCAAAGCAGACACAGCATAAAAACTCCCACACAGGGAGACATACACAGACACACACAGAGACACACACACACGCAAGCACACACCCACACAGACATGACGTTTGGCTTCATATTGAGTCAGTTCAATGAAAAATTCACAAACAGGTGACCTACAGTTAATTCGAAGTGAATGCATCTCCTACACAAACTAAATCATGATTGGCTGATATTCCGTTCACTTACATTTTAATTACTGACAAAGCTCTCGTTCATCAAGCTCTTACAAATTCCACTTCTTTATACATCAGGACAGCGCATTGCGTTTTGTGCGATCTTACTAATTGCGAACTAGCACCTATCCTTGTCAGGAACTTTTGCATGTAATCAATTGTTTAGGGCGGCACGGTGGCACAGTGGTTAGCACTGCTACCTCACAGCGCCAGAGACCCGGGTTCAATTCCCGCCTCAGGTGACTGACTGTGTGGAGTTTGCACGTTCTCCCCGTGTCTGCGTGGGTTTCCTCCTGGTGCTCCGGTTTCCTCCCACCGTCCAAAGATGTGCAGGTCAGGTGAATTGGCCATGCTAAAATTGCCCGTAGTGTTAGGTAAGGGGTAAATGTAGGGGTATGGGTGGGTTGCGCTTCGGCGGGTCGGTGTGGACTCGGTGGGCCGAAGGGCCTGTTTCCACACTGTAAGTAATCTAATCTATGTTGATTTCTGTGAGGCTCCACTGATCAGAATGGCTACCATTTTCATTTTTCCATTGATCTTGCCAGTTCTCTGTCTCAGTGTCCCTCTTTCCTCTTATGTCTTTCTTCCCACCCCTCATCATTCTCTCACATTCCGTCTCTAACCCTAATGGAATCCGAGACCCAATTTGTGGACCGCAATATTTCTAACTGACGCAAGGATCACTCCCGAATGCATACCAAACTCACAGACAATATTTTCCTGTGACACGCAGTTTTTTGCCTTGAATCCATGACCCCCCTCATCTCAAACTGTCTCTCTGATTGACTCAGCCCCACATATGGATGTACTGGAGTTTGGAATGATCAGAAAACTTTACAAGTTGCTGCTCATCCCTGTAGGTACTCAGAGATTTAGAGTCATAGTTACACATCACAGAAACAAAATCTTGCGTTCCAAAAGTGCACACCCACTATAAACACAAGCTAAGCTAGTCCGAACTGCCGGCGCTTTTACAAACATTTATAATATCCCCCCACTCCAACAACCTCCTCCGCCCCAGTGAGAAAACTTTTCCGGCTTTCCAAGCTCTCTTTATAAATCAATATCTTCATTCTCAGCGACATACTGGTAACACTTTTCTGAACCCAACACAGTTTAATAATATCATTCCTTTAATAGGGAGACTAGAACTGGCACAACTGGCGAGACAGTCACGCTGATCGTCACGAGGATTCTAACGTTTTAGGCCTCGTTGTAGATGATGGCAATGGACGTCCATGATGAAGAGGAGGAAATCGATCGAAATAGGAGAAAGGGGCTGGATTTCCGAAAATGCTGATGTCTTGGAGGGGGATTGACTTTTTGGGACTCCCTGGCTACCAGCATCTCTGAATGAACACCACCAGGGGATTTAAACAAATGATATTCAATGACAGCTGCCTACCATTCAGTGAGTGTGATGAGTTGGAGATAGATTAGGCATGTATGATGCATCCGCTGGAGGACTAGGTTCCCGATGTGATGAGGGATGGATCCACCCCGCTGGAGGACTGAAAGATCGTTGTGATGGTGGATTGAACAGTCCCCACAGAGATTTACATGGTTTCATGATTACTTCGCAACGGATGGTAACGGGGGAGGACAATAGAAGGAGGGGCTGTATCCTCTCAAAAACTAGACGGACAGATACAGAGAGAGAAATCCTTAAAACTACGATTCATCACGTTGAAGTTAATTCATTCAAAGTCTGTCCAATTGCAGGCAGAGTTGGTCGGTCACACACACGTACAAGCAGGGGGTACAGACACATGCAAACATATACATGCAAACACAGACACACTCATTCCAACTGCCCATCATGATAAACTGCTGGCAGAGTTAGCGAGCCAAACGTACATACAGACTGAAAAGCAGAGGCACAGTCACAACGACACACACACAAAAGGCAGAAACACACATAGCTAGAAGAGACGCACTCATATACAGAAAGAGACACATTAAACACATAGATAGATACAGGTGTACATTAATACCAAACGCCCACCTATGGAGACCCACACACACTAAAACACACACACACGTAATGTCTTTCAGTATATTTTCAGGGAACACTTTGATCTGACTAATAAACCCCTCTTAATTTACATAATAATCTCGGTTTAATCTTTATAATCACTCTATCCATTTGTGAAATGGATTGATGCTCGTTCGTTTGAATTCTCAGACACTGGTTCAAATTAAATTTGGCGATTTCACTTGTTCATTTATTCACTTGTTTAATTGTGCTGTTAGATGGAGAAACACATTACTGGAAGAGACTGTGTCACCACATGCCAGTGACAGACTCTGGCTTTGAGAGCTGGATAATGAGGTGGTTTTAACCGCGTACACTAAAGTTGCATCAACAACAATACTTTCTGTGCCGATGCTAATCCACGTGTTTCTTGAAGACAACGTTCAATATTTACACACAGTTTTACATCTTACCAGTAATATATTGCTATCCTAATGCACAGTTGGAACGTTTCACTTCTAACTTTCCTGCCTTATGTTTTGTCCTTTCTCCCAAACTTTGCTTTTTGCTCTTTATTCGTGTTTTCACTATTTATCTGCCTGCCTATCTCTACCTCCGAGGCATCGGTACGTATTTTCAAATCCTGCTGTCTGAATAAGTCTGCATCGCGTTTTCCTCCACCATCGATGCCTTGCCTATCTGTTTGTCGATCATAATTGTCCTTCACTTTCCCGCAGTCTTCTGCTGTTCCACGACTTGTTCTCCTTCTCGTTCCCTATCTTACTCCAACGCTAGCTCACGATAACCTGCTCCTGCCTAACATGCCCAACAGACTCTGATGGATGATCTTTTCTTACATTTTAGTCGCATGTTCACGGAGCATTTATTGCCATTGTATTTGAGGAGGTAGTGATTGGCTGCCTTTATTTCATGTGCTGGAGAAGGATCCATAGAGCCCGAACAGAATAAATTCCAGGATTTTGACGCAGTGAACGTGAAGGAACGGTGACATATTTCCAAGTAAGACTGGTGAGTAGCTCTGAGGGGAACGTGCAGGGGCTGATGTCCACATTTATGTGCTTCGCTTGTCCAGCTGTATGGAAGTGGTCATGTGTGTGGAAGCTGACGTCTGAGGATCTTAAGTGATATTATGCAGCACATATTGCACTTTGCTGCTCCTGAGCATCTGCTGTGGAGGGAATGGATGCTGTGTGAACCCGAAAAGTTGGCTTTGATTTGTCTTCACAGATGGTGCCTGATCTGCAGAGTTTTTTTTTTCCGCAGCGATTTCACTTTTTTTTCGTTGCTGATCAAGCAGCCCAGTTTCGAGGATAGTTGTGGAGTCAACCAGACAAATGGTATCTCCTGAATAACGATGAGAATTTCCAAAGTTGTTGGAGCTTTCCTATCCAGGCGAGCGGAGAAAATTCCAAATCACTCCTGACTTATAACTTATCGAGGGTGGACATAAGGTGAGTTGCCGCCGCTGCTGAATTGATGCATTTTGACCGACCTTTGTAGCGATTGCACTTCTGGTCAATCTTGTGACGATGCTGTTGCTTTCACAAGGATATGTTATCCTTGTTTTTTTTTTCACAGGGATTATAAAGAGCACCGGTTCCGATTTTTCCGGGAGGACCAGTTCAAGTATGGTTAACAGATATTGACTAAGAAAATAAAACGTCAGGGAAAAGGTCTTTTTTAAATTTTTGCGACGTATTTGTCGAGTTTGTCATAGGTTTAGCTGGGGACGCAGATAGGCTGCCGAAGTGAAAGGAGTTAAAAATCACACAATGCCAGTTTATATTCTAACAGGTTTAATTGGAAGCACTAGCTTTCGAGCGATGCTCCTTCATCAGGTGGTCGAGTGAAAAGAGATTCCATGCATCAGTAAAATGTATTTCGCTGCTTTTCTCTCCCACCTCTGTATCCTGTGAGAAACTGTGTTTGAATTTACATTTTTGTCAAGGCACATTAAGGGATGTTGCAAGACATCAGAACAGCTATTTGTTAAGCTTGTTTGGTCCAGTTATCACAAATATCAGAATTAAAATGAGTGGAAACACTGTGCTCAATTTATGGTCACTTACAACTATCGTCGTTGAGCAGCAGGGCCAACGCTGTGACTCCAGCGAGGGACCATGGGAAAAAGAGAAGAGATTGTGCGCATGTCTGTGACTTATTTTGGGAAAAGTCGCATCAATGCAGAATGACTCCTATTTCGAACAGTAAAATGGAATTTGAATTCACTGCTCCAGTTATTTCAGAGATCAGATTCCTGATATTTCTTTTTAATTCACAAACCACAATGATAGGCAATTGTATTCATTCTTTGTGGCCAGTTGCCGTTTTTCTCAGTTAGTGAAATGTTCCATCACATAACCGTAGGTGGAGCCCAATCTGCACAGTGCCCGTGTGATTATTCAGTAGTTAACCACCTGAAGTAAACAGCGTCCATGCTCTGGTCATCTCCTTGCACCATCAGGGAAGTCAGTGGTACATGGGGAAATCAAAACTCTTGTGCACTGCAATCATGGAGTTCGTGGAATCTCTCGTTGTCTACAAACTATGGCACTTTTTCGTTGAGTGCTCAACCTACTAACATATTGATTGGACCAGAGGGTGTCCATTTAGCCTGTCGAAAGTTTCCTGACATTAAAGGGGATAATATATGTCTGCCTCTTCGTACCATCAACAAACCTTGACACATGATTCTGTTTGAAAAACCATTTGCAAATCAAATGCTTTCAATCTGACCATTGGTCATTTCAATAAAATAAATGATATAATAAGTTGCAATGGAGTAGACTGTCCTCTAACCTTAGGCCACCACCCGCCCCCCTTGCGCCCCCTCCCCCCCCCCCACCCCCACACGTTGAATTTCCCTTTCACATGCTAGTCTTGGCGCATGCATTCTATTAAATCTATATTTTGGTTGGAACACCTGCCCATTGATCTAACCTTACCCATCTTCGGCAATCACCCTCAGACACTCCACCCTGCAAGATATCTGCATCGCTCTAACTCTCTCTTCCAGGACAGTCCCTGATTGTCCTTGGTGGCTGTCCCTTCATGTCTGCGAGCATTTACTAATTTCCAGTAATTAAAATTTCTCCTTCCAAAAAATCACTTTGACTGAAGTAGGTAGTCTTGTGACTTGTGAGCTGTTCATTGGACCCAAAGTCTAGCAGTGATACAGTCAGCTCCCGTGAAGCTTCTTATAAAGCTAGATTCTGTCAAAAGGTGAGATCGCAGCGGGTTTTCTGTGAATCTGTTCCGTTTTCCAATTGAATCTCCGCTGGATCACTCTTGGAACACTGTGAACAGTTCTGGTCTCTATGTCCCACAGTGAGAGCACGCTTATAGCACTGTGCACAGTTCTGGCCAGCAAAGTGCTGGGGGTCATCTTGGATTATGCTGTCTTGGGAGAACTGTTGTATTAATTGAGACTTCCTTTCCTTTGGCCTGTTAAATTGTTGTGATGTGACCGTGATGGGGTGACCTGCAGAGACGAAGATTGTCATGAAAACGTGATTGCCTGCAATGCGTTTCCTTCCTATGGTGTCATCAACTACGCTGTTGTATGCTACGAAAAAAGCGAATGTTTCCACTTGCGAGACTCATTGGTGTTCTGACTAATGCTAACTTTGTATCTATAATTCAGTTTTTCTTCATTATGATACCATCTCCCTCTGCTGCAGTTCTTTCAAAAGGATGGGGCGGCACAGTGGCTCAGTGGTTAGCACCAGGGTCCCAGGTTCGATTCCAGCCTCGGGCGATTCTCTGTGTGCACATTCTTCCTGTGTCTGCGTGAGTTTCCTCCGGGTACTATGGCTTCTTCCCACAATCCAAAGATGTGCGGTCAGGTGAATTGGCGATACTAAATTGCCCATAGTGTTACGTGTATTAGTCAGAGGGAAATGGGTCTGGGTTGGTTACTCTTTGGAGGGTCGGTGTGGACTGTTTGGGCCAAAGGGCCTGTTTCCACACTGTAGGGAATCTATTCCAGTCTAATCTGAAACTCACACAATTGAACCTTCCCTCTTATCCATCTCCCGTTTGTCACTGAGATAAGAGTGTACCTCACAGTAACAGGGAGGAAGGGGAAGTCGGTGAATGGGAGGAGCATTGCCATCTCATAGCGACAAGGCTGTAATCATCATAGAACTGGAACCACAATGACAATGTCCCGGGTTCCACCGTTACTCACCCTGAGGATATGCATCTGTTTCCCATGTCTTGTCAATCCATCTCTTCATCTCCCCTCTTTATCTCCACTTTTGTTTTTCCCAGTTATTTTCCTCATCTCAGTTCCTGCCTCTCTATTTCTGCCGCATATTATCATTGCTTTGCCTCCATCTCTATCTTTGCTTTGCTGCTTCTCCTTCCCTTACTTTCCACTTCTGTCCGTCCTTCTATCTCTCTTTGCCAGGTCTATTTTTCACTGTGAGAATCCCCACATGCTTACCTTTTCTTGCTTCTCACTGTTTGTTTAACCTGATTATTTTCTCACTTTCTGTTTTCTGCTCATTCATTCTTAGCTACTAATCGTGCTCTGCTCCTCCTCCTCACAATCTGTGTCACTGATTTTCTATCTTCGTTTCCCCACTGTGTGTCTCTCCGTTTCCCAATAATAGTTTTTTGCTCCAATCACAATTTTGGTTTCTCTTTCTTCTCCTCACTCCCTGTTTCTTTTCTACTGTCAGCCCTCTCTATTTGTCCACTTTTTATCTAATTTATCTCTATATGACACATTTGATTTATCCTCTGTTTCTCGGCCTCTTTTTCCCTCCTTGTGTTTCTCACCATTTGTTTCTTACTCCCTTTTTACCCCCAGCTGCTATTTCCCTACTTCTCTCTGTCTTTCTTGACCACATCCCATTTTATCACCCGCATTTCTCACTCCGTTTCTCCAACCCTTTTTCTGCTCCTCTTAAACTCCTTCTCTTTTTCAACCTTTATCTCTCTTCCCCTCTTTGATGATGCATCTCCTTTAACTAAGCTGTCATTGGTGGGGGTTTTTAGGTGATAGTAAAAACGCAGGATCTGAAATGTATGTGCTTCGATGGGTTTTAGGTCAAATTTGATTCTAATTGATTGAAACAGAATGTCTCAGGCCAAAGGCTTTCGAGTTAAAAAATAAAAACACTTGGAGAATGAAACGGCGGTAGCCAGTTCTCTAAGATCAGCTTTTCTGGTATTTGGTTTGGTTTGGTTATTTACGGAAAACGTTCAGGCAGTTGAGAAGCTGCTGTACCTACATAAGAAGGTCAATGCTGAAACTCTCTCTGAGTTCACTCCTGTAAGACCTTGTGTTTGATTTTACCTTTAGTGACAAACGGTGTTCTAGGAATTGGTGCAAGTACTAGGAACAGCATCATTAAGTTGATATTCTGTTGGGTTTTCAGATAGATTAAGTTATTCGACATTCTGTTCTCTTTTGTATGTGTTTCATTTTGTAGCCGTTTAAATTAATTCTTGTTTGTTTAAAGCTAAGTGGTTTGAACAACTACATCAGTCCTGGAATAGCAGCGTTACATCTGCTGAAAACACCTAGCATTTTAGCTCTGTGCTACATTCTTGAAATGTTTGGAGATTATCTGGCCTGTCCACAACTGATTGGGGTCTTGTCAGGGACTTGTTCTTTCGATGCCAATTGGGTTTAGAGTTGTTGGACTGGAAGGAAGCGATTAGGCGATGACAGTATCTTTTGTTCCGGGTTTTGAAATCGGTTACTTTAAATAGTCCTTGTGATAACAATAGGTCTTTCATAGTATATAGAACATAGAACAGTACAGCACAGTAACAGCCCCTTCAGCCCACGATGTTGTATCGAGCATTTATCTTAATCTCACATTAACCTAACCGACAGAACACTTAATTTACTGCCGACCATTTGTTTGTCCAGCCAAAGCTTGAATGTCCCTACTGTTTCTAGTTCGACAACAGCGTATTCTACGGACCCATCACTGACTGCACAAAGAACCAAACTCGGACCTATCCCCTATACGTTCCTCCAATCACCTTAAAAATTAAGAATCCTCATGACAACCTTTTCTGCCCTCTGAAAAAGTCTCTGGCGATCTACTCTGTCTATAATCTCATTACTGAGCACACCTCTAAAACGTCACCTCTCTTCCTTCTTCCCTCTTGTTTGAAAAGCCACAGCTCACTTAACCACTCTTCATAAGCTATGCTCTCTTATCCAGGCAGCATCCTCCTGAATCTCATCTGCATCCTTTCTAAAGCGTCTACATCCTTTCGATAATAAGGCAAAAATGACTGAACGCAACATTCCGAATTTTATCTAACCAGTGTTTTATAGAGCTGCAGAAAAACCTCGTGGCTTTAAAGTAAATCCCCCTGTTAGTGAAAGACAAGACAGCATACGCCTTCTTAACAATGCTATCAACATATTGGTGATCTTTAAGTGATCTTTGCACATGTACCCCAAGATCTCGCTCTTCCTCCATACGGCTAATAATCCTGTCTTTAATCGTGTATTCAGCGTTCAATTTCGAGCTTCCAAAATGACTGACTTCGGATTTCTGCAGATTGAACTCCTTCTGCTAATTCTCAGCCCAGCTCTACATTCTGTCAATGTCGTGTAGCCTGCAGCAGCCCTCGACACTATCTGTAACACCACCGACATTTGTGTCATCAGCAATATTACTCAATCGCCGCTCCACAACTTCATCCAAGTCATTTGTAGAAACTACAAACAGCAGAGGACCCCTGCGGGACAACACTGGTTACCGACCTCCAGACAGAATACTTTACATCCACTATCATTCGCTGTCTTCTTTAAGCTAGCCAATTTTGTATCCGGACAGCCAAATCTCCCTGTATCCCATACATCCCACCTTGCTGAACGAATATCAAAGGCCTTATGAGAATTAGTTATCTAGGTGTGGAGAAAGTGACCTTCCATGCTTTCCAAGAGGTGATTAAGGACAAGATGTTAAAATTAGCTGACAATCTGTTGTTGGAGCTGCCTCCTTTAGTGAGGAAAGGAAATATAATTGTCGTAGTAACTCAGCATTTAAGTTTTTGGAGACGTGCAAACTTCAATCGAACAATGAAGCAGCTTGAGGTAAAGGGAAAACACAACTAAAAGGCAAAAGAAATAAAACAGTTTGAATTACGATTAAAAGCAGAGGAAAGCGCAAATGAAAGAATCATTTTATTGAGACAAAAAGAAAAAGAATGAATCGCTTTAGCAGAATTAAAAGAAAAAGAGGAGGGAGAGAGAAGAAAGGGAAAGAGAGAGATACAAGAAAAAGGAAAAGAGAGGGGGAAGGAAGAAAGAGAGGGAATTTGAATGTCCCAAATTAGCACTGAGACAGCAGTGCGAAAATGTACTTTCTAAAGTTATGACCAATCATGTGGAAGAATAAAGATTTAAAACGGCAGGATTAGCAGCTGTATTGGCTGACGATTATGAGTTGGTCTAGGAAGCAAGCACACTGTGGCTTCCAAAATCAATTTCAATCCATAAGGGACAGAGATTGGGGACAAAAGGAAATCCTCACGTGGAAAGGGAAAGGTAGATCACGGTGAAAATGTTAGCAGTGTGGTTGCTCCACTCACTGACCTGCTGAAGAAAGGCAAGAGGTTCCAGTGGACAGCGGACTGTCAGTAGGCATTTAATAACCTGAAAGCTGTGTTACCCACTGCTCCAGTATTAGCCACAACTGATTTTGCAAAATCAACCAAAGTGTCTATCGATGCAAGTGTTTCTGCTGTGCTCTTGCAAGAAAAAGACAAGAAGACAGAGACCCAATATCTATTTCTCTTGGTAATTGAATATTCATCTTCGAAATGTTCGGTAGCTGAGAATGAGGCAATGAACTTGGTACTGGTGTTGTAACATTTCAATGTTTATGTTACCAGTCATGTATACACATTATTACACAAAATACAGATTTTCGGGTGTGAAGGTGATTTACCGAATTGGATCAGAATTTGGCTCGCTGAAAGAAGATAGAACGTAGTGGTTGATGGGAAATGTTCATCGTGGAGTTCAGTTACCAATGGTCTGACGCAAGGATCTGTTTTGGACCACTGCTGTTTGTCATATTTATAAATTATCTCGATGTAGGTGTACAAAATGGGTTAGTAAACTTGGAATGTCACTCAGGTAGGCAGAGTTGCAGATAGTGCCAAAGCATGTTCTGGGTTGCAGACGGACATAGATAACATGCTGGAGAAATGGAAAATGGAGTTTAATGCAGAAAAGTGTGCGGTAGTTGACTTCAGAAGAAATAACAAGGATACAGAGTACTAGGCTAATGGTAAAACTCTTGGAAGTTATAGAGTTCTGAGAAGATTTTTAGCTCATGTTGAGGTTCTGGTTGTAGGTTTGCTGGCTAAGCTGAAGGTTTATTTTCAGACGTTTCATCACCATACTAGGTGACATCTTCAGTGAGCCTCCGAATGAAGCACTGGTGGTGCAGACCCAAGGAAACCCAAGCATACATAGAAAGTGGACTGCCCGACAGGTGTTTCATTCGGTGGCTCAATGAAAATGTTAGCAAGGGTGGTGACGAAACGTCTGAAAATGAACCTTGCAGCTCAGAGACCAAACCACATCCAGATTTTGGCAGTGTAGGTGAATAGAGAAATCTCGGTGCGCAGGTGCATAAATCCCTGGAAGTTCACACCAAGGTTAATAGGGCAGTTAAGAATGCATATGGTGTGTTGGCGTTTGTTAGAGTGTCGGACCAACGACGTGGAGTATTGCAAACAGTTCTAGTAACAGCATTATGGAAAGGATGTGGAAGCTTCGGAAAGGGTTCAGAGGAGATTGACCAGGATGTTACTAGTATGGATGGAAGGTTTACGAGTAAATGCTGAGGAAACTGATGCTGTTTTCGTTGAGAGGTGACTTAATCGAGACGTACAAGATAGTGACACTGTTCGATAGGCTGTACAGTGAGAGCCTTTTCCCTCGGATGCTGAAGACTAACACAAGGAGACACAACATTAAATTGAGTAGTGGTGGATTTAGGACAGATAGCGGTGTGGTTTATTTTACTGAGACAGTGTTCGGGACGTGGAAGGCCATGCCTGCAACAATACTAGAATCAAGAGAAGAGTCAAAGCACAGCAGGCCAGGCAGAATCTGAGGAGCAGGCAAATCGACGTTTCAGGCAAAAGCCCTTCATTCAGAATGAGGCTGGGAGCCTCGGGGGTTGAGAGATGAATGGGAGGGGCTGGTGAGGAGGTAGCTGAGAGTGCAATACTTGAATGGAGGTGGGAGTAAAGGTGATAGGTCAGAGAGGAGGATGGAGCAGATACATGTGAAGGACGATTTACAATTGTGACAGGTCATGAGGACGGTGTTGAGCTAGACATTTGGAACTGGCATAAGGTCGAGGGAGGGGAAATGAGGAAATCGGTGAAGACCACATTGATGACAGGGGCTTGGAGGGTCCCGGGACGAATGCTGCCTGATCTGTTGCGTTTTGCCAGCACCACTCTAATCTTGACTCTAATCTCCAGTATCTGCAGTACTCACCTCCTCCACAGTAGTAGACTTTAACGCTATTTAAATGGGCATTTGCCATAAGTATGTATAATAATGGAATGGTGCAGGTTAGGTAGGCATCAGATTAATTTCACAGGTCGACGGAACATCGAGGGCCGAGGGGCCTGTACGTCGCTGTAAAATGTTATGTTCTACGCGAGACACTCAGAAATATTGATCATAAACAGTTGACCTTTGCAGAGAATATTAAAGAGAAAATGCTCGACTGTTTAGATGGTTTTTTTTGTTGCAGCCATTCGATTGAAAATTGCATGTGGAACGACGTGGAAACATGTTTGTTGAAGCACGATCGAGACTTGAGTGAGAAACTGTGGCATTCCATTGCAGTAATGAGGCGAACTTCACATAACGTAGCAGTGCATGTTTGCATGCTTGCAGTCAAAGTAATGTACATGCATGGTGTCATTTACTAACAATTACGATTAAGGGGCTTGAAATTGAAGCCATGTTTTGATATTGATGTATCCCTTTTTCTCAACTGGCGGGGTGGGACGATGTTGCTACTTTAACAAGGTTATGTTGTCCTTTTTTTTCAGACAGATGGTAGCAGCAGCGATTCCAAGAAGTCTGACTTGTATGGGTTTTAGGCCACTTTGATTGTAACTAACAGATACTGACTCAGGCAAACAACTTAAGCATTTTTTTTTCAAAACAACACATGAACAATGAAATGGGAGCGGCCAGTTTTTCCAGCACGGCACTTCATTGATTGGGTTTGATTTTCTTTCGCAGTCTGAGTGCTCGCTGAAAGCAGTCAGTCAGTTGTAAGAATGTTGTTCCAAGAAACATTTACGTGGAAAAGGATGTTTCTATACTGTCATCTCTCTATCTCCTCTCAGATACCTGTTATTGATTTTATATTTTGGGCCAAAGGTTGCTAATGGGGATTGTTACAAGTACTTATATCAGTATCATTAACTGGGACCATCTGTTATGCTTTCATAAAGATTAAGTTATTCGGTATTCTGCCATGATTTGTTTGTGTTTAATTCGGTAACCTTACAAGTAAATTCTGTTTTGTTTAAACCTAAGTGGTTGGTCAGATGCATCACTTCTGGGAGTCTAAGGAGGAGTTTGCAGAGGCTTTGGCTTTCATGTTACTAGCATCAGTATGCCCAGGAATAGGGCAAGAAGACTGGATGATAGCAAGTGTTATCCTCTTGTTCAAGAAGTGGAGTAGAGACACCCCTGAAAATTATAGACAGTGAGTCTTACTTATTTTGTGGGTAAAGTGTTGGAAAACGTTATAAGATAAATGATTTATAATCATATATCAAGGAAAAAGCTGATTTGCATTGGTCAAGATGGTGTTTGGAATGATAGACTGTGCCTCACAATCCGTATTGGGTTCTTTGACAAGGTGACGAACAGATGGATGAGTGAAAAGCGTTTGACGTAGTGTATATGGATTTCAGCAAGGCGTTTAATAATGTTACCCACGGTAGACAATTGCACAAAGCACCAAGGCATGGGATTCAGGTTGATAGAGTGGATCAAAAATTGGCTAGCTGAAAGAAGACAGAGGGTGCTTGTTTATGGGAAAGGTTCATAATGGAGTTTAGTTCCTAGTCGTGTACTGCAAGGATCTGCTTTCGGGACACTGCTGTTTGTCAAATGACTGGATGAGTCCCTAGAAGTAATAGGTGAGTAAATTTGAGTAGGACACTAAGATCGGTGGAGTTCAGCATAGTCCCGAAGGATATTGCAAGATATAGAGCGACATAGACCAGCTGCAGAGGCAGGCTGAGATGTGGCAAATGGAGTTTAATGCGGTAATGTCTGTGATGATTCACTTTGGAAGGAGCAACAAGAATAAAGAGTACTGGGCTAATGGTAAGGTTCTTGGTAATGTAAATGAACAGAGAGATCTTGGTGTCCAAGTACATAGTCCCTGAAAGTTGTCACCCTGGTTGATCGGAATGTCAAGAAGGCATACGGTATGCTAGCTTTTATGGGTAGAGGAAGTGAGTTTCAGACCATTAGGTTATGTTGCAGCTACAAAGAAAAAGCACTAGTGCGGCTGTACTTGGAGTATTGCGTACAGTTCCGGTCACTGCATTATAGGAAGGATGTGGGAGCTTTGGAAAGGGTTCAGAAGAGATTTTGTAGGATATTACCTGGTATGGAGAAAAGGGCTTATAAGAAAAGATTGAGGGACCTGAGGCTGTTTTCATTAGAAATAAGAATTTGGGAGGTGAGTTTGTTGAGACATATAAGATAATCAGAGGGTTAGACGGTGAAAACTGAGAGTCTTTTTTTGCCTCGGATAGTGATGACTCGCACGAGGGAATATAACTTTAAACTGAGGAGTGATAGATATAGGACAGATGTTGAAGGTATTCAGAACGTAATAATATTTTGAATGCCCAGCCTGCAACAGTCGTAGGCTCGCCAACGTTAAGGGCATTTAAATAGCCATTGGAGAAACACGTGGATGAAAATGAAATAGTGGAGAATGGATGGACTTCAGATTGGTTCCACAGGTCGGCAGAACATCAAGAACCGAAGGGCTTGTACAGCGCTGTAATGTGTTATGTTCTAACTCTGGCAGTATCTGTGGGTTGAAAGTGAAGTAAACGTCCGAGTCTAGGGAAGCCGCACTAAAAAGGTTCTGATGAACGACTTGAAGCCTAAAGTCTAATTTTTCCCACAGGTGGTGTCAGATTTGCTTATTTATTTGTATTAATGTCAGAAATATTTTCGAGTAATAGTTCATGAATGGAGAAAGCCAGTAATCTCTTATATTCACTCAGTACTGTTCCTCTCCTCTGTCGTTTACGGAATCTTCTCTTGGTGGAAAATGTAAAAGCTCACATTCCACATTTAGCTGATGAAAAGTGGCAATCAGATAGCATGTTGTGAGAACAGACACTTATTCAATATAGCTCTGAAAACGTTTTATAAATCTTATAACAGATTTTGCAGTATGCAACAGTTTGTTTAATATTCAAAGATGCAGGTGACGCAATCTCATCTAATGGAACCATATTACGAATACAGCTGTAAGTCTCAAAACATGCTACAAATAATGCATTGTTGCTCCTGATTCCATCCTATACATGGTCATTCTTTTTTATTTCCACACTTACGTTGAATTTAGGTAAGGGAAACTATTGAATGTCTGGCTTACATAAGCGGTCCACGCCACAGAGAGCACATTACACCGCCAGAACATAACATTTGCCGCCGCTGCTTTCAACCATTTCCTGCTCACATTTCTACTTTGAAGGATGATGCCTGTAGAATCGACAATCCCAATGTTCGGTTCAGACAGAGCACTCTCACAAAATATTTCTCATTTTGCTGATCCAGAACGGCTTCCAACACATGCTGTGTGTCCAATTCCTGTCTCCCACTGATATCTTTTGGTAACTTATTGGCATCGTTCTTGTGCACATTTCAAAATGTCTCTAGTGTTGTTGCCCACACAAGCCCACAGAAAACACGCAGTTACTGGTTGTTTGGTGTATCGCTGTATCTCATCCCTATCCATGTTTTCCATGCATCAATGTGTTTCACCAGCATAGCCACGTATTCAGTTGCATCGAGACTCCCTAAAAGACGTCTTGTCTCGATTATGTTCGTTTCTTAGAGCTGTTCTTCTAACTCACTTGCTTCTGTCACCGCTGCTGTGGCTTCTTGCTGCGATGTGGTATTTATTTCAGTTTAATGAGGACTCGTTTGAATGTCACAGCAATGCGGGATTGTTCCTTTATTGTTCAAAGGCAAGATCTGGATCAATTTTATCAATGTGTTAATTGAACCTCTTTGCTCCAATAAAACTATTCTAGCAAAAATCTAAACATTTTGTGTATCTATCGTGTGCAATTTATCGCGGCAGAATAACTGTCGAGATATGTCTATTTAACATCAGTATGCCATTTTATTGGAAGTGAGTCAGAGGACAGTTCAGTGTGAATGATTTTTCACAGCTTTTCTGTTTTCTTTCTTGCAGTGCCAGGGGTTTGAACTCCTTTTTTTATATAATTCACCAATAAAACAACTGCATGAAATTCTGCATATTTTTCAACGGACTAAATCGGTGACTGTTCCCACTTCCTGATCAAGACTTCTTATCTCGATGGTAACATTCTGAAATACACTCATATTCTTCTTCTGTCTGTGCGTGTTGATACAACTGTTTACGTTTTCACTCTTTCAGTCTTAATTCAGCTCATTTCCCTGAAATAAATACATCTACTTTTCTCTGGGGATATATTTACTTCCAAGAAATTAGCTGAATTTCTCTGAAATAAATTTGTGTTCCGTTTTTTATCTTCCCAATTTTATCAAACACATTTTCTGATAACTAACGCTCAAGTTGCTTAACCTTATTCTGCACTTTCTCCTCCTCTTTCAACATATAGCTTTGTGAATCGTTTTCCAGACCGTTAGAAAAATCAAAGGATATGCATCCTCTAACACCTGGGTTGACTGATTCTCCACTGACATTTGGAACACAGTCGGCATCACTGCCATCTGAGATCTAACTGCATCATTACTAAGGTTAAACAGTATTTCCTGACCAGAGAATTCTTATTACTCCTACCACCACATTCATCACCTTTCACCAACTGTCCACTTTCACTTTTTATAATCAAACGCTGCACTTTTCGTCATGTATTCCATATATCATGGTCTTTTCTGGCAATATTCCTTCTGAATTACAGACCTCATCTCTCACATTTAGGAATGCAGTTGACTGAACAACATAAAATAGTTGACAGCTGCCAAGTAGAACATGGCTGACAATATTTACAGAGCTTAGGAAAATGATTGCTTAATGTAGACTGCTCAAAGTGCACTCTCTCCAAAGCATCCAGCTCCTTCCTGTAATGTGACGACCAGAATTGAGTGCAATTCTCGATGTGTGAGCAAATCAAAATCTTATGAAGCTGCAAATGATAAGCTGACAGTTTTACTCAATCCCTGATCAAATAAGGTAAGAATGCAACATAATCATCAAATTGTGTGGACATTTTCAGGGAACATTGAACTTGAACCCTCAAGATCAATCTTTATATCAATGATGTTCAGTGTGTATCTGTTAACTGTACAATTTTCCTTAACATTTGATTTCCCAACGTGCAACAGCATGCAATTTAAGATTCTGAATGATCCTTACAGGAAAGAGTATTATTAAGTCTTGTAGATCCATGGAGATAACATCCACAGCTATACATAAGTCGCGTTCATTACCTCCTCAAAACATCAATCAAGATATTAAGGCATGACCAACTCTGCACAATGCCATATTGACACTTCCTAATTAGACCATTGTTGTCCGATTGTGCGTAAATAATATTAGAAATAATTCTCTTCAATAGCATCCGAAACAACGATGTGAAAATCGCATCTCTCGGTTAACTATATTTTCCTTCTTGAACAGGGGAGCAACAGTAGCTGATGGCCAGTCCTCTGGGAGCTCTACAGTGGCTAGCGAGGAAACAAATATAATGGTTTGTGGACGTGCATGAGAAATTATTGAATTCGGGAAACGTTAATGTCATATATCAATGTGAAATCATCACTTTGTAAAGCTCGATTCATATCTGCCTTTTGCATTTAGGTTTGGGAATACTAACGCTGCCCATATCAAAGCTGGATGCAACATTTCTTCCTTGAAAACTGGCTCCAATCTCCATTCAGTGGGAGGTTGAAACAGGCTGCTTTCATCCTTCACATTTCTGTTTCAGACAAACATCGATAGGGAGAAAATAAGAGCTTGAGTAGGCAAGTTGTCGTTCCAGCCAGCTTCTCTATTCTGCACAATCATTGATGATCATCAAACTCAGCCTTTTGTTTCGGCTTTCTCCCTATAGCCTTTAATCCAGTCAGTCCGAGAACCTTCAGATAATTCGATGGTCAAATATTCAGTATTTTAGTTTAGAACTCTTCCTCTGGAAAACAATTCCTCATGTTCACCATTTCCTCGGTGAAGACGTTTCTCCTCATTTTAGTCCTACACTTTATACTTAGACTGTGAGAGTCCGGACTCACAGATTACTGGCGAAATCGTTCCTATATTTACCCTGTCCAGTTCTTTTGGAAAGTTATAGATTTCAGTGAAATTCCTCCCCAACATTGAGATTTTGGCAATCTCCAATCAATACAGTTCCAACATAATTGAAATTATACTGGTGAATTAATTGCAAATCCTCTCAATCACGAATTCCAAATTGTCACAGGCTTCCTATTTATTAGGAACTGTATGAAACAGCTGCAATTTAGCAATTTGCGAAGACAGTTCGTACGCATTTGCAAACGTAACTTCTTAAAATTTTCATCTGGCCGCACGCCAGTCACAAAGATCTATCGGGGAAATCCATTCAACATAAGTCACCCCAGTATGATCAGCGCAATGGTCACTCACGTCCGTTCATTATCAGTGACTGCACCTCAACGTGAGCATTTTCTTCACGATTTACATATACACAATTACAATTCACTGCCAATTCTTAACATTTCTGTGCCTTTTATCAAAATCACTGCTCCCAAGAATTTTTTTTTAAATTACTCGTTTGTCACAGATGGCGGATGTACTGCTAATGTTAGTGACACAAATAGAACAATCTACGACTCAAGCCCAGTATTGACAGAGAAGGAAGGTAATTTCATAACGACTACAAAAACTCTATAACTCTATGAATCTGTTACTAGGAGCAGGAATGGATCATTCAGCCAGTCCAGGCTGGTCTGCGATTAACCACTATCATGACTAATCTTTTCTCGATCACAATTCCATCTTCTTGTTTATAAAACGTATGGATATCTCCACCTTAAATATTGTTCAGTCTATCGGCCAAATTCTGTGGTGGTGAATTTCACAGAATTTCCCGTTGAGACAATTAATTCCACTTCATCTCTCTTTTAAATTAACTTCATCCATGCTAAACACTTTTCCTATCCAGCTATATTGATCCACACGGGCAAACGTCCACTCGAATAGAAATCATTAATCTGTTTTTTTTAATAATTCGTTTGTGGGACAAGGGCGTTGCTGGCTGTCCAGCATTGATAGCCCATCCCTATTTGCCCTTGAGAAGGTAGTGGTGAGTTGTTTTCTTGAACCACAATTCCGGTAGGGAGGGAATTCGTGGATTTTGATCCGACGACTGTGAAGGAACGATGATATTTTTTCAAGTCAACGTGATGTGTTACTCAGAGGGGAACTTGCAGGTGGTGGTGTTCTCAAGTCCCTGCCGCCCTTCTCCTTCGAGATGGAAGTGGTCGTGGATTTGGAAGGTGCTGTCTCAGGATCTTTGGTGAAATTCTGCAGTGCATCCTGTAGAGACTACGCACTGCTGCTACTGAGCGCCGATGTGGAGGGATCGAATGTTTGTCGATGTGGTGCAAACCAAGCGGGTTGCTTTGTCCTGGATGGTGTCAAGCTTCTTGTGTGTTCTTGTAGCTGGATCCATCCAGAGAAGTGGGGAGTATTCCATCACGCTCGTGATGTGTTTGTCGTAGGTGTTGGATAGACTTGGAGAGTCTAGAGTTTGAGTTATCCCTAGTCTCTGACCTCCTCTTAAAATACACTGCATTTATGTGGTGACTCCATCTGAGCTTCTGGTCAATGGTAACGCCAAGGATGCCGACGGGGGGAAGGGGTGGGGGGCGGGCGGGGCGGAGGGTCAGTGATCGAAATACCGTTGATTATCAGTGGCGGTTTTCAGTGTCTCCTTTGGTGATAGTCATTGTCTGGCATTTGTTTAGCGCGCATGTTACTTGCCAATTCTCGGCTCTAGCCTGGATATTGTCCAGAATTTGTTGCATTTGAGCAATCGCGAATGGTGCTAAATACTGTGCAATACTCGGCAAACATTCCCACTTCTGACCTTGTGAAATTGATGAAGCTGCTGAAGCTTGATGGGCTAGGACTCAAAACTGTACGACTTCTTCAGAGATGTCCTAGAGCTGCGGTGAACGACCGCCCACAACCTCGAGCATCATCCTTTGTGCCAGGTATGACTCTAACCAGCGAGTGTTGCCCGGATACCTGCTAATTCTAGTTTTGCAATCGCTCCTTCATGCCATACTCGATTAAATGCGACCTTGATGTTCCGGACTGTCACTCTCACCACCACTCCATAACTCAGTGCTTCAGCCCATTTATGAATGAAACCTGTAAATACATCACGAGCTGATTGACCCTGACGAAACCCAGACTGATCATCATATTTTTCAGGTTGTTCCTAACAAGGTGCTGCTTGATTGTGGATGAGCCCTTCCATCACTTTATTGACGATGGAGAATAGACTGATTGGGCGGTAATTGGCCGGGTTGGATTTGTCTTGGATTTGTGGCAATTTTCCACATTGTTGGATAGATGCCAGAATGGTAATTTTACTGGAAGAGCTTGGTTAGTGGAGCGGCAGTTTCTGCAGTACATGCTATTGTCGAATTGTTATCAGGGCCTATGCCTTTGCAGTATCCAGTATCTCTATCCATTTCTTGATCTTACGTGGCGTGAATCGAATTGGCTAGAGACTGCTATATGTGATGCTGGGGTCCACTGAAGGAGCCTGAGATGAATCGTCCTCTCTACACTTCTGACAGAAGATGTTTGCGAATGTACCAGCCTTATCCTTTACACTGATGTGCTGGTATCCTCCATCATTAAGGATGATGATATTTGTAGAGCCTCCTCCTCCAGTGAGTTACTTAATTGTCCACGATCATTCACAACTGGATGTAGAAGGACTGCAGAGCTTAGATCTGATATGTTGGTTGTGGGATCACTTAGCTCTGTCTATCACTTGCTGGTTATGCGGTTTTGCACGCAGGTAGCCATGTTTGGTAGCTTCACAGATTGATGCCTCATTTTTAGGTATGGCTGATGCTGCGCTTTGCATGCCCCCTTGCACACTCTGTTGAAACAGGGTTGATCTACTGGCTTGATGTTAATGATTGAATGGGGAATATATCATGCCATGAGATTGCAGATTGTTCTGAAGTACAGTTCTGCTGCTGTACGGATTCCCTGACTGGAGCTGCTAGATCATTTCAAAGTCTGTCCAACTTAGCATGGTGACAGTGCCACACAATACGATTGAGGTTATTCTCAATGTGAAGGCTGGAATTCGACTTCACATGGACAGTGCGGTGGTCATTTTAACTACACTGTTATGAACAGACTCCTCTGCAACCGACAGGTTAGCAAGATTGATGGCAAGTATGTTTTTTACTCTTGTTGCTTCCTTCAAAATCTGCCACAGACCCAGTCTTGCAGTTTTATCCTTTAGAACCCGACCAGCTCGAACGGTAATGTTGCTGCTGAGCCACTCTTTACGGTGGACATTGAAATCCCTCACCCAGAGTACATGTTGCGTCCTTGCCACCCTCATTGCTTCCACCAAGTGTTGTTCAACATGGAGGAGTATTGATACATCAGCCAAAGGTGGACAGAACGTCGTAACCAGTAAGAGATTTCCTTGTCCATGTTTAACCTGAAGACATGAGAGTTCATGGGGTCTGGAGTTAATGTTAGGACTCCTAACACAACGCCCGCCTGTCTGTATACCACTTTGCACCACCTCTTCTGGGTCTGCGTTGCCAGGGGGACCGGACACATTTCAAGGATGGTATTGCTATAGTCTGTGATGTTATCTGTAAGTATGGTTTCGTAATAAATGAGCATGTCAGGCTGTTGATTCATTAGTCTGTGAGACAACGCTCCCAAATTCGGCACTACCCCCCAGATATTTATAAGGAAAACTTTGTAAGGTCAACAGGACTCTTTGTGTTTTTGCCGTTGTCTTTTCTGGTTCCAAGGTCCATGCCAGTTGGTCCGTGCAGTTTCAGTTATTTTCTGCAACTTCCTTGCGATTGAGACAACGGAGTGGCTTCCTCGGCCATTTCAGCGGGCAGTTTACAGTCAACCACATTGCATTGGCACTACAGTCACATGCAGGTCAGACCAGGTAAAAGATGGCAGATTTCCTTCCTTGAAGGAGATTATTGAACCAGATGTTTTTTTCCAAAAATCGTTTCATGGTCATCGGTTGCCTCGTAATTCAAGATTCTTTTTATTGAATTCAAATTTCACCATTTGTCTTGGCGTAAATCGAACCCAGATTTTTCTGGGTTTCCGGATTAATAGTCGAGTGATAATACCACGAGGCGATTGCCTCCACATTGAGATACTTGAGCATCTTGTAGACATCAATGAGATCGATTCCCACTATTCTGTACTCCAGAATTCCGTATTGGTTAAAAGAAATGACTGCAGATGTTGGAAACCAGAGTCTAGATTAGAGTGGTGCTGGAAAAGCACAGCAGTTCAGGCAGCATCCGAGGTGCAGTAAAATCGACGTTTCGGGCAAAAGCCCTTCATCCTGTATTCCTGATGAAGAGCTTTTGCCCGAAACGTCGATTTTACTGCTCCTCGGATGCTGCCTGAACTGCTGTGCTTTTCCATCACCGCTCTAACCCAGAATTCTGTATTGGCCTGAACTGCTCAAAATATCCTTCTGTTTTAAACTTTCATATTTGGAATTGTTCTAGTGAACCTCATCTGAACTTTTTGAAATGCATTCACAATCCTCCGCCATTAAATTAGCAAAACTTGACGTGATGCTCCATGTGAGGTCTCACCGATGCCTTGAAAAGAGGAAGATACACTTCCCTCGAGTTGTGGCCGTTTCATTTAGCTAAAAGTAACAGAAATTCAACTCTCCCACCGCATTACTTGTTTTCTGTGCGCTCCAGCGTTCTGTGAATTGTAGTTTCACGGTGGGATGGTGATATTTGATTTAAATAAAGACCTGCAGGTAAAAGCAAGTCTCATAATGACATTTTGATTACTTTCAGCTACCAGAAAATAAACCATTGGCTTGAAAGATATAGCTAGAGGAAGAAAATTTCACCCTCTTAGTCCATCATGTATCATCAGTGAAGTGATGGAAGGGTGGTCCAGATTGTCTGCACGACATAATACAGCAAACCGTCTTCTTAATTTCTTTCTTTTTCTTTCGATCACGAGCAGTAAATGGCTATCGCTGGCAAGATCAACGCTTACTGCTCCTCCCTAAGCCACATTTTGTAAGGTGGTCGTCAACTACCTTCTTGAACATCTACAGTTCACTTGTTGTCTTTGGACTCTTTGTGCCCTAAGTGGGGGATCTCCAGAATTTTGAAGTAGCTACGTTGAAGCAAAGGCAATGCATTTCCAAATCTGGATTGAGTGTGGCTTGGATAAAAATTTGAAAAGAGTGGTGTTGCCAGCTACTTACTGCCTGTGTCCTTCTCAATGGTCGTGCTCCAGGGTTTGGTTGAAATTCTGATGTTGTGGTTTTAGTGAATATCTACAGTGCACCATTTAGACAGTTTTCAATGCTGCTGCACTATCTGGGTGTTAGGGGAGGCGATGTTTGCTGATGTGGTACTCATCAAACGGGTTGTTTATCCCTGAGTAGTTTCAAGGTTCTCAATTGTCGAGTGGAGGGAAGATTTTGAAACACTCCCGATCGCCCAGAGAGAAGATATCATCCCATTATCGTCTCAAGTTGCAAATAGATTCTATAAATACTTTTAGCCTCTCGAAATTCTTGCCATCTGGATCTCTTCTATGTTTTAATTAGATCGTGCCTGAATATCTTGAATTCCATTGAGTACAGCCCCAAATGTATCCAATTTTTGCTCATCAGGTTCCCCTTTCGCATTAGTAGTTACAAAGGAGGCACTTCATTTTGACGTGACTTCATCCAAACTGTACACATCTCTCTCGGTGAGATTACTGCAAGAGGTTCCAAATGTACACATCTGTCTTCTAAGTATGGCCAACATTGCGTTTCTATTACCAATTGCTTCTGCACGTGCAAATATTTGGAAACTCGGCCAGTTCAGCGTTTTATGACAGACCACTATAAGCTGATGGGACTGGCACCTGGGCCTCTTTGTTATGAGATCGGAGCACCCCTACTGTAAAGCAAGAGATGCTCAGAAATGAAGGAAGTGAGTGAAACCACTCGTGGAGATTTGCGTCTGCAAATATTTTAAATTAAACTCTTTGGAATATTGTGAGACACTTCCAGCAGATGTGTGACTTGAATCCAATCCTTCTGGCCTGGATACATGAATGTTAACACTGTGCCACAAACACCTGACGTTGGCAACTGTATGTCTAAACTCGGCGTTAATGATCGAGGAATATCCTGGCCATTATAATGTAGCATTCCACAGGTTTCTCCAATTAAATTAAAAACCGTAAAATCTATGAATGCTGTAAATCTGACAAAAGGAAAACAGAAATTTATGTAAAATCTCATCAGGACTGGAAGCATCTGCGGACAGAAATCAGAGATAACGTTGCATGTCGAGTGAACTCAGAAATCCTATGAAATTATTCTGGATTTTCTTGGATCACTGTGTGTCTGACTGCAACTCCTCTCAGACTGCACGATCGGTTGAATTGGCAATTTGAAATACTGAGCCGTATACTCATATATTCAGGGAGCTGGTCTTACCACATATACAGTCAAGTAGACTGGTGCCAGCCAGGAGAGTTAGGCAAAGTAGAGAGGCAGGCGGCTGGAAGAATCAATTTGAAATTTGGTTGCCTGGAAGATGTGGGAATGTCTTAGGAACAACGAATGAGGGATTTGAGGCTGTTTTCCTTCGAGAGAGATGCAGCGTAAGGGGTGACTTAATAGGGACATATAGACGATCAGAGCATTAGATAGAGCGGGCAGTGAGAGCCTTCATCCTCGGATGGTGATGGCTGGCACTAGAAGACATAACTTTGAATTGAGGGGTGGTAGACATAGGACAGAAGTCAGAGGTATTTTCTTTACTCAGAGCGCAGTAATTCCGTGTAATGCCTAGGTGCAACAGTGTCAGACATGCCAACTTTAAGGGCATTGAAATGGCCATTGGATAAATATATGTAGCATTCCAGGATAATGTAGGTTAGCTGGGCTTCAGATAGTTTCATATGTCGTTGTAACATTGAGGACCGAAGGACCTGTAATGCGCTGTAATGTTCTGTGGTCTAACAGAGCCAGCCAGGCAGTATCTGAAGGTTCAGAAGGCGACCTTTCGGGTGTTACCATTCTTCAGGACTGGGGGTGGATGCTGGAGGAGCTCCAGACAAAGGGGGTGCCGCTGGCAGTTTGGTAAGATAGGGAGAGTTGAAGACAGGTAAAGGGTACCAATTGATTGGGTATGGGCAGAATGAATCCGGCTGGTGGCAAGGAGGGGTGGAATGGATGGGGAGGTGACAGGAATGGAGTTGAGAAATGGGAAGGTACGTTATTTGAAATTGGAGAACTCAAAATTCAGTGCTCCGGGATGCAGGCTGCCTAGGAGGAAGATGTGGTGTTATTCCTCCAATTTGTGGCATGCTTCGTTGTGTGAATGGAGTAGGCCAAAGATTATCATGTCAGAAAGAGAATGGGAAGGGGAATTGAAATGGGCAGTAACTCGGAGATCCGGTTATCCTATCTAGGCCTGTCTGCGATGCTCTGTGAAACATTCCCTAAGTTCATGTTCGGTCTCCCAGATATAGAGAAGACCACATCTGGAGCACTTGATGCTGTATCATAGGTTGGAAGAGCGGTTGGTGAACCGCTGTCTTACATGAAAGGACTTTTTAGGGCCGTGGATGGAGGTGAGTGGGGGGCGGGGGGGGGGGGGGGGGGGTCGCGTGCCGGCAAGTTTTGTGTCTTTTCCGGTTGGGGGTTTGGTGCGGAGAATTGCGCAAACTAAGGACTGTCGAAGCAAATATCCCTTGCAGAATCCAACGAAGAATGGAGATGGGACAATGTTCTTGGTGGTGGGGTCGAGAGCATAGAACATAGAACATAGAATAGTACAGTACCGAACAGGCCCTTTGGCCCACGATGTTGTGCCGAGGTTTAATCCTTCTGTAAAATAATATAACTTCACCGACGCACCCCTCAACTCACTGCTCTCCATGTGCCTGTTCAGCAGTCGCTTATATGTCCCTAATGACTCTGCTTTCCTTTCACCACTGGTAACGTATTCCATGCATTCACAACTCGCTGCGTATAGAACCTACCTCTGACGTCTCCTCTATACCTTTTCCCTAATATCTCAAAACTATGAGCCCTCATACCCGTCAATCCTGCCCTGGGGAAAAGTCTCTGGCTATTGACTCTATCTATTCCTCTCATTGTCTTGTTTACCGTGATCAGGCCTCCACTCTTCCTCCTTCTCTCCAGTGGGAATAGTCCGAGCTTTTTGAACCTTTCTTCTTAAGACAAACCGTCCAGTCCAGGCAGCATCCTTGCAAACCTTTTTTTGCACCCTCTCCGAAGCCTCTTTATATTTCCTATAGTAGGGCCACCAGAATTGGACAATATTGCAAGTTTGGTCTTACAAGGACTTGCAGAGCTGTGGCAAAGCCTCACGTCTCTTAAACTCGATCCCCCTGTTAATAAAAGCCAAATGCAATATGCTTTCTTAATAGCCCTGTCCACTTGTCTGGCAACTTTGAGGCATCTATTTACTTGCACACCCACATCCCTCTGTTCCTCCACACTACCAAAAATCCTGTCTTCAATCCTATATTCAGCATTCGATTTCGACCTTACAACATGCGTCACTTCTCATTTATCCGGGTTGAACTCCATCTGCCATTTCTCAGCCCAGCTCTGCATCCTGTCTATGTCGCGCTGCAACCTGCAATATCCCTCGATACTATCGACGACACCTACAACCTTTGTGTCATCTGCAAATTTACGAATCCACCCCTCAACCTCCACGTCCAAGTCATTTATAAAAAGAAGAGCAGAGGCCCGAGAACAGAGCCCTACAGTACCCCAACGAACACTTAGCTCGAGGCAGAATACTTTCCATCTACAACTACTCTCTGCTTTCTGTAAGCCAACCAGTTCTGAGTCCAGATAGCCAAATCTCCCAGTATGCCATACTTCCTGACTTTATCAATGAGCTTACCATAGGGAACATTAACAAATGCCTTGCTGAAGTCCATATACAACACATCAACTGCTTGACCTTCGTCGACATGTCTTGCCACCTCCTCAAAGAACTCAATAAGATTTGAGGCATGAACTGCCCCTCACAAAGCCATGCTGACTGCCTTTAATCACGCTCTACTTTGCCAAATAGTCACAGGTCCTATCCCTCAAAACTCTTTCCAAAACTTTGCTGACCACAAACGTAAGACTGACCGGTCTGTAATTGGCAGGGATTTGCCCTTCTTGAAAAGAAGAACAACATTCGCCTCCTTCAAATCCTCCCATACGACTCCCGTGGTGAGTGAGGAGGTCAAGATCTTCGCCAGCGGCTGAGCAATCTCCTTTCACGCTTCCCGAAGCATCCTAGGATAGATCTGGTAATGGGGACTTATCAATCTTCATGTTTTCCAAAATTTCCAACACATCTACATCTAGTGATGGAGAGGGATAAGTGTGCACTACAGGGCAAGTGTTATAGCTGGGGGCAGAGAAATTATGATGCGGTGAGGCATGACTTAGGATGTGTGGCTTGGAAAAGTAAGCTTCAAGGCAAGGGCGTAATTGATATGTGGAGCTTGTTCAAGGAGCAACTATTGAGTGTCCTTGATAAGTATGTACCCTTCAGGCAGAGAGGAAATGGTCGTGTGAGGGAGCCGTGGTTTAATAAGGAATTGGAATCCCTTTTTAAAAGGAAGAGGGCGGCCTATGTAAAGATGAGGCGTGAAGGTTCAATTGGGGCGATTGAGAGTTATAAGGTAGCCAGGAAGGACCTGAAGAGAGAGCCAAGAGCAGCAAGGAGGGGACATGAAAGGTCCTTAGTTGGTAGGATTAGGGAAAACCCTAAGGCTTTGTATAGGTATGTCAGGAATAAAAGAATGACTAGGGTAGGAATAGATCCAGTCAAGGATAGTAGTGGGAAGTTGCGTGTGGAGGCTGAAGAGATTGGGGAGACATTGAATGAATACTTTTCGTCAGTATTAAATCAGGAACAGGACATTGTTGTCAATGTGAGTACTGAGTCACAATTAAGTAGAATGGATGGCTTTGAGGTATGTAGAGAAGAGGTGTTGGAAATTTTGGAGAGGGTGAAAATAGATAAGTCCCCTGGGCCTGATGGCATTTATCCTAGGATTCTCTGGGAAGCAAGGGAGGAGATTGCAGAGCCATTGGCCTTGATTTTTATGTCCTCGTTGTCTACAGGAGTAGTGCCAGAAGATTGGAGGACAGCAAATGTTGTTCCCTTCTTCAAGAAGGGGAGTAGGGTTAACCCTAGTAACTATAGGCCGGTGAGTCTCACTTCTTTTGTGGGCAAAATCTTAGAGAGAATTGTAAGGGATAGGATTTATGAACATCTGGATAGGAATAATGTGATCAAGGATAGTCAGCATGGTTTTGTGAAGGGCAGGTCGTGCCTCACAAACCTTATTGAATTCTTTGAGAAGGTGACTAAGGAGGTGGACGAGGGGAAAGCAGTAGATGTGGTGTATATGGATTTTAGTAAGGCGTTTGATAAGGTTCCCCATGGTAGACTGCAAAAAATACGGAGTTATGGCATTGAGGGTGAGTTGGAGGTTTGGATTAGGAGTTGGCTGCCTGGAAGAAGACAGAGGGTAGTAGTTGATGGCAAAGGTTCATCTTGGAGTGCCGTCACTAGCGGAGTTCCGCAAGGATCTGTTTTGGGACCATTGCTGTTTGTCATTTTTATAAATGACCTGGAGGAGGGGTTAGAAGGTTGAGTGAGCAAGTTTGCGGATGATACGAAAGTTGGAGGAGTTGTAGACAGTGAGGAAGGATGTGGCAAGTTACAGCGGGATATAGATAAGCTGCAGAACTGGGCAGAAAGGTGGCAAATTGAGTTCAAGTGTGAGGTGATTCACTTTGGTAAGAGTAATAAAAAGATGGGGTACTGGGCTAATGGACGTATACTTGGTAGTGTGGATGAGCAGAGGGATCTTGGTGTCCATGTACACAGATCTTTGAAAGTTGCCACCCAGGTAAATAGTGCGGTGAAGAAGGCATATGGCGTACTGGCTTTTATTGGTAGAGGAATTGAGTTCCGGAGTCCAGAGGTCATGTTGCAGTTGTATAAAACTCTGGTGCGGCCGCATCTGGAGTATTGTGTGCAGTTTTAGTCGCCATACTATAGGAAGGATGTGGAGGCACTGGAACGGGTGCAGAGGAGGTTTAACAGGATGTTGCCTGGTATGGTAGAAAGATCGTATGAGGAAAGGCTGAGGCACTTGGGGTTGTTTTCATTGGAGAAACGAAGGTTTAGGGGTGACTTGATAGAGGTGTACAAGATGATTAGGGGTTTAGATAGGGACGACAGTGAGAATCTTTTTCCACGCATGGAGTCAGCTTTTATAAGGGGGCATAGCTTTTAATTACGGGGGGGGGGGTAGGTATAGGACAGATGTTAGGTGTAGGTTCTTTACTCAGCGAGTCGTGAGTTCATGGAATGCCCTGCCAGTAGCAGTGGTGGACTCTCCCTCATTATGGGCATTTAAGCGGTCATTGGATAGGCATATGCAGGATAGTGGGCTAATGTAGGTTAGTTGGGCTTGGATCGGCGCAACATCGAGGGCCGAAGGGCCTGTACTGCGCTGTATTCTTCTATGTTCTATGTTCTATGTTCTATCAGCAATCTTGATCTGGTCAAGTCTGTATCTAACGCCCCTGCCAATCTAGTTCAAGCCCTCCCGAATCTCATGAGCAAATCTCCAACCCAAGACATTTGTGCATATCCAGTTCAGGTGCAACGTGTCCTTCATGTACAGTTCCCACCTTCCCATAAGATATTCCAATGGTCTATGTATCTGAATACCTCCCTCCTGCAGCAGCCTCGCAGCCAAGTGTTAAGCTGCATTCGCTGTCTGTTCCTCACCTCACTATCTCGTGGCATCGGTAGCAAACTCGAGATCACTACTCGACTCGTCCTGCTCTTCAGCTTCTGGTCTAGTTGAAGTTAGCTGAAGTGTTTAGTGCTGGTGCGTTGGATGTGGAGTTTGGTGTGGCACTAGTTGAGGACAGAGGAGCGGGTCTGTCTTTCTTGCATTAGGTGAGGGGGTTTGGAACAGTGGACAAGGAATGGAGGTGGTGCGGCGGAGGACTGCCTGGATGACAGATGGTGGAAAATCACGATGGTGAACGAGGGATTGTTGTGGATGGAGTGTCGTGTTTCACATTCGGAGGTGGTGATGTTGGAGTGGGTGAGAGGGTAGAGAAATTGAGGAGGCTAATGTCACATTGGCAGTCTGCAACAAAACGTTGTAGGGCGGGTATAAGTCCGGCAGGTCGTGACCAAGTTGAGGAGGAAGGTCAGAGGTGGGAGAAGGGCGGGACAGGTAGGCAGGAAGTATTCGATTTACCTGTAGCTACCCTCCACTCAGACAAAGACAGCTTTTTCAGTAAGGTTCTGGAGGGATGTGATCAATTCTGGGGAAAACAGAAGGAGAAAACAAAATATTTTGTTTTTTTGCATGACCACCTCTGCGGAGGCACAACATATAATAAATTCCAAGCGAGCAATTGTGATAGAGGACTCTCTATCTTGGGGCATACACAATTGTTTATGTGGGCACGAACGGGACTTCAGGACCGTGTGTTGCTTACCTGGTGCCAGGATCAAAGAACGTCTCAGAACTGAGGCAGCAGAGTCGCAAACAGTAGTGTGAACTGTCATACGTCATTGTACACATTGGTAACAACAATTTCGGTAGAAGCGGGGCTAACGTCCTGCAGAGTTTGGAAGAAGTTTAGAAAACAGGACCTCAACGATACTAATCCAAATATTGCAACTGCTGTCATGTGCCAGTAAGAATTGAAACTGACGGATAGGAGCGATGAAAGCTTGGCTGAGCAGCCAATGCAGTCGCACGTATTCAGATTGTTTTTCGATCGTTGGAGTCTGTTTTGGCATAGAAGTCAACTATAGTAAAAGTACAAGTTGCACCTGCACAGGAGACAGAAACAAATCCTGGAGGGGTGATTTGCTAAAGGTAAATCAGAGGGTTTTGCCTATTCTTGCATTAGGTGGGACAAACGAAGAGGTGAGACAAGAAAGACGGGTGAAACTGGCACAGGAGTTCAGAGAGAAATTTCACGAGTTCAGGCAGAATGATGGTATTGACGACGTTTCGTAAGGAAATGGGCATTCTGTCACCAAAAATGCAGACGGCACAATGATTACTGGAAAGACTGTTTGAATGGTATTCAAACATTTGGAAGAGAGATGCTGATCGTTTAGGACACTGGGAAATGTATATTGGCAAACGTTGTATAATGTAAGAAGATGTAATTTTTTTCACTTAGGAAGTGTGAACAAAAGAACAGAATATTATTTAAATTGAGAAAGCTACAGCTACTTGGGTTACTTATGCATGTAACACATAAACCTCGTGCACAGGGCAGCAAGAAAGCAGGAATGTTAAAGAATGTTGACCATTATTTCCAGGCAAGGGACAGTGATGGAAGGAAGTCTTCCGGCAACTGTACAAGATGCTAGTGAGACCATATCTGGAATAATGTGAACAGTTTTTTTTTTATTTTAGGAATGATAACATTTCCATGTAGGCAGGTCAGACACGGTTCACTCGGAAAAGTCCTGATATGGAAGGATGATCTTGTTATGACACTGCAGTGAATCCTTCTTCTAATTAAATCGAACTCCCAGAAAAGCTCACGTCGCCTCGTTATCTGGTAAAGTATGATTTACACACAACGCCCAAATTCCAGTGCTTAAAGAAAAAAGAAGTATCAATTTCTGACTTAACTCTAAAAGTGAACATTAAACACCATCTAACTACAACTCTAAGCCCACTTACTCTCAAATATTTGTTGTCTGGTTATAACTCTATAACAATATACTGCTCCAATTAAGAACATATTAAAATTACATCACCTTAATTTCAAAATCGCAGGTCTGTCAATTGAGGTGTCCTCCTGCTTTCAGCTGAAGGCCTCCTTGGGTCGTCTTCTGTCTTTTACTGCAAAGATGTTTCTAATGAGAAAAGGTACCTTTGACAGATTGTTTTGAATGGCAGTCTCTCTCTATGGCCGTTTACTCTCTGCTTGACTTCCAAAATGACTGCGTCTTTCCGCCCCAAAAATTGGATCGTCTGACTGGTTTGAGATTGGAAAAACAATAAATTCAAAATCGATTGTGTTTTAGTAACTTGGGGCATGATTGAAAAGGATTGCTTAAATTTGAATTGTTTTCAAAATAGCAAACAACTGCGGCATCTTTTTCAAAGCCACATGTTACATATTTTACACATCACTCTCAGACTGCTAGCTCGTCATATGACAGATGTTTGTGAGCTCTCAATGAAAAACAGCTTTCAGTCTCTCTTATAGCCGCGTTAACACCTTCAACTTCATAGTTCCTCCCCTTTAGAAAAAGAAATGAACAATCATAATTAAAGGATAGCTCATTTTCTTTCCTCATTCTTAATCCCCTCAAATTTTTACACAGGAAGTTCATCTAAGTTCACATTTCTACGACCCGCAGTATATACAGTTTGTAAATTAAAAGTGTGTAACATAAAACTCCAACGCAATGCGGTCATACTCTTGTCTTTAAATCGTTCCAAGAATGTAAGAAGATTGTGATTTGTGTGCACAACTGTGTCTGACACATTGTTCGTCACATAAAAATTATAATGTTGTCAGACCAGTACCAAACACAGCGGTTCCTTGTCACTGGTAGTGCATTTTCTCTGGTAGGTGTTGAGTTTCTTTGAAAGGCAGCCAAATGGCTGTTAAATTCCATGATCATCTTCCTGTAGCAGTACTGATCCAACTCCTATGTCATTAGCATCGAATGTATATTCGAAGGGTTTCAAAAAACCTTCGTGAAGCTAAAACTGGTGCAGTGATTAATACTGTTTTGAAATTGTCAAATGCAACCTGACATTATTCTTCCACCGGAAATCTTGCGTTCTTCTTCAACTAAGTCTGTTAACGGTGCCGCTGATGTTTTGAACAATTTTCCGGTCGAATCTGCTCATTCTCAGAAAGCGAAGTTTCTTCGAGGTTGGTCGTGGAAATTCCTGGAAGGCATTCGCCTTTGCATTCCTTGGGGTCAAACTTCCATCACCGACGTTATATCCCAAGTACGCCACCTCTGCCTTCACGAAATCAGTTTCGTTTTCGTTTGTTACCAATTTTACATCTCTTAATCGTTCAAAAAGCTATACCAACTTTATCATATGATGTTGCATGATTCAGTAAAGATCACTGGCTCATTCAAACAGACTGCACATTTTGTTAACTCAGCTACAACTGTGTTCGTGAGCCTTCGGAATGTGGCTAGTGAGTTCTTCGTTCCTTAAGGCATCAATTTGAATTGATATAGCCGTTTTGGCGTTTCAAATGGTGAAACATCTTTCGCATTCTCTGATAAAGATATTTGCGAAGTACCATGCAGTAAGACCAAATTTGTGATGTAACTGGCTTGCCCAACTTTCTTTATACCGTCCTCCAATCTTGGAATTGGAGGTTGTCATAGAGCATTACCAGGAGACGCAGAGAGTTTTTCAAGAAGATTATCTTTTATTTGCAAACAAAATACGTGACAATCACAATGCGAATTCCTGACTGCCCCTGAACTTAGGTGTTCATTATTCTTTATGCTTTTTGTTATCAGGTTTTCTTCAGGCTTATTAGTGTGTCCAATTGTGTTAGTCAGAGCTATCCCACGACAGACACGTCACAAACCAATGATGTTAGTTCATGTTATCTCTCTATTTCTGCAACTCTGGTATTTCTTACATCAAACTTAGTTCTATTCGACTGCATCACGATTAGATATTTACTATCGTATCTACCACAATGGTCTTCAGCCTCAATCTGGTTCTCCTAACTTCTGATTAAATATTTGCTGTCACCATCCGGCCACAATAGTCTCTAGTCCCCGGCTGTCTTTACCAATTGCTATTTAGCTAATTGTTACCTCATTCTGCTCATCGTTACCTCATTCTCACAGTGGTGTATACCCCTTGTAATATTCCAGCAGTGGTCTTTATGCTTCAACCTTTCACATGCCCTTTTTTTTTATTTTCCATATTCCCCTTTTGAGACCTTCTGGTCTCTCTATAAAGAAAACAATAAGTCCAGACCACTTGTACCCAATAAAAATATTACAGGCCCCAAAACGGACCCAATAAATTTCGGGGTCTGATTCTTAAGGTTTCTTCCTCCGTTCCTGGGGTGCCGTGGGCCAAGTAGCTGCCCTCCAGTAACCAGAGCAGCAAAAAAGACCCAAAGTCCCTCGCAATCTGGAATCTACGCGTTCTTAAGAAGTAACATCGATGTCCTCATGTGAACACGCTCCTTGTACCGAGGCGGTTGTCAGATCGTAATGGTAGAGTGGCGAGGCTCCATCAGAAGAGGAAGAACATCTGGGTTTTGTTGAAATGAATATGAGTTGCCATGTAGTAACACGACCTTGAAAAGACTTTATAAACTGCAGGGCACAACAAAAAAAGGTGATGTCAAGTAATACAGCACCTACAATAAGACCAATCTTGACGAACCATGCACCCCAAGACCCCAACATATTAGTCAACCATTCAAATGCCTGAAGACCAAATCCCTTTAACTCCTGTGTATGATTGTTTAGCTTTTCCGTTGCTTCGGTAAAATACGCACCAAAGCTGGTGCTGTTGGGTATGAAGGTACAGCAATGCTCACCAATCATCACGAAAACACCATCTTGTTCTGCCACTATCCAGTCTAAGACCTGTGTGTTCAGCAATGTCATTTTGGTGGGTGGCAGCCAATTGTTCTCTGAAGGCCACAAGGGCATCATCAGTCTGGTTGATAAATCTCTGCTGGTTGTAGTATATGTAATTGATCCATTCAACATTTTTTGCTCAACCCAATTACTGGTATGAAAGCTTCTCAGCCTGCGGCAACTTCGTTGCGGGATTTAAACTGATTAGGGATAACTCTTCGCTAACCTATACTATCGATCCGAATCATGGGATCAGGGACATACCGTCAATTAGTGCAGTACATAGTTGACTGTTACGGAGCGCCAAGCTGCGTCTGTGGCGATATAACGATCTCATGCAGAAGCATCACACAGGCACAGCTGCCAATCCAGTCAGCGGCAGTGTATTTCTTACCACACAACCACCAAGTGTCTGTCAGTCGGACGTGTTGAGAGTTCAGGATAGCCCCAAACGTGGTTATCCACCTCGAACTCAATCGTGTTCCCACAGAGACCCTTGAAATACCTATTGACTTGGAACCATTTCGTTTAAAAGACTCAAAACTCAATCCATCCCGTATTCTAAAGGCAGCCATAGGGAATGTATAATTCATCTTGCTGGTGGACAACGGGGTTCTATAGCTGCACCGCCGTTGGAGTTGCTGCCTTCCTACATCATCCTGCTGATAGGATGTGAAGGACTTGAGAAGGAGGCACAAGAAAAGGCAATTGGATTGCGTGTAAGTTGATGAACCATTCGGATTAAGAGGTAGGCAAGTGTTTCGCAAATGCCATTGAGTGCGAGTTTTTGAGTTATAGGGCATATCGCTGATGTAGTACGAGGGTTCGCCGAGGTGCACAAGAAGCAGGCTTGCCTAGCTATCATTACGGCCATATAATTTGGCCATTGGTACCACTGATTGTTATAGGCACGTATTCACGTCAGAGCAGCAAGGTCTGCACTCCTGATGCCTCTACGTCTCCCGGTTTGAGTAGCCCTAACATCTCCAGGCCAGGTCTGCCATGTTAATGGTCTCAAAGTCTAAGGCCATCAGGGAGGGGGGGCATCAGGGTCTCCACTACGCCTCCCCCATCCTCGCTGCCAGAAAAAGGGCTAATCTCTGCATCTGCATCATTCTCACTTCCGGAATGATCAGTGTTCCTAAGAACTGCATCGGTATCTTGTTCGGTACCCTGATGTATGGTACTAGCTTCCTGCGTGTCCTGTCTGAGTCGAAGTTCATCGGCCTCAGCTCCACTTACCTCAGCTTCAGAGTCTAACTGCGCCAAGTGGGAGAGCTTTAGTACAATGATTAATGTGGTACCATACATGTCGTCCTTCCACTTGAATGGCGGTAGGTAATGCCTTAGTCACTACGAAAGGTACCGTCACTACGAAAGGTACCGACCTCTTGGCTCATTCCACGACCTCCAGAAGACCCGTACGTACAACCGATCCCCGGGCTTAATAGGTTCTTCATCGTTGTCAGCTGTCAGCTCCCTTTGTGTTTCCTGTATGTGGATAGTCCCCTATGTATCATGGTTAGCTGCTGCAAATATTGATTAAGCTATAAGCTTGCAATGGCATAGGCCTGCATGTGAGCAACTCATGTGTTGTTAAATTGTTGATGCGGTTAGTCTGCATGTGATAACTCATTAGAGCCAGCGCATCGATCCAGTTAAGGCGGGTGCTCATGCAAATCATATTTCATTTGGCTTTCAATATCCCATTAACCCTTTCCACCATACCTTCTGACTGGGGATGATATACGCATCCAAATTTCTGTTTGATTTTCAACGTCTGCAACAACAACTTAACAACTTTCTTAATGAAAGCAGACCCATTTTCTGAACTAATTTCCGACAGTATACCAAACATTGGGATAACTTTATTTGTCAGAAATTTCAACTGGGTTAGATCCTGCTCCTGCATCTTTGGAAGGGGCTGCTTCTACCCATCGATTGAACCTATCAATCACCACGCACATGTCCATTTTCCCTCTCACCTGCCCGATCATATCCATGTCATCAATCACTAAATGCTTGAATGGCCCTTCCGGCACTGGTATGTGTCCTATAGGGGGTCGTTATCCCCTTTCTAAAACTATACTGCACAGACACCTCACATTGTGACAACATACAGTCCACCGAGGCCTGCAAGTATGGCGAAAAGAACCCATCCCGTTATATCTTGCTTATCACCTCCCCTCTTGCGCAGTGATCCAATCTATGTGCTTCTGAAATAAAATATGTCAACAACGGGTTAGATGCTATCCATAAACCTTCCTCCGTGGCCCACAAGCCTTCTTGATTCTACCTAGCTCTCGTTTGCTTCCATCGTATTTGCTCAGCCAGCTTGGCTCACCCGTAAAGCAATACCTATTCTTCCCGATCCGTTCAGGCCCCCATTATCTATGAGACGGTATCTACAGGGTTTTATATTCACCAAGTAGATTCTTTCCTACCACCAAGTAGACTTTTATGACCACCATGTGGAATTTTTCTCAATACCTCGTGAACTTCTTATTAGCACCACATGGATTTTTTTCCTAACTCCATGTGGACGTTTAACTAACACCATGTGTACGTTTTACTAACACCACGTGGACTTTTTCTGAGCATCACGGGAAAATTTAACTAAGCCAATTACTTTGATTCTGTCCTTATTCACTCCTTACCCCAATGCACAGTTTTCTTAAACAACCCTGCACATCTCCTTCAACTGGAATATACCACTTGCTTTTTGCATCTTGGATCGGAGAGACTCTCCAGCAGTTTCCCGCAACTCCGAGTACCCGACGACCACCAAAAACCAGCAAAGTATAATCAGAATTAGCAGCAAACGTGCTGCGTCTTTTTATTGGGTACCCTTATTCTATCAGTCTCGGGAATGCGCCCGTCGGACAGAGAAGCGCCCTGTTGCTGCTGCCCCCTTTTCAGGTAGGTCTCTTCACGACCCTGCTCGCAGAACCAAATTTGTCAGAAAGAATCAGTACGAGACGCACAGAGTTCCTCAAGAAGATAATCTTTTATTTGCAAACGAAAGCCTTGACATTCAGAATGCGAATTTCGGCGAATTTCTGACAGCCGCATCCCCGCCCCCCCGCCCCCACCTCAAATCTCGGGGTCCGTTATTCTTTATACTTTGTCATTCCAGGGTTTCTTTAGGCTTGTCAGTGTGTCCAATTCTTTAGTCAGGGCTATCTCACTGCAGACATGTCAGATACCAATGGCGTTAGTTCCTGTTCTCTCTACTTCTACCATTATGATATCTCTTACGTCAAACTTAGTTCTATTCCACTATGTCACGATTAGATATTTATTATCATATCTGTCACAGTGGTCTTCAGCCTCAGGCTGGTTCTGCTAACTTCTGATTGGATATTGGTTGTCATCATTCTGCCACAACGGTCTCTAGCCGCTGTCTGTCTTTACTAATTGCTGATTAGCTATTTGTTACCTCATTCTGTAGGCAACTTGTAATATTCCAACAGTGGTCTTTATGCTTTAACCCTTCACATGCCCTAATATTCTTTATTTTCGATAATATGAGTCCGATTGTGTTTTGGCATCGATCTTGTGAGAGCCCACAAAACATCCTTGAGTCCCATCAGGTTTGTGAAGTAATGCAATTGGCGAACTGTACTCACTCTGACTCGGTTTGATGACAAAGGAGGAAATTTATGCGCAGAGTCGAAAAAAATGGATGAGATCCTGATTGAGTGCATTGCATCAGTATTCACTGAGGAGATGAACATACCGGATGTTGAGGTTAAGGATAGAAGTTTGATTACTCGAGATCAAGCTGACCTAAGGTGGGAGAAACTGTTGGGCATTTTAAAAGGCGTGAAGTTGGACAACTCCCTTGGCTGTATGGGATCTATCCCAGATTATTGAGGAAAGCGAGAGAGGAAAGAACTGGGGCGTTATCAGATATCCTTGCTGCATTCTTGAACACGGATGACATCCCATCAGACTTGTGAATTGCTTGTGTTGTTCACCTTGTTTCAGAAGATAGCAGGGATAATCCAAGTAACTATAGATCACAGAAATTGACGTCAGTAGTAGGGAATCTGCTGGAGAATATGCTGAGGCATAGCATCTATTCCCATTTGGAAGTAAAACGGCGTATCAGTGATCATCAACATGGTTTTGAGCGGGGAAGTTCATATCTTACCAGCTGAATAGAATTCTTTGAGGAAGTGAGAAAGTTGATTGATAAGAGAAGGGCTGTAGATGTCATAGGACTTCAATATGCCGTTTGATAAGGTTCGCCATGGTAAGCTGTTTGAGAAATGAAGTCGTATGGGGTCCAGGTTGTACTAGTTGGGTGTATACAGAAATTGTTTGTCAACGGGAGACAGAGACAAGTATTGGAAGGGAGTTTCTCAAAATGGAGTCCAGTGGTATTCCACAGGGATCCCAGCTGGAATGCTGTCTGCGACAGACACAAATATTCAGGAGGAAGGTACAGGTGGTCTGAATAGCAAGTTTGCAAAGAACACTAAGATTGGTGGAGTAGCAGACAGTGAAGGGAATATCAGAGAATTCAGCAGAATTGAAATAAATTGAAAAGTTGTGTGGAGAAATGGCAGATGGAATTCGATCCCGACCAATGCAATGTGACGCATTTTGGAACATCCAATTCTCGAGTGAAATGTACGGAAAACAGAAAAAACCTCGGAAAATTGATGAAAAGAGAGATCTGGGTGTTCAGCTCCACTATACCCTGAACCTGACAACGTAGCTCGAAACCGTAGTCAAGAAGACACACGGCATGCTTTCCATCGTTGGTCAAGGTATTGAGTACAACAGTTGGCACCTCATGATACAGTTGCATAAGACTTTCATATCGGCCACATTTGTAATGCTGCGTACTGTTCTGATCGCCACATTACCATGTAGATGCTTTGGGGAGGATGCAGAGGATTTTCACCAGGATGACGCCTTATATGGACAGAGCTGGCTATAAAGAGAGGTTGAGTAGATTAGTATTATTTTCATTGGAAAGACAGAGTTTAAGTTGGACATGATTGAGGTCTCCAAAATCATGAGAGGTATAAACTGTTTGAACAGCAAAAAACATTTTCCCAGAATGAGAGACACAATTACAAGGGGTCATGAACTCGAGGTGAGCGGGGCAATGTTTAAGGGAGATATGCGTGGCAAGTTCTTTATGCAGAGGGTAGTGGGTGTCCGGAAATTTTTGCCCGCAGATGTGGTAAATGCAGACACGATAGCGTCATTTAAAATGTATCCAGACAGATAAAAGAATGGGAAGAGAGCAGAGGGATACAGATCCTTAGGAAATAGGCGACAGGTATCTGGATCGGCGCAGGCATTGAAGGCCGACTGGCCTGTTCCTGTGGTGTAAGGTTCTTTGTTCTTTGCTCTTTGATATCTTCGTTGAGCATCGTAACCACTTCCTTCTGAACCTTTGAAAGGATTACTCCTGTTGGCATATTGTTTTATTGGAAAGCATTCACCGTTATACCTCATGCATAATAGTACTACTCCGTCCCATCTTAATCCTACACATGTCCTCCTATTGCTACAACAGACCTTTCAACTGGGTTATTTTCCCCTAAGGCAGATAGTTCACTCCTCCAGGAAATCCTTACTGTTTAACATATTTTGAGGCACATCAAACTGAACGACATCTGTGTTTGAATCCTCAGTCGGTGGGGCATTAAGGAATACCTGTTTATCCAGTTCTATCTCTCTCACTCGACATATGACAGCTGCTTGTCACTGTCAGTGCAAGACAGCATTCACTGTCTCTTAAAGGTACAGTGCACGCCTTCAAATTCCGAAAAGTCATCTGATTAAATATTGTACAGTTGGAACTCTACTCACTGGAATTCAGAAGAATGACAGACATTTTCACATGAAATACACAGGATTCCCAATGGGGATTTATAGTGTGAACACTGAGAAGATATTCCATCTTACGGATGAGTCTCAGAATTAAGGGGTGTCAATTTCAAACTGTTATGAGGAGGAATCTCTTCCCTCACCGGGAACAGAATGTATCAAAGTGCTTCTAACGGAAAGCTGTGATGCCAGGACCCTTGAATATACTTAAATCAGAGATAGAAATATTCCAGATTTACAGCAAAGGATAGGCACGTGAATGTGAGGAATATCATGATTCTTCTGTATAGCACAACAGGTTTCAGGCATCGCATGGCCTATTCCTCATACTGTCGCTTACGGTCTTGAATAGGTACCAGAATTAAACTTTCATTGTTTGCATCACTCTTCATCGTAAAGCAGCCACCCAACTAAATGAGCATCCCAACCCCTCCATCGACACAACAGTAACGATATGAACGTAGATATTTGGAAGGCAGTTCACAAATGGTGATACACAGGAAAAACTCAAGATGGAAGTAGCACTGCTGCCTCACAGCAGCTGGGACCCGGGATGCATTCCACGGTCGAACGACTGTATGTGATGAGTTTGCGTATTCCACCCGTGTCTACGTCTGTCCCCCCGGGTGGTCTGGTTTCTTCCCACATTTCAAAGATTAGCATGTTTGGTGAATTGGCCATGTCAAATTGCCATAGGGTAAAGGGAAGTGTACGTCAGGATGTGTAATAGTCAGTGGTAAATGTAGAATAATAAGGTAGTGAATGGAATTGGATGGATTACTCTTCGCATGGTTGGTGTGGACTAGCTGGGCTGAAGAACCTGATTCCGAAAAAAACGAAACAAAAAGAAAGAAAAACATTGAAGAAATGGAAAAGGTGATAGAGTGAAATATGAGGAGGAGAGTATTCAAGTAGAGCAAGCGAGGTATAGGTGGGTTGATCAACAGCGACAAAACTCTGTAAATGGCAGTAAAAGCAGACTGAGCTTCAGTGAAGGGAACCCAGCAGGATTGGTGCAGAATTAAACAATATAACCTACAGAGTCTTCCAGAAACACTTGGCCTCTCAGATTATTGGGCAGACATTATATAATCAATTAGTGCTGTCACTGTTTATAGTGGAGACAAGTCAGGCAAATTGCACACATTTAGCTCCCAATATGTCATGATCTATAGGTGGTAAGTAGTGGCAGTGCACTGGGAGTTTGTGAAATATCGACATCTGCCTCCAAGAAATATTTGAGTTGGTGGGAGAAATCACACGTACAGGTACGGCGATGTGATCTGGAAGAAGGCAGACAATGGCAATGGAGAAGATTGTTCTCGTGTTTGAATAACTGGAATCTGAAATAGTAAGAGGAGCTGGTATCTCACTCAATCCTGCCATGCAGCATTCAAAATAGATATGTCATCGAAGAACAAAGTCACATCAGAAATATTAGGAAAAGAGAAATAATTATTTCGGCATAATCTCCCAGCTTCCTTCAGAGATGCAAATCTATCATTCTCTGCAGAATTGCAGTGTTTTCAAATGCAGACAGTGCCAACTTTCCCCCATGACAATGTTGACCATGACGAGTAGCACACCAATGTGTTGGAGTACATGTTAATGTAATTGTGAGAGTGAGTGAGAGTGTGTGTGTCTGTTTTATAATATTTGACTCCTAAGGGAAAAGTCCTTTTACATTCATATTATGGATTCCGTCTCCATTGTGTTTTTTTTAGCAACTTTACAACATGGGAATGACTGTGTAAGCACATAACGATCTTTCACCCTCCACGTAAATCCGCGTGCAGCAGAAAATCAAAATATGCACACACACTAAATCTAGTAAGGTTTCTAATGAGAGAGGGGCATGTCTTCTTGTGGCTAGTTCATGTTCGTCCTTACATACAGATGAGGAAGGACGCCACTTCGAATGGGACAACACATCCATCTTAGCACAAGCCAAATAGAGACACGCACGAGAATTCCTAGAAGCTTGACCTTCCAACCAGAACTCTATCAACAAACACATTGATTTTGATCACAATTAACATTTCTTAACAAGAAGAACAGGAAATAAAGTCATTGCAGGAACTTATATCCACAACCCTCGAAAACCCAAACACATAAATAGAAAGTGAGCTATACCACCAGGGATTCATCTGGAGGGCTCACTGATTATGTCAACTAGTATGGTGACGAAACGCCTGAAAAAATAAACTTGCAGCTCAGCAAACAAACGTACATTCAGAACGTCAACCTGAGCTACAGACTGACAGAAAGACGCACATGAGACCGGACACATACACACACACACAGAAATACACAGATATGGAGTCACAGAGTGATGCTGAATGGAAACATACCTGTCTGTTCGACGTGTCCATGCTGACCCAACATCGAATGTATTCCCATTTGCCAGCATTTCGATCACAACCGTCTCAACTCTTCATTTACACTCACCAAGCCAGATGCTTTTGAAATGATGTAATTACCAGTCTTCAAAACTTCTGCAGGAGATTGTCCCCCACGCACATCAACATGAGTGTGAAATAATTAGTACTCAGAGCGTCTTAAAGACTTATTCCAAGGATATGCTCTGCAGATTGGGATCCACCACCACTGGAAGAAAGTCTTTCTACCGTTTCCATGTTGTTCATGATTTTATAAACATCCACAACATGCACAATATATACCAACATACTGGTATCGACCTCTGGAGATATACATACGCAATGACCAAAATGCAGAAACAAAAACCGCCATATAAATCTCACACATGGCAGGAGGAGACTAGGGAGATATAAGAAAGAGAAAGGTCTGGAGTGTAGCTAGGACAATGAGTGGAAGGGCAATATAAACGGAGAATGTGAGAATTAAGAGGAGAAAGCAAATATATTGCCATTTAAAACTAATTGCTGAGCTCCTCTCTGGTCCACTCCCTGGGGAAGAGGGCTTCAGGCCTCATCAGTTTCTCTCCAGCTCAGCTTCTCAACAAAAAATCAAAGCAACCAGTTAGGTCTGTTGTTTGGCACTTTTCAATTAACATTTTCTTCATTATTTACAGCTTTAAATCACAGAAGACTGTTTACAATGGTGTTTTTTTTCTCACTGAGGCCAGAGTTTAGAGAAACACTGAACTGTGCGTGACAATCGATGTGAAAAGTTTGGACGAACCAGACTGTTACAACAGCGATAGGCTGCTTAATTGCTGCAAATCTGAATTATAATGAGGGACTCATGGATTAATTGATTGAATAGTGAACATGATTGATTGATCGATAGGTTGGAAAAAAGCAATATTTCAACATATTCTTCAGCTTCTGTCTAAACGTAGTTTGGTTCACGGCAGAAATCGTGATATCGGTGCAGCAGCTGAGGTAAAACATCTTGAAACCCAGTTTTAGAACAAAATAAAGCCAATACATAGAATGATACCCATACCACACATCTGGTGCCATACAAAATTTACCATGAAGTTTGACCATGGCAGGGTAAAATTAGCTGAATTGACAAACAGGAGATGATTTTGTTTTTTTTTTTAATTTCTGGCATTGTTTCTTGCTGAGCCTTCCAAACGCTGCGAGCCAGTAGCCTGCTGCGGAATTTGGTGGTCATTAAAATGCGTCTGAATGTGAATACACGGATCAGTAGAATCAGGAAATGAAATAGTCGAGGTTAGAATTTGTTAGACGAATTCGATTGTTATCCAGACTCGAGAGTAATTAATAACGATTGTTTGATCTCGAAAAGAGAGGAGGGTCAGCACTTGTCCATTCGTTTTTTAATAGTGAAACTGAATGAATACATTTCTGAAATTGGACAGATTTGAAACTTCAGTAAAACACATTCCCACATGTCGCTCTTGAAGTGACATTGCCATTCGCAACGCTTCTCGGAGTTTTTGCAGTCTTTTACCTACTTATAATTGAAACACTTTTCAACAAATCTGATGAACAAGTGGGCGAGCATCTATTGATAGCCAACCATACTTTGTACTCGGTGTCAAGAAACACAGCAAATAATAAAACACATCCTCAAGGGTAACAACCACCAAATTATCAAGTGGTCTGATGGAAAGAGAGAATTAAAATCGAAATTTCATAGAAATGTAGCACCATCTCTACGTACATATCGATAATAAGGAATACTTCCACATTTAACTCATGTTTGCAATTTTTGGAGTATTGTTGGTGCCCTTTCTTCCGAGTGATTTGGATAAATGACCTAAGTCCAGATAAAGAAGCTTTTAAAATTAAACTAATGAAAAGTGCAACACACCGAAGAATAACATTTCTTAGAAACATTCTGCCTGTAGGAATTTACTTGCTCCGATATATCCTCACTGACACCTTTGTTAATTCATTTGATAACAATATATACTTCTGTAATGTGTGCCGAACAACTGCCGTCCTGAACAGAATTGTAAAGATGTTGGACTCGATTTCCACGAGTGTGAAGCTAAGAATGGACGAATAATCTCAGCTGGAACACGGTAAAACAAAGATAACCACAATAAAGACAAAAATATGACACAGATTTGAGATTTATTTCAGGGTTCCATCTCAAGCGGGATGGGATAACCCACTTCTCTGTGTAAAGAATTGAGGGTGTGGAAATAGTCAGAGAAACACAGCAATATTGCGAAATAATGGACGATTAGTAAATTACCCTGATAGCATTTCACACAATTTTCAGCTGAGAATGTTGTTGCCAATCCAAAATATGATGTGCTTGCCTTGATATACAGGATCCCAAATAATGGGTGATGTTCGGTCCTGATTCACAAACCGAAAAGAGAGTCATGCATTTAAATTTAAAGAATGATGCCAGAGATTGAACTAATTGAAAAGCATTTGGAGAACTCTAGAGCAAACTAATTAAAGAATTTACTTTTTCATAGAGTCTGAACAGTGATGTACTATCATAGAACTTCCCAGGGTCTAAGAAGTGCTTCGATCCATCGAGTCTGCATCGGCAAAACAACTCTTAATCAACACTAAATCCACTTTCCTTTTGGTACATTTCTGTGGACATTACGAAATTTGACGGACTCATCCAAGTACATTTTACAGCTTGTGAGTTTTCTCCATCAACTACCTTCCTCTGGGTGAAAGACCTTCCTTCTCTAATTCCATATAAAACTCCCGCCTTTCATTTTAAATTTATACCCCCGTGTTATTGATCCAACGACTGAAGGGAACAGCTGCTTTTCTATCATTCTGTTATACAGCATAATCATGCTCCTCCTCAAAATTGCCTATTCAAAAAACAAATAAGGTGAGGTTATCCAGCCTCTCTTCAAATCTGAAATGCGCTATCCCAGTCAACATCCTGGTGATTTTGCTCTGCCCTCCCACTGAGCAAATGCTTCCTTCTAATTGTGCAGTAAGCAGAACTGCACACAGTCCTCCAGCTGTCGTCTAACCAAACTCCAATTCATTTCCAACGTAACCTTGCTGCACTTATAGTTGATGCGAGTGATAAGAGCGAGTGTCTAGTAGGCCGTCTTAAGCAACCTTTTCAACTATCCTGCCGCCATCAGTGGACAGATGAGAACGAATACTGAAATGATTCCATTGCAGGAATGAAGTAAAAGCTCTAATTTCGGATCATTTAACTCTGTTCATTTGCATAATGTGGAAGGACATGAAATGAATACTTCAGTCCATTCTTTAATTTCTCTCTGAATTTTGTCTGGGTTAGAGCATAAATGCATGTATTTGTACAAGAACTGAGAAGTCTCAGCATGAATCCAAATTCTTGAAAAACAAATATTGAATGATTATATGTCTTGTCTTCATAGTTATAGTTTACATTTTGCCAGCCCATGGAATGTGCTACATTTGTCATCCACAACAGTATAAAATTAACAGATAAAGTGAAGGGCAAATTTATGGATTTTTTTTTAAGATTTACAATTTCTGGATCGATTCGACTGTGACTTTTTCCATAATCCTGGAGACGCAGGCGGGCTTGATTGGTGACAATTATATTTTTGACAGTGAGACCGTTGAAAACTAGAATGAATATTATTTGAAGCAAAGGTGTAATAATACTATGAATACATTCATATCCTGTCCAGAATGCAGTAGAAAATTCTGGTGCCAAGACGCAAAACCATGGCACATTATCAATAACAAAAGAAGGGACAAATACAAAGTACCAGGGAATTGAGCGTAAACAACTTACAACGCTCACAGCTCCTATAACCAGTTTTGCCATTATCTTGTTGCAGTATCATTACCTTAGTTTCAGACAACAAATGGCCATAAATTGATCAAATGTGAAAGCAACCGTGAACATAACAGAACAATCCAGGGCCATAGCAAACAGGACAATTCTGACTGAACAGAGGAGTTATGTACAGAAGTGCGAGTGGAAAATGAATATTGTTAATTCTGTTCAGTAGGACATCGAAAATGACTAGTATTAGATCTGCTGCAGACATTGCCAACATGTAGCACGTGATGAATTTGGAGAGGCTGCAGTTTCCTCGATTCAGTATTACGATTTTCATTACGTTAACTAAACGAAAAAAATATCACGGAACACCACCATTTGTTTTTGCTTCTGCCACAAAGAGAGCAATTGGTAGTGAATAATCAAAACTATGAAATAATGATATATAATTCAAGCCTATCTTGCAATTAACAATACAAAGTTAATAAAAGAAAATGAATACCCACATAAAACCAACAAGTAAATTGAATGAGAGAGGTGAATAACATCTGTAACTACATTATGTTTTTTTGAAAGAATAAATGGGACATACATCCTCACTCATTTATTCTAAAGTCCGTTTTGAGATTTTCGAACATATCACAAGTTATTTCATAAAGGAAAATAAGCATAGAATAAAGCTACTCATATGAGTTCAGAAACTGAGAAAAGACGTTCATTTATTCGTGAAACCAATTGACAGTTATTTGAAAAAAACAGATTTACCAGACTCCTAATTGGGGATTAAATGGAGAGAAGATATATAAAATACAGCTTTGAATAGAAGTCAACTAATCAAGTACCCATATTTTCACAGGACCTGATATAATGAGAATTAATTTTGAAGGGGTATAAGTAAGGAGGAAAGCAATATTTAAGTTGCTTTGCTTGTGACACTGACCAGGATCCCCCAGTTCACTCCTCATCAGATATGCCCATCACGTGTTTTCAATCAATTTTGGAAGTGGCGGGCTGGAAGTTGGGCGAAGTAAACAAGCATATTAACAACGTTGAGGAGCTGCGTATATCTAAGAGAATATATGAAGTGCGAAATTGCAAAAGGCTTTTACTGGAGAAAAAGTCAAACTTACCAAATGGAGGAGAAGGGGCGTACATAAATGAAAAATATAGCATCAGATTGAACATCACTTGGTTTACATTATTCATTGAAAGAAACATCCTCTGGTTTGTACCCGCAAAGTGTACTTTCTCACAAATTTTATATCTGGTTTCAAATCAAGGACGAAGACTGTGGTGATAGAAATGCACAGCTGGTCAGGCAGCATCTGGGGAGCAGGAGAGTTAACGTTTCGAGTAAAATCTCTTTATCAGGAATGACGGTTTCGACCAAGGAGGCTGAGTGATAAATGGGAGAGAATGGGGCTGGGGGAAGATAACTGGGAATGCGATAGGTATATGGAGGTGGGTATAATGATGATAGGTTGGAAAAAATGGTGAAGTAGATAGATGGGAAGTATGGTGGAATCTAGGACAGTTCAAGAGGTTGGTTCAGATTGAACGGTTGGTGCCAGGATAATGTGGGTGGAGGGAAAATGAAGCAATTTATGAAATCTACATTGATCCCGTGTGGTTCGAGAGTCCCAATTCATAAGATGATACATTCTTTTTACAGGCATCGAGTGGCTAGAGTTTGGAGGTGGAGGGGGCCCAGGACACGTATGTTGTTGGAGGAGAGGGAGGGGGGTTTACAGTGTTCAGCTATAGGGTGGTGGGATTTTTTAGTATGTGCGTTGCAGATATTTTTATTGAGACATTCCACTATTTAGCGCCCTGTCTCCCCAATGCAGAGGAGACCACACCAAGAGAAAAAGACACCGTCGATGATAGGTGTCGAAGTAATCGTAAATACCTGACTGATTTGCAAGAATCCTTTGGGGAATTAGATAGAGGGGCAGGTTTTGCACTTCTTGCGTTGGCAAGGGGAAGTAACATGAGTGGAGAGTGGTTTGATGAGGGCCATGGACCCAACATAGGATTCTGAAACTTTATGCAGTTAAGAACCCACGGTTCTGGAGCTGAACACTTTAATGCTCTATGCCACTCTGCCAACAGTATGCAAGTCCTGGGCCGCCTCTACCATCGAACTTTCGCCTCCCGACCCCTGGACGAAGAATGCATCACCTTCCACCTTGGGACGTTCCAACCACATGGGATCAATGAAGATTTCAACAGTTTATTCATTTCCCCTCCTCCCACCTTATCTGAGAGCGAACCTTCAATTCAGCACCGACTTTTTCAACTGCCCTACCTTTTATCTTCCTTCCAACCTACTGCTCCATGCTCCTTTCCAACGTATCGCCATCAGCCCCTCTACCCATCTACCCATCACATTTCCAACTACCTTCCCCCCAACTCCATCCCCTCGCATTAATCTCTCAGCCCCCTTTGGCCACCTCTTATTCCAGACGAATAGCCGATACTCAAAATGTCGACTCTCCTGCTCCTCGGATGCTGCCTGACCGGTTGTACATTTGCAGCATCACACTTTTCGACTCTGATCTCCACCATCTGCAGTCCTTATTTTCTCCTACTGAAAGGTTAACAGTTCAGTTTACAGAAAGGTGAAACAAATTTCTGCGTGAATAATCAACGTTGCTTCAGCATTTAATTTTGTTTTCTTTTACATCCACGGGGAAATTGTTGATAGAATTGAAACAGAAAGAGGGAAGCAGAGATCTTGGTAAAATACAAATACGTTTATATCTATGGATAACTATATTTCTGAAAAAGTGGAAAGGAAGAGATTTGTAACAAGTCTTTAGTTCGATTTCACGTTGACTAAACAATTGTCTTAAGAGAAGTAACTTTCATTTACTTTTATTTGCAATTAACAGTAGAGATGATGATGAATTATTTACTGACTGAGCGTGCCTTATAAACATGCGAGAGGAAAGTCACATGTATCTCAATGAAACAAGCAAGGGCGCAAAATCATATTGAATGACTGTAAAACCAGTAGCTTTTTGATCAGCTTCATATTGTACGCAGTGTCTACTTTGTAACATTGTTGTTAATTAAACGAAATGTCAGATAATGCACACAATCAAACATAGACCTATCTCAATACATTTTTACCAAATCATCGGAAGATAATTCGAACATTCATTTCATATAAATACATTCCATCTAGCAACAGATAAAATGTAGTTTGAATATTTGTCCAAGATAATAACAGTTGTCACTAACTGAACCAGTGGAAAAGAAACATGACATCGATTGCTTGAGGCTAGTGAACATAACTTCTTCTGTGTCAGTTTTGAATGACACACTAAAATGTTGTAAAAAAATGCTGCTCAGTATACTCAGATTATAGTCATTCAAAATTGCACCAAATGAGAGCAGGTTCAGTTGGTCAACAAGAATCGGAAGTTGTGTTTATATAAGGTAATCTCCAGACATATAAAAGACCGGTATCAAGGAAATGTAATCACCTATCGGCTTACATTGACGTCTAAGCAACAGTAGCATGCATTTCTAATAATAATAAGAAGGTCATAGACACCGTCAGATATTTATTATCGAATTCAACTGTACATTTTACTAATAGATGCCATGGTATTTACCAAACAGGGACATTCAGAACAAATGCTTCAGTTTGGATTCAAGATCATTTACATTGTTTGCGAATTTAGTTTCATAAGTTTCGGTCGACAGAAAAAAGATGTTCCAGCCTCTGGCAAAATGTTTGGCTTCGAAAAGAATGAAGCCTCCTGAGTACATTAAAGTTTAATCATAAACAGGATCGTACAGTTAAATATTATCGGTAATAATAAACAGCGTAGTGAAACCGTTACCAATAACACCGACAACTGCCAGAATGGGGTAATATATACGTTCTATCTATTAAGATTACCGAGTGCTCCATTTTTACAAGTAAGCTGCGATGATGTTGAATCAACGATTCTGACTGCAGCCAAGCAATGATGTATTTCATGCAATCACCTTTTTATATTGATCTAAAGTACCAGTGCGATAACTAAACTGGTTAAAAAGCAATTGTTTTTAATTAGAATAAACCAAAGAAAACAGACAATCAAATAATTTCACTCCAAATCCAAATATACATTAAATATTTTATTTTTAGTTGAAGTATATTTAAAAAACCCAAATCACATCAAATACTCTCCAAAAGATAGAAACATAAATGTTATATGTTTTGGAACATAGCTATAAGGAATTTGGAGCAGGAGAAGGCGATTTGGCCTTTTCAACCTGCTCTACTATTAAGAATTGTTATAGCTACTCAAACAAATCTGTACAGTGATACTGCTTTGACCCCATGCCCTTTCGTCACTCGAAATGTTCACACCTTTCTTGAATGTCTTCAATGTTTTAATCTGATCAGTTTCTTGTAGTACAGAATTCGCCAATCTCTGGGTGAAATAAATTATTCTCATCTCAGTCCTAAATAACATAGCCAGTATCATTAGACAGTGACTGTATTGACATTCCCAGTCATCGGAAACATCCTTTCGGTATCTAAACTGTAACATACCATTAGAAAATTAATGGTTTCTTTCAGATCCATCCACACAATCACACAATTTTATAGATATCAATTAATATAATACTAACTGATCCAATCTCTCCTGATGTATCTGTTCCACCATCTGTCTACCTTCCTGATGCTTTTGTTCTCTAATGTTGTTGCTTCACAGGCAAATAAGGTCAGGACATTTGGAACAGGTTACACCTGTAATCCCTGAAATGTTTTCGACAAGGACTTGTTACATTGTTCTGTTTGGAATTCCCATGAATAAATCTATCACGAAGGATACACTAGAATTATCTCTTTACTACCAAATCAAAGTTAAAAACATACAACACCTGGTTATAGTTCAACACGTTCATTAGTTTTGGATGCGCTGCTCCTTCATCAGGTGTTTATGCAGTGTAACATTATAAGACACAGAATTTACAGCAAACGGGTTACAGTGTCATGAAGCCGTAATGATATATTAAACACATTTAGTTAAAGTCTGTCATATTTTTGAATGGGATATGTTGGTTACGGTTCTTTCATACGTAAACCCAGAAATGCTTTTAAGTTACATTCTCAAGATAGCTTTAGCGTTTCCAACAATAGGTGCCATTTCAACACTGAGACACAGACAGGCTTTATCCTCACACCTTTGATGCATTGCCTGAACTAAGGTGGAAACAAGTATGACTCAACACTGGGACAAAGACATACTTTCACCTGCACGTCTTGGAGTGTGAGAGAATACTGGAGTGCTAGAGGAAACCTATGCAGACACGGTGAGAATGTGCAAACGTCACACAGATGGTCGCCCAAGGATGGAATCGAACCCAACTGCATGGTGTTTTGAGGCAGCAGTGCGAACCACTGATCCACAGTCCTGTCCAGAGCTCATTTCTGATTTCGAGCGTTCATAGTAGTTTGCTTGTCAATTGGTGATTAACAAGACAAACTTTCGCACCAATACAAGCATTGGTGTCCATTTTACAGCAGCAGCGGAAGCAGTGACAGTGAGAACTGGGGTCTGCCGGGAAAGTAAATTTCCCTTGAAAATGATTTACCTTGTAATGGAAAATGAACAGAATTACCATTTACTGTGTAATCTGAAAGAGAATGCCTTGCTAAATTTAATACTGTTCTGAACTTTGCAAACATTCCTGCTGAATTCTGCAGTTGAGGAGACAGCTTGTCTTTGCTGAACTGGTAAACATTCAACATGGCCATGCAAGCAGTCGAATTCAGCAAAAGAGCGAAGGAAAACATAAAGGCAGCTATGTCCACAGTAAGCGAATAAGAAAATAAGAACTCGCAGCCCTTGTCTTTGAGCGTGTGATAAGAATGGTATAAAAGGAAGATGTGAATTTTGTTCATGGACTTTGCACAAGGCATTTTACCAAGTGTATTGGTCCTGCAAGCAGAGGGTTAAAAATAAAGCTTTTTCTCAGCTCTTGCTAGCAGTTGAGTCGAATCGATTTAATTTCCATGACAACCTCGAGAGTTAGCGGCCTTAATTTTGAAGCAGATACCGGAGCGGTGTAAGCGAGGCTGCCAAGAAGAAAAAAAAATTCTGTAGAGGAAGAGACAAGAGTCAGCAGCCTCTATTTTGCAGAAACATCAGGAGTGGTGAGAGTGAGGAGCTAAGTTGGAGCAATCGAATTGCGCTCTGGCAATGTGAGTGAACTGATATATTTCGGCAGTGGCTGTACCCAAGTCAGTGCACATGTGTGTGTTTCCCACCCGCCGTCCTCGTCAAACCAAGGAAGTTGTATATCTTTTTTATCATGTGATTGGATTTTCTCTTATTTATTTATTTATTTCCTCTTTGTTTTCATTTACCTATTATTTGATATTATAGCTTTTTTTTTAAGCTTAAGAGTAAGAATGGCAGGAGATCTCTGACCTGTATTATGCTCCTCTTGGTCACTGTGGGAGCTCAGGGGCGCAGTTGATGTCCCTGACTCCTACATGTGCAGGAAATGTACCCGGATGCAGCTTTTGTTAGATTGCATGGTGTCTATGGAGCTGGGGATGGGCATACGTTTGAGCATCCACGATGCTGAGTTCGTGAATAACATGTTTAGTGAATTGGTCACAACGTTGATTAAGAATGCTGAGGGAAAAAAAGGCAAAGGGTGACCAAATGGCAGAGAAAGAGCATGAAAGCAGAGCAGGTATCCCGTGAGCTGATCTTTCTCCAAAACAGGTATACGGTTTGGTTTACTGTTATGGGAGGTAGCTCACGAAGATACAGCAGCAATAGCCAGGTTACTAGATAATGACGTCAGCCTGACTAAGGGCAACAGTAGGCAGGGAGAAGATGATGAACGCAAAAGGACAGGTGTTCTGTGGTGCATTTGTTTTAAGGCAAGAATGGTCGTAGGTAAGGCAAATAAACTAATGGCTTGGATTAATACCTGGGTTATGGTGTTATTGCTATTACGAAGAAGGGCATAATTAGCAACTAAATATCCCAGGATATAGATGCTTCAGGCAGTGTTGAGACGGAAGTAAAAGAGGTACATGTGTTGCATTATGTCAGAAAGAATATCACAGCTGTGCTGAAGGAGGACACTATGGAAGACTCTAGCATTGAGGAAATATGGGAAGAGATCACTAATAGAAAGGGTTCGTTAACAATGCTTCCACTGTAAAACAGGCCTCCCAATAGCGAGCGTGAGATAGAAGTACTAATGTGTAAACAGATTATGGAAATATGTAGGAGGAACCGGGTGAATGTGATAGGAGATATTAACTTTTCAAACACTTACTAGGATTCACTTGGTGTTACAGGTCGCGATGGAGGAGAATTTGTAAGGAGCATCCAGGAGGATTTCATCGAGCAAAATGTAAATAGTCCAACTCTGGAAGGGTTCATACTGGACCACGTGCTGGGGAATGAACCCAGCCAGGTTTTTGAAATTTCAATGGGCGATTACTTAGGGAACAGCGATCACAATTCGTGAAGTTTCATAATACTCATGGACGAGAGTGGTAAGAATGGAAGACTGCTATACTAAGGGAAGATCAACGATACCAAAATTCGGCAGCAGATGTGGAATGTGGATTGGGATCAGCTGTTAGAGGGGAAAATCCGCATTTGCCATTGGGATGCTTTCCAGGAGAAGTTGATTGAATGCAGACCAGACACGTCATCGAGAAAATGAGGGATAGGAAAAGCAAGATTAGGCAATTATGGATGATAGTGAAATTGTGACACTAGCTAAAAGGGAAAAGGAAGCATACATAATGTCTAGGTGACGGAAAACTGACACATTTTGGAGAAACATCGGGAGAATGGGATCAATGTAAAACGAGGAATTAAGACGGCTGAAGGGGGTTATGAAATATCTTCAGCAAACAGAATTACAAAGCTCCCAAGGCGTTTTATTCATATGTAAGGAGAAAGAAAGCAAATCTAGAAAGGGTTGGCTAACTCAAAATCAAAGGAGGAGAGGTATGTTTCTATTCAGGAAAATGTGTGAGATTCTTAAATCGAAGTTTGCATGGTGATTCATCAAGGAGAGTGACATGATGGATGCTAAGGTTAGTGATAGATGTTTGATTACTTTAGTTCAAGTGGGCATAAGTTGGAGCAAGTATTGTATGTCCTGAAAGGCATTAAGGTGAACAGGTCCCCGGGTCTGAATACGATCTGTCACACGTGACTGAGTGAAGCGAGAGAGGAAATAATTGGGGCCTTAATATATATTTTTGCAGCATCATTGAACACGGGTGACGTCCTGGACGGCCGGAGGATTGCTAATGCTCATTTATTAAGGAGTGTAGCACGATAATCAATATTTGGAATACTGTGTATGCTTCGGGTTGCCACATTGCAAAATGATGCGGATGCTTTGGATAGGATGAAGAGGAGGTTCATTCAGGATGTCGCCTTTTATGGAGGGCGCCAGCTGTGAATATACTGAGGGAAAGTATTTCTTTAAGTTTGTAAGGAAATTGGCAATGAGTGATAGAAAAAAATAGTTTTTGAAGGGAAGGTCATGTCTTACCAACTTAATAAAATTCGTTGAAGAAGTCAAATAAATGGTTGCTGAGGGAAGGACTGCGGATGACATACACATAAAATTCAGTGAGGACTTTGATAACGTTCCCTATTGTAGGTTGATGGAGAAAGTGAATTCGCAATGGGTCCAGGTTGTTGTCGGAAGAAGGACAGAGAGCTGGCTGGGCAGCAGGAGACAAAGATTATTAGTGGAAGGGAGTTTCTTAAAATGGAGGACTTTGACCAGTGGTGTTCCACAGGGATCCGTGTTGGGATCTTTACTGTTTATGAGAAACATAAACAATCTGGAGGAATGTATAGATTGTTTCATTAGCAAGTTTGCAGATGATCCGACGATTTGTTGAGTTATAGATAGTCAAGCGAATTGTCGGAGCAGGCAGCAGAATATAAATACATTAAAGAGTTGGGCAGCGAAATGGTAGATGGAGTTCAAACCGGGAAAATTCGAGGTGATGCATTTCGGAATATTCACTCCAAGTGCGAACTATACAGTAATTGCAAAAGCCCTGGGGAAATTGATCTACAGAGAGAGCTCCGTGTTGAAGTTCATTGGAAGCTGAAGGCAGCAAGGCAGCACGATAAAGTTGTCAAGAAAGCATATGGCATGCTTTCTTTCATCGGACTAGGTACTGAATGCAAGTGAAGGAAGGTCAAGTTACAGTTGTGTAGGACTTTGGTTAGATCATATTTGGTTTGCTGCATATGTTTCGGGTTGCCACATTGCAAAAGGATGCGGATGTTTTGGATAGGATGAAGAGGAGGTTCATTCAGGATGCCGTCTTTTATGGAGGGCGCAGGTTGTGAATCGAGGGTAAATAGATTAGGATTACTTTCATTAGAGAGACGGATGTTGAGCGGGAACCTGATTGAGGTCGACGAAATCACGAAAGACATAGACAGGTTGGATAGCCATAAACTTTACCCCAGTGTAGGGAATTGAATTACTAGAGATTACAAGCTCAAGGCAATAGGCGAAATGTTTAAGGGAGATGTACATGGAACGTTCTTTACACAGAGTTGGTGGGTGCCTGGAATGCATTGTGAGCAGAGGTGGTAGAAGCAGGCACGATAGCGTCACTTAATTTGGATTTAGACAAGTGCATAAATGGGCAGAGAGCAGATGGGTACAGATCCTTCGGAAAAAAGGCGACAGGTTCAGATAGAGATTCTGGAAAGATGCAGGTTTGGAGTGTCAAAGGCCTTTGTTCTTTCCTTCACGACAACTACCAATATGAAACGCATCCCTCCACGATCTTCTATTTTATCCATTAGCCTATCAATATTAATAACCCTCATGCAATGATAAAGATCTTGTCTAATTGTTCTTTCACTCTCAGTGGGTGTTCAGCATTCACTCGCAGTTTGCTCAGGTGGGAAACAAGAATGAAACGTGAAAAGCGAGAGTGGTTGTTATGTTAGATTGCAACGTCGTTTGTTCAGAATTACTGCACAGAGAGGAGCCGGTTAAATATATTTGGGCTTGTAGACAATGAACTTACTAAAATGAGGGATGGATAATAAATTCTGGACCGACAGAATGCTCATGCTCCAGGAGTGCATTTTAAAATTAATCCTTCCCGTGCAACTGTTCCTACGAATCCTAACCTTAACCTATCGCGTACACATGCTCATGAATCAGCCATAAAATCACCCTTTATCAGATAAGAAGACTAAATCTATTCACACAATTTCAGCAGTCGTCCGACTAGCGCCAGTATAGCTTAAGCAAAGTACATTGACATACCATCCCTTTGAAATATAGACCCACATTCAATTTGTCTTCTGTATTACCCGTTGAACCTGAATGCATAAACTTGAACTTTACATGGAGAAGCTCTTCCCCCTCGGAAAAAGTAACACAAACGAGAAAGGGGCAAAGATTTAAAGCAGAGCAAACAGAACTAGGGTGGTATGGGGAAACACACGTTCATTTAGTGAGGAATTGGCGTGTGAGATGCAATTCCTGGACATATGATGGAGGCAGTTTCGATTGAGAGCATTCAGGAGGGGAATTGGATTCTGATTTGGTTAGAAGTGGTGTTCAAGGGATATAAAGGAAAAGACAGGAGATTGGCACGAAAGGTTAGGTCCAGCGCTAGTTAGTCGGTCTGAAAGGTTTTCTGCCCTGCCGTAACTGTGTTTAATTTGGTGATTCTGGTGAGTCAGTCATTGCCGGTGGCCTTCACAGCAAGAGTGGAGTCAAACCATCACCTCGGCCAACAGTAACAAGGTGAACGGCTCCATAGTATTGTAATGTTTGCAAAGAGTTTGGCCAGGCGGACCTCACAGAATAGCACTCCCTGATTGGGTTTTTAACTTGGCCAAATCATAGAGCTTGACACATAAGAGCAAAAAAACCAGATATTGTATTCAATCTGACCGCTGACTCTGAGTAAGTTCGACCAGTGAGAAGTATAATTCACTTGAAAATGGAGGATGACTGGTGACAGGATACTGGCTTTTGTGGAATGATTTCCGTAGCGATGAGTGGAAAAGAAATGCTGTCCTGATGCAAGTCCCTTGCATGCTTGGAGTTGAGGTACACATTTCTGACTCATGCAATTATTTGGAAAGCTTGACTAATTCAATCCTGCTGATTAAGATTGAGACCAATATGTGAAAAGACTGAATTATATTTTATGAGCACATGATATTGGGGCAGATGAAAAGCAAAGAGTAATTCTCTTGACAGCTTGTTCCGCTCGTTTGGTTCAGTGATTAGGAGCTTAACGTTTCCTAGGGCGTCTGATAATAAAACCTTTAAGAATTGACAGATTTAGCTGATGATCACCAAGCCACCTTTAATTCTGAGACATTATCGGTTTTCCCCGGGAGGTTGAGAAGCAAGGGAGAATGTATCGGCACCATTGACGAGATTACTACGATTGGGTTAAATCTCAAGAAGATGCTGGGGCACCGTTTGGTATGTGGGTTTAACCATGGAAACAGGCACAGGCGCCTACTAGCTAAAAACATCCAACATAGAAAATAGAAAAGTACAACACAGAACAAGCCTCTGGCCCTCGAATTTTGCCGACTTTTTATCCTACTCAAACATCAAATTAACTTACATAACCTCCATTTTATTAGCTGTCCAAGAGTCGCTTAATTTATTTCTAATTTTTCTGACTTCACGGCCACTGCTGGCAGTATATTCCATTCAACCACCACGCTCTAGGTGAAGACCGACCACTAACATCTCCACTAAATCTTCCTTTTGTTACCATAAAACTATGCCCCCTTGTGATAAACATTTCATCCTTGGGAAAAACGTCTGGGACTATCCCAGCCTCTAATGACCTTGTATAAATCGATCAAGTCACCTCTCATCCTATTTCGCACAACTGGACATGAAACGGTCATTACAACAGGCTTTGTCATTATAAAATGCGGGAATTAGTACTTATGAGTTACTGGGTATGCTGATGGCAGAAGACAACTTCGGTAGACTGAATAGGCTTGGGGGACACTACTTGCGTGATGGCAACTGTCTAGCTTCAGTTTGGATATATCCCAAACAGAGGAACTTTAGGCCTGCTCACAGCAAAACCACAAACAAAGCCATTCCTCAGCCAAACGGATTAACATATTCTTCAGGTTCCAATCCTTGCTGCCATTGTGTCGAATCGAGACAGCAAAAGAGTCCCAAACAATCATGAGGAAGAAAACTCATACGTCTGTATCCAGGAGAGTGCATAGCCTGAAAAACACATCGACACCTAGTTTTGAACAGTGAATTTGTTTTGTGGCATACAAATGAGAACAATTCAAAATAAATGTCTGGTTAAATGATCACCCGATTCTAATGAATCGTGATGCCGGCACAGCTCGATTACTGATTGCAGAAATAATCTTTCACAAAATTCATTCGGGAGGCCAGCAATTAAGTTTGCTTTACAACTGGGATAAACCCAGAACATGTGTAGATTCATCATTAAGCGTCTTTTCTTGTTTTGTATGAGAAACAACTGTTTCAGTTAGCACGGATTGTAATAAAAGACTCACGTCCGACACTGATGGGGCGAAATTGGTTCAGAAAAGTGTACGTTGATTGACTCAATATGTTTCTAGTTGGAAAATACTGCTTGAATGAAGTTTTAATTAAACAACCCGAAGACGTTTCTGGATGGTCTAAAGACTATCAAATGAGCCAAGCGAACCCGGGTAGTTGACCAGCAAACAGTTCCATGATTCTGCAAGGCCCATTCAGTGCCGTTTGCCTTATGTGTTAAAGCAGAGATAGAATTCAGAAGGCTGGCAAGTGAAGGCATTATCAAAGCAGTACACTTTGTTATTGACGGACCAGACCGTACCCCGTCAAAACATATTAAGATTAGATTACTTACAATGTGAAAACAGGCCCTTCAGCCCAACAAGCCCACACCGACCCTCCGAAGAGCAACCCATCCAGACCCATCCCCCTCCACCTAACATTATGGGTCGTTCAGCATGGCCAATCCATGCACATCTTTGGACTGTGGGAGGAAACCGGAGCACCCAGAGGAAGCCACACAGACACGGGGAGAATGTGCAAACTCCATACAGACAGTCGCCCAAGGCTAGAATCGAACCTGGGACCCTGGTGCAGTGAGGCAGCAATACCAACCACTGTGCCACCGTGCCGCTCCTAGGTAGCTGAGAAGGTATTAAGAAGGTAGCTGAGATCCCAACAATAATATGAAAATGCTGATCCTTTAACAAGGTTATGTTGTCCTTGTTTTTTTTTCATGAGGGTGTGTAAAGACAGTGGTGTTGAAATGGCTGGCAGAAACTGCGTAATTCAGCAATCAGAGAAGAATATTTTGAAACAGATTTACAATGAAAGGGGAATGGTCACTTCTCCCACTTCAGGAGCTTTCTAGGTTGGTTTAGCTTTAGCTGGGAGTCAGAAGCTCCTGAAATCAGAGAAGCAGTTACAGTGAAAAGAGGTTCCGTGCTCCAACAGAGGTCTTTCCTGAGCTTTCAATCTGAAATCTCACATGTGTCTAAAATCCTGTGTTTGAATTCGTCTTTTGGCAAGGTGTGTGTTAATGGGGTATTGCGGGAATTGGAACAGCTTCAATGATTTGCGGTTTTGAGTCAGCACGATTTTGAAGTATTTAAATTATTCTAAACTCTGTTTTTTTGTCTATAAACCATGATATATAAATACATTTTGATCTATTTGAAGCTGAGAGATATGATCAGCTGCAGCACTCCTGGAAATGCACTCTACATCTTCCTTTCAAGCAAAAGAAGTTCGGATCTGGAATACCTACTAAAATTATTTAATGGCCTCGTTGATAGCAGAATGGAGACCCGTCCAGGATGTATTCTATAGTTCCAATTGTGATTATGGTCGTTGGACTCAAAGGCCGCGAGTGGTAGGCGTTGTTGTCTTTTATTCCCGTTGATGCATTCGATTGGTTCAGCAGTGCTTGGTGTCGACTTGGCTCATCAGGCACCGAGACTTGGCCGGGAATGAAGGATGTGACTTTGAGGGCTTTACAAAAGGTGAACAAGGCAATTATGTTGGAATTGGCAAATAAGCTGGATGGAGATACCTTCATCCACGAGAACATGCGAGATCATTAAAGCAATAGTTCAGCATTTTAATTTGCTGGAAACGCTATCAGAATCTTTAGAGATGTCTACAATTCATTTGAAAATGAAGTTGTTTGAGTTAAAAAGAAAAGGAAGACAAACAGGAGAGAATGAAGCAGTGTGAATTACGTTTAAAAGCAGAGTGAAAATAAAAAGACAGAATTGCTTCAACAAAACAAGAAAAAATAAGAGAGTAGACATTCAAAAATTGGCAGTTAGAGGGAGAAATCGGCTTAATAGCGTGGAGATGATTTCAGAAGGAAACCTGAATATGGAAGCTAGTAAGGATGCACATACCATCGTAGCCAAAATCCTGTTCGTCTTCCACTTAAAAATATCGAAGCATTGGCTAATTTTGATGCAAAATGTGTAGAAGCCTTTTTTCATCTCATTTGTGAAGGTGGCCCGAAAAATGAAGTGGCCAGTGACCATTTGTTTTTTTATATATACAGTCAAAGCTCACAGTTAGAGCCAGTGAGGTATTCGCATCACTATCAGAGGAGGTATCTGAAGAGAATGAGGAGACGAAGAAAGACATCTTAAGTGTATATCGGCTTGTGTTAGAAGCCAACAGCCAACTTTTCAGAAACCTAAGCAGGGATGCTGGTCAAGCATACATTGAGGTTGAAACGATCAAATAAAGTAATTTGGGTACGTGGATGCAGGCATTAAAATTGAGCAAGCCTTAGAAAGACAATTACTTTGGATGAGTTCAAAAATTCACTCTCTGAAGTAGTGATAACACATTTGGAAGAGCAAAGAGTGACAACGGCAAGATTTGGATTTGAAATTGCTGATGATTATGCGTTGGCTCATAAAACAACGTTTGGCTTCCAACGAAAACTTCAATCAGTGAGAGATAGAAATTGAGTAAAAATGAACTACTCACGTGAGAAGGAAAAGTTGTTCGCAATGAAGACCAGAAGGATCATTTACTGCAGGGTAAAAGGGAAACCCATGAAGTGGAAAGAGAAGTTAAAGTGCCCCGGTGTTTTCAACGAATTGACAATGTCGTTGAGTTAAAATAAGCACTGTGGGAAGACGGTTGGATGAAAACGGGGCAAGCTAGTGAATTTTGTTTAACGGAGAAAGAAAAGCACAGTTGAGGCATAAAAAGCTTCAACAGAATGTACTAGCTATTTGGATGTTAGTTAAGGAAGATCTCTTAAACCATGAACCTGTGAAGGTGACTTTTTCTCACATAGATCAGGAGCAGCAGCTGAAGAGTTTGCTGTATTAAGAGATGCAAGATAATGTCAATTTTTGATGTTGGAGATGAAGAGATATGTAACTCAACCGGCCGACTACGAAAAAATAACGTGGAATTAATGGTGAGGAATCTATTGCTCAATTATGTAGAGTGATGCTAGAATGTCCAGTGAAAAGTGGAGAAGTGGTTGTACGAATCCTTGGGGAAAAAAAAAAAACTTTCGTTTCCAGGAATACTATTTGTCCTTGCTAGATGGGTCACAGCTAGGAGTGTTGCAAAATGCGGTTGAAAGGCCAGTGAAAAATCACGCAACTGAGGCATTAAAGGAAACATATTCTGTGATTATTCCTGACTGTCTGGTAAACAAATCACGAAGTCACCATTTGAAACTGGACGATTAATAAAGAGTACAGATAGGAAAGATGAAGTAGAATTATTAGGGATCAAATAAATCAAATGATTCAGGCAGATCAGAAACAGATAGAAGACAAAGTGAACATCTTCACTTCAGGAAATGTATCTGAGTTTCATCTAAAAGTGAAAAACGGAAGCAATTGTATCCAAAAGAATAGATGGAAGCGAATCTAAGGGAATCCCTGATGCTACTATTTTAAAAATGATGCCTCAATGAGGAAATGAAGACTATCACACATTCAGGCAGATGACAAATGGGCATAATTTTATCATTTCATATTACCAGTGGAATTTTGAGAGGACGTGTTGTGGGTCGCACGAGAAATCCTGGTAGAGTCAATTTAGAGGCAAGAAAGACTCAAGGTAAAACACAAAAGCATTGTAACTGGCCTGGACTGCGTAAGGATGCAGTTGAATTTTGCCAGATCCGTAACCATTTTACCTAATTGGAAAACAGCAGACAGTAATAAAACCAGCAGCTTTATTATGTTTTGCTGCATTTGAAGAGTCTTTTGTAGGAGTGTTAAATGATTGAATGTGAACCTAACGAAACAAAAAACTGCAAATCGTTGTTTGTCAACCAAGATTGGAGTGACCTTTACATTTCCAGAGGCCATTCCATAATGTAATATCACAGCTAAAAGAATTTTAGAAGAGTTACCTTTTTTTTCACTGGATACGGACTTCCACAAAGATACAGTCAGATCAAGGGTCAAACATAATGTCAAAATTATTCAAGCAAGCTATAGAGATTTTCGGAACAAAACAATTCAAATCCGGTTCGTACCAGGCAGGAAAGCAGGGAACGCGAGTAATGTTGCATCAGACGTTAAAGACATGTGAAGGGTGATAGTCAAGACTGTCCAGCTGATTGGGATCAGTGAATTCCAGTTGTACGTTTTACTATTGGAGATACAACAAATGAATTGACTAAACTGAGACCATTTGAATGAGTTTCTCGGCATGAAGTAAATTAATTAAGGAGAAATTGATTAATCGGAATGCAGAAACCACATATTTGGACTTTGTGTCAAATGGTAGGGAACGTTCCATTACAATGGGTAAGTGGGATAGGGGGCAATTAAAATGTCACAGCGCATGATGAAACAGGACACAAACAAGAAATCACAAACTCACAGTTTTGCTAACCGGTATGAGGCTTTAGCGTTAATTCCAATGATAGGTGAACATTTAAAACATTATTTTGTGGACCTCATCAATACAAAAGGAGATTGAACAAGGCGAACCTTTTTGATAAGGACTCCAGACATAAAGAAATCTCACTGCATGTTACATGTCAGTAAGCTACAAATGTGTATTGGTAGGGAAGGAAATCTCAAAGAGAATGCGTTACTGTGAAAAACATATACTGAAGAACTAAGTTCAGAAAATGCTTAATTGAATATTCCTCAAATTAAATTGGACACCGAGGAAGTCCTCAAAAATTGCAATAAATTATTTAATTAAATCCTGGAAGAAAATCAAAGCCACCTGGCAGAGTTATTGTTATTGCATAGCGAGATATGTGGAAATAAGCTGGGAAGTAATAACCTAATTATGCATGTTGTAGATATGGGAAGTGCTCTTGCAATTCCTGACTTTCTACCAGTTACACAAACTCATTGTAGTACTTACTCTGTAAAGTTGACACATGTTCAAAAGGAAGTTAAACGTAGGCCCTATGATGAACGCATCGAAGTGAGCTACAGTAAGTCAAGCTCACCCATAGCAATGGTGCCAAAACCAGATGGCACAGTTAAGTAATTTGAGGACTGTCGCAAAGTCAATTCAGGACAAAATTTGATTGATATCTGAGGTCACATTTGGTGTCCTGTATGGAGACGTTTGCACAAGTATCTTATGTTTCGAAGTTGAACTTACTCAGAAGATATTGGCAGGTATCTTTTTTTCCCAAAGAGCAGGTAGTTTTAGCTTTTATAACAACGACTGGACTGTATCAATTTAAAGTTATTCTTTTCCCATGGGAAATGTGCCCTCTACATTTCAAAGACTAACCAATAACGTCATTGGATCACCCAATTATGTGCTTTACATCGATGATCTGGGGTTCTTTTGTCAGACATAGACAGAACATTTGCAGCATTTATCAAAATTACTCGATCAAAGTTCAGAGGCAGCCGTGGTGATAAACCTGGCACAGATTGAATTTACCAAAGTTTACGTCACGTTCCTGGGGCATTTTATCGGACCTGACCAAAAAGCCCTACGGAATGTAAAAATAAAGGTTTCCCATACCATAATGAAAAAAACAGTCTTGTGATTCCTGGGATTCAGTGGGTTGTATCGGAAATTCGTACCGAATTTTAGCAGTGTGGCTGCTCCACTCACTCAATTAGTAAAGAAATACAAGGAGTTTCAGTGGACGGAAGACTGTCAAAAGGCATTAGGCAGCCTGGGAGCTGTTAACTGCTGCCCCAATATTGGACAAAGCTGATTCAAGGTTGGTATCGATGCAAATCATTTTGGCCTCAGTTCTCTCCTCTTACAGGAAGGAGACGAGAAGAATGTTTTCCCGGAAATTGGGGTTCATCAACACAAATGTTGGACGATTAATAAAAGGACGGTCAGCTTGGTGTTGGTGTTAGAATATTAAAAAAATATGTTGACAGTAATATGTCTAAGACAATTATATATACCGATCATAACCTATTAACGTTTTTAGAGAAATTTAAGGACAAATATTACAGACTGTTCAGATAGAGCTTATCATTGCAGCCATTCAATTTGGAAAGTGTACATGCCGACAATGCATTGGCACGTGAGTGCCAATGCATTGTCGAGATTTAGGTGAGACACGGAGATATTCGTTGCAAGAGTAAACAGACAGAAATAGAATGTATTTGTGCATGGTTGTATCATTATGGCCAATGTAATGCATGTGTATCATAGTGTACTAACAATGAAAGACTAAGGGGATGTAAAATGAGGGCTTTTGTGTACTGATAGTGCATTGCTTAAAAGGAGGACATGTGACGATGCTGCCCTTTCAAAAGGTTGTGTTGTCCTTGGTTTTCTTCGAGAGGAGTTGCAAAGGCAATGGTGCCAGAACGGCTTGTAGAAACGTCCTAAGTCACCGATCAGAGGAGGCCTTTAGTTTTTTTTTTAAACACATACAATGAAATAGGGAGTCGCCATTACTCCCAGTTTAGGGTTTTTCCAACTTGGTTTAGGTTTAGCAAGGAGCCAGAAGCTACTAATGGCAGAGAAACAGCCATAGTGAAATAGTTACCATGCCTCCACAGAGGAATTACCTGAACCTTCTCTCTGAAATCTCTTCTGCTTGTAAGTACCTGTGTTTGAATTTATCATTTGCAAACGGATGTATTTATGTGATATTGTGGGAATTGAAACAGCTTTGTTAAGTTGCGATTTGAGTTGGTTGGGTTTTCAAGTAGTTAAGCAAAACTCAGGACTGCAAATGCCGGAAATCAATGTTTAGATTAGAGTGATGCTGGAAAAGCACAGCAGATCAGGCAGCATCCGAAGAGCAGGGAAATTGACGTTTCTGACAAAAGCCTGATGAAGGGCTTTTGCCCAAAACGTGCCGTTTCAAATAGTTACCTTGTTCTAAATTCTATTTACTTTTCTTCGTCTTTCATTCACAATCTGCGAACAAAGATTATGTTCTGCTTGAAGCCAAGTGATCAGCTGCAGCACTCATGGGACATACACGGTACATCTGCCTTTGGGGAAAAAATGTTAGGGTCTGGACATCCCTCTGAAAATAATTGGAAGGGGTCTGGCTTGGGCCATCATCCTCGCTACAGTGAGTATTTCCAATGATCTGTTCCTATATGGTAACATCTGATTAACACATCCTAAAGAAGAAAGTATAAGTCAAAAGAACAGATTTCTCTCACAGGTCGCCCAGCTAAAAATGCTAACTTTTAGCTGTAACTGATGTAGGGAAAGCTTCTAAAGGAACTTGAAAACCTGTCCTGTGAGAGCTGTCCACACCCAGCCGCGTTGGCCCCATTGTTCCATCTTGAAAAATAGAGCGAATGTCTTCACAAGCTGTTTATTCTTTTAGTTATGACAAACTGCTCGGCGCCTCGGTCTTACAACCTCTCTTCAAATGCAATGAAAACAAAAACTTTTAAATCCATACCATCATCACAAGTCTGTGGAATAGGTGGTACTAGACATACGGATTGTCAAGTCCAACAGATTCGTTTGCCTTTATTGGGCCTTTTAAAAAGAACGCTTTTCGCACCTGGATAAATACCCAAACCATCGCAAAGAGGATTGCTACACATAGCTGGTGGGAATGGGACTGGGCTGTCTTTCAGTTGTGGTTAAACAACATTTCCAGACGTAGGATATAATTAATATGCATTAGTGCTTTACCAGCACACAAGACTGCTATGTGGGGTCTCATCAGAATGTGCCATTTTCCTGCGAAGGATGGAGAAGATTTGACAAGATCTAATCCAGTTTACCACTTAATTGAAAGACGTGTTGATAGCTAGGAAGACTGATAGTGAGTACGAGAAGTTTCTCTTTCAGGCACTTCAGCTGACCTGCTAGGGCGACGCAGATGACAAGACCGCATTACACCTCTTGGAAGATAACGTGAGGTCAATAAAATGTGTCCCTGCTCCCATATGTGGACGGAGCATAGATTTCTTCTTGAATTGGAGAAGAGTTACGGAATGTTCATACTCAACCTGACATCGTCCTGACAGTTTACCATCTTTTATTGTAAAATGGTTAGCAGTTGGAAAGGGTCTCAAAGACTTCCCCTTTCGGGAACTGAAGAAACAGCTCTGATCGTCGAAGGTGTTGGCACACTATGATCTCATGGAAGATCTAGTGCTGATATGAGATGCCTCCCCATATGGTATCGGAGTAGTGTTCACTCACTGTTGGCTCAAGGCAACGAAAGCCTCAATAGGGTATGCTTCCTGGACTTTGACTGATGCTGAGTGCAAGTACGCCCAGAGACGAAAGGTGTGCTGGTCATCTTGTATGTGACAAAGTTCCAGCAATATCTTTACAAACATGAATTCGTAACAGTAATAGACTAAAAACATCTGCCATGTCTAGTCAAAGGCGAAAAGGCCGCATTTTCCATCGCTTCAGGTCGAATTCAATGGTGGGTTCTCATTCTCATTGCATGCATTTAAAAATTGGAACACCATGCATGGAAAATAATTACCAGATAGCAGATGCACCATTGTTCGTGCGCACACTGGAAGAACCCATTCTGGTTAGTGAAAAGTCTTGGAGTCAACTCTGAATATATCAAATTGTGGATGCCAAAAGACCCATCCCTGGCAAAAATGAAAGAGCTGCTGATGATGGGGGAAAACAAACTGACTATAACAGCCACATTTATACCATTGTGCATCTGGCGAAGCCAAGTCACTGTAGCAGATGACATTTTAATACGAGAGCACGAGTGATCGTCCTGAGCAAAGGTCGCCATCAGATACTGGCTGAATTGCACCAGAGTCATACAAGTGTGTCGAAACTGATGAATGTTTGGGGAGAGGTTTTAACTGGTGGCCAGCACTGGATGCGTTGGTGAGTCAGTTCCCAGAGTACGAACAACACCAATATTTACCCCCTTACTTAATGGGGAAGAGCAGGTACACCATGGACTCAGTTATACAACAACTATGCCGCACCTTTCATAGACTAAAACGTTCTTAGTTACTGCACACACCAACTCGAAATGGTTGGACAAACATGGCGTTCATTCGTCAAACACATGGACGGCAATGGAAAAGTTGTGAAAGTCCTTTGCAATACATGGGCTCCGGGAAGTTTTGGTCACAGAAACAGGGCAATCTGTTAATCATCAGGAATTTCGAGTATTTCCTAAAGGCAAATGGCATTTGACATAAAAGGACAGCTCCAGATCATTCATCGACCGATAGTCTAGTGGAAAGGGTACTCCAAACGTTGAAGGCATTCTCAAATAAACAACTTGGAGTTCACTCAATACCAAAATGTCCCGGTTCCAGTTTTGATTACAGAGCCAGTTTTCATGCAACTTCGTCGATAGCTGCAGCAGAGGTGTTATTGGGAGAAAACTCTGCACCATGCTAAATCTGATCATCCTAAAGCTGATGCGGGAGCAGGCGGGGGAATCGTATGAAGTGGTATCAAGGACACCAATGCTGGATGTAAGGCTCCTGTAAGCAAGAGCGACAGTTTACTTTACGGGACAACGTTTTGCGTTGAAATCATGGAAATGGCACCTCAATGGGAAATAGGTCAAATGCCATGACATATGCAGTTTGGGTCGTTGAGGCGATCCTGAATAAGCATGTGGACGACAGAAAAACGGCAAATGCGCAAACCGGTCAAGAGCAAAAAAAAGCACCCTGTCCCTCGGAATAGCCAGAAAGGCTGTCAGAACCCTGGGTTCTTTTCCTCTGTTTAATGTCGAAGAAATATCGGAGACTGAGATGAACACAGTGGATGTCGCAGCTTTCACGCCTTTTCCACGTGAAGAAGGAAATGAACCTGCTCCCAGATGCTCTGGGCAGAAAGGCTCGTCCTGTCTGGTACACAAGAAGGGTCTCCGAGGTTGAGTAGGAGGAACTAGACATGGTTCAATAGCACCACATGAGCGGCTACGAGAAGAATAACAGGCACCTGCCTTTGGAATGAGAAGTGAATGGATGTAATAAATGTAACGAGGTCTGTCAGGTTGGCATCATAAAATATAGTTTCCTCATTGGGAGATGTAAAACTGCTCCAAGCCGGGAGCCCTAGCTGACAAATGTATAGAAAAGTGTCAGAGCTGCTGTCCACTTTGATCTGAGTGAGGTCAATCAGTGTCAGTTCTATGCATGTGTAAATCAAGGGTGACTTTTCACTTACAGTGTGGAAACAGGCCCTTCGGCCCAACAAGTCCACACCGACCCGCAACCCAACCAGACACATTCCCCTACATTTACCACTTAACCTAACACTACGTGGGTGTACTGGTCTATTGAACCCTGAAACTGGCATTGTAGGTCGATAGAGTGGTCAAGAGGCATATAGCAAAGTTTCCATAAACGGACGGGTATTGTGTACAAGAGTTGGCAGGTGATGTTACAGTTGAATAGCACTTTGGTTCGTCACATTTGGAATACTGCTGACCATTCTGGAGGCCACTTTACCAGAAGGAAGTGGATGCTTCGGGGAGGGCGCAGAGGAGGTACACTAGGATGTAACCTGGTATGGATAGCGTGAGCTACAAAGAGAGGTTGCGTATATTAGGATTATTTTCATTAGAAAAACGAAGGTTGAGGGGTGGGACCCAATTGAGGTCTACAAAATCATGAGAGTTATAGACAACGTGGAGAACAAGTAGCTTATTTTGCCATCGTGCGGGACTTAATTGTTAGAGGCCACGATTTCAAGTAAGAGAGAAAGGTTTAAGGGAGATATACGTGGAATTTTATTTATGCCGAGGTTTAGAACACATTTGCCAGCGTAGGTAGTAGAGGCGAGCACGATGGTGTCATGTTAGACATATATATGTTAAATGCATGTATGGGCAGGGAGCAGAAGGATGCAGATCTTTAAAAATACACGAAATACACGATCTGGATGGGCTCAGATTTGGAGGATTAAAAGGCCTGTTCCTGTGCTTGAATTGTCTTTGTTCTTTTTTTACCCAATGAGGCTAGATTTGGAGCACTCTGCACACTCCATAGTACCTCATTAGACTAGATTTGGTGCACTGTGCATTGTCGTGTTCTCATATGCAATTCTTTGGACTACATATGCAGCATTTTGCACAATGTTTACGATGACAGAAGTCATCTACAATGCATTTTGACACGAGATTGACAATGATGGACTCTATTCCTTCTGGTGTACCTCAGGGTATATCGGGATCTTGATCAGAGCCGCCAATGCATTGAGGAGTAGCATTTGATGTTTAATTTAGATAACAGCGATGTGCTAAATTTGGAAAAGCAATCAGAGCGGGAATTATTCACTTAATATTAAGTCTAGGAAGTGTTGATAAACAAAGAGAACTTGGAGTGCAGGTTCATAGTTCTTTGAAAGTAGGGACGCAGACAAATAGGACAATGAAGAAGGCCTTTGTTCTACATTCCTTGCTTGGTCAGAGCATTGAGTGTCAGAGGTAAGATGTCGTGTTGCTACTTCTCAGGACATTCATTTGAAATATTGCGTGCAAGTCTGGTCTCCTTCCTACTGGAAGGATGTGGTGAAACTTGAAAGGGTTAGAAAATATTTACAAGAATGTTGCCTGCGTTGGAGGATTTGGCCTATTGTGAAAGGCTGAATAGGCTGAGGCTACTTCTCCTGGCGCATCGGAGATTGAGGGTTGACATTATTCAAGTTTATAAAATCATGGTGGGCATGGATAGGATAAATAGACAAAGCGGTTTCCCTGCTGTAGAGGAGTTCAGAACGAGAGGGCATAGTTTTAGGGAGCAGTGTAAAGATACAAAAGGGACCGAAGGTGCAACATTTTCAAGCAGAGGATGGTGCGAGTTTGGGATGATTTTTTTTTTCTATTCGGATCCCTACAGCGTGGAAACAGGCTCTTTGGCCCAACCAGTGCACACCGACCCTCCGAAGAGTAACCCACCCAGACCCATTTCCCTCTGACTAATGCACCAAACACTATGGGCAATTTAACACGGACAATTCACCTGACCTGCACATCTTTGTGACTGTGGGAGGAAAGCGGAGAACCCGGAGAAAACCCATGCAAACACGGGGAGAACGTGCAAACTCTACACAGACAGTCGCCCATAGCTGGAATCTAACCTGGGACCCTGGTGCTTTGAGGCAGTATGCTACCCACTGGGTAGCATACTGCCTCAAAGCACGAGGGTCCCAGGTTAGATTCCAGCTATGGGCGACGGTCTGTGTAGAGTTTGCACGTGATCTGCCACAGGAAGTGGTAGAGACCGATACAATTGCAGCATGTAAAAGGCATCTGGATGTGTGTATCATTTGGAAGGGTATAGAGTATGGGCCAAATGCGGCCATATGGCAGGAGATTAGGTTAGGATATCTGGTCCGCATTGACCAGTTGGACTGAAGGGTATGTTTCCGTGCTATACTTTTTAATAATTCTGTGACTTTATGACAAATCCATCTCCATGGAAACAATGCTCCAATATTGGAGATATCTGCCAAATTGAACTTTGTCTGACACATGAGGAGCCTCACTCGGAATGCTGCATCTTCGTTCTGAAGTGCTGCCAGATGAACGTCTCAGTTTAAAGAACGTGCCACACTACGAGACGTCTCCAAGACTCTGTCTCATGTTCATTCTCCGACTTGCCCCTCGTTGCCCGATTGGTGAAGCTTTGTTTTTCAGAATGTCTGTGTCCAGTATTGTTCCACGAGAATCGGTGCTCGGTCCACTGCTTTCTGTCATTTGCATAAGTGATTTGAATGCAAATAGAGGTGGCTTGGTTAGTAAGTTTGCAGATGACAATAAAATTGGTCATGTAGTGGACAACAAATAAGATTATCTGAGAGTACAACCGGATCTTGATCACATGGCAATTGACGTGAGGAGTGACAGATGGAGTTTAATTTCGATAAATGTGAGGTGAAGCATTATGGAAAGGTAAATCAGGGCAGGACATACAACTTATTGGAAGGTCATGAGAGCTTTACTGAAAAACAAGTGCAGGTTCACATTGCCTTGAACGTGGAGTCGCATGTACAATGAATAATAAAGAAGGCATTTGATGCACTTTCCTTTATTCGTTAAGTACATTGAAGAGAGGAGTTGCAGGTCATGTTGCAGCTGTAAATAACATTGCTCGGCCACTTTTATAATTCTTTGTGCTATTCTGGTCTCCCCGCTTTCGGGAGAATTTTGTGAAAATGAAACTCTGAAAACAATATGTACAAGGGTTTTGCCAGGCGTTTGAATTACAGGGGGAGACTGAAATGACTGGACTTATTTTCTCTGGAAAGTGTATTGATGAAGCTGTTGAAGACAGTAGGTCTACGATATTCCGTAAGGAAATCGCGCATGGATTTTCTGGAACTTGGCTGACCATGTCCCTTTGTTCGAGTTACTGGAATCAGTACAGCGTTTTCCAGGAAATCCAATCGACTATATTTTTTCCGTGCGATGCACATGTCACACTTGGTCTCATGGTGCCGTTATTTTCAGGTTAGTTGTTTTCAACCTGTCTCTGAACGCTCCTAAATTTACTCCCATTGTTGTCCAAACGGTGGGTGAGTGAGGGAGTGAATGGGAAGAGAGAGACAGACAGATGCAGAGATATTGGGGTGAGAAAGTAAGTGGCATAAAGCAGCTTTCTTACTGAGGGGTCAGTAAACGACAACTGGGTACTGGTATCTTGTTGAGCATGAAGACAGTCAGTCAAAAGATCAGTTCATCTCTGCACGAAATGTTGCATAATGTTCTCCACCGCAGGGGCTGGGTGTAAACAAGGGAAAATATTGGATTGGATGCAGGCAGAGGGGCTTTTATATCTCGTCTGAAGGAGTCATTAGACAGGGAGAAGGGGGCAGTTTAGGAGGTGGAGAGCAGATGAACTTAGACAGGGCCGATATCCATCCATAGCTTATCAGAGAGGAATATTGACTGATTACTTACAGTGAGGATACGAGAAGCTGTGGGAGATTGATTGATCGGGTGTGAGACAGGATAGAGGGAGACAGAATCAGAAGCAGAGAATGTGTAGCAGTGCAGCGGGTCATAAAGTGGACTGACGTGTAAGGGGTTGGATGTCTGAAATAACTCAACAGCATCAGTCAAAGACAACTGGGAAGGAATTGCAGCGATTCTTGTGTTTTCCACCTCAAGACATTTGCCATGGAAATGAGAACGGGAACTCACGCTTTGCCACCAATTGTGCACAGACGGAATTGTATACGGATGGGGATATAGAGGGGCTTTTAAATACAGTTGATGGTAATGAAGGGACTATTAGAGGGGAGGTCACGGCTTGCAGTGGAGCTGCAATGTGGAGGGAAGTTACACACCTATTCATGGGGGAGAGCCGTTTGAATTGACAATGAGAGCATGAGAGGAAAAAAAGAAAAGAGGGATGGGCAGAGAGATCGATATGGATGGTGTATTGGGTACTGAGAATAGGAGGAGAGATGGCATGAGGGGCAGAATGTGGCACCGGGCAATGTATCATGTGGTAAGCACCCCTTATAAGAAAATATGAAATGGTGCATTTCTTGAGGCAAATACTCAGGGACTGTTCATCTGCCTGGATATTCTCTCTTTACTTTTGTGTCTCTCTCACACACTCTCTCTGTGTTCTCATTTTCTCTTTCTGTCATGCTCTCTCTTGCTCTCTTTGTTGCTTTTGTATACCTGCTTTTCCCACTGTCTCTTTCCTCGTTTGCCTTGAATCTCTCGACTCTGTCCCCTTGACTTGGGTAGATTTGGACTCCATGCCACTGTGTGTACTTTTACGTTTTCCTGTTACTGATTGTTCCCTAGATTTTTTTCCAATGTTGTGTGGACTGAAGCGATGAGGGTAGTTAAGGGAAAATACGTTTAACACTGAGGAAAGGCAGACAATGCTTGAAGACTGGGCTCTTTCTGTGTACGAAGGCAGATATTCATAAGGCGCATTCAACTATGTACATGCTCGCTGTGTACAACACTTCGGTGTGAGACTCCATCAGGGAATCAGGTAATGCACAGTGATGAAGATACTCAAGGGGATTTAAAAACGAAGGGTGCACAGTGGAGGAACATTGGAGGGGCAGATTATTGGGTGGGATTACTTCAGGGGATGCTGTGCAATATGAGTGTGACTGTCTGACAGAGAGAGAGAAAGACAGACAGAAAAAGAACAGAGCAGGCAAAAGTGAGTGGAAAAGAGCGTAGATAAAGGTAGCGAGAAGAGTTAAGAGAAAGCACAGCAAAAAGGCGCGGCTGTGGCTGAGTGAGAGAGAGAGAGAGAGACCGACAAACAGAAAGAAACAGATATAAGTTACAGAGAGATGGACAGACAACTAAGTGGAACATCAGTCAGAGTGTTGGAGGAGCCAAAGAAGGACGTCGAGGTCAAAAGAGGTGATGCACACCTTTCCATTCTTCCAGTTCTCTCGTGGCTTCTCACACCCGGTTTCATATGTGGGGAAGACTCTGCAACTGCATATGTTTTTCAGCTTGGCTTGTTCATGGAAGAGATGAGGTTAAAAGGTCAATACTGGCACCGAGTAGCAACAGTACGAACTCTGTCTGTTTCTCTGTCTCTATCTTTCTCTCTCTCTCTCACACACACACAAACAGACAGAATACCTACGATACTCATCCCATGTTTCATTGGGATATACATGTAGTTGGGTGAAGCAGGAGATCATCATATATAGGGATATCCTAACTTGGTTTGATTTAAGAACAAATTACTGCAGGTGTTGGAATATTTGCCAAAAGCAAAAAGTGCTGGAGAATTCCAGGGTTTAAGCACCATCCATGTAGAGACAGCAAGCTAATGTTTCTAGTCTAGGTGCCTCTGATGAAGATTCTCTCTGTCTACCTGTCTCTCTGTCTCTCTTTCGCTCTCTCTCGCTCTACATGGATACAGCCAGACCATCTGCGATCTGCAGCATTTGTTGTCCTCATTACTGGTTTGATTTATTTTGCTGACCGCCGCCTATACACTCGCCCAGGGAGGCTAGCATCGTGTGGCATTATCTCACTTTAAATACTGTGCCACAGAAACTGCCAAACCTGCAAAACCTGCCAAAGTGACAAGGTTAAATTGAACTCGAAATCGAAAAGCAACAATTATTTCCACTGCGTGCGGGACTAAATTTTATTTGAAATGCTTCTGGGTCAATTAACATTAACATTTACGAATAATACCGTTGCACTGTTACTCTTTTTACAGTTAAATACAATGCTTTGTTTGATAAGGCAATCAAGATTTCCGAATTGAAGACAGAGGAACTGGGTTGAGAAAGTATGACTATTATTGAATGGTGGAGAAAACTGAATAGGACCAATATCCTAATTTTCCTCTTCTAACGTTGGTTGTTGGATCAGTAGAACAACAGAACAACAAACAAAACAAGAACGGCATTCCAAGACAAAATGCCTAAAGTAACCAACACCAGAAAACACAACACGAAAGTCAGTTCTGTAAGACATTTCTCTGACAGGCAGCTACCAGACACAGAAAAAGCCGTACTACTTCAGGGATTCATCTCCAATCACAGGGAGTCCAAAAATACAGATTTTAGCTGCGCTGGAATGCTTGTTATTTGACAAAAAAAGGTGTTGCTGCTAAAGAGGAAAGAAATAATAAACAGTGACTGTGCATGCCAAAGGTTTACTTTCATTTTTTGAGCAGTTTGTTGGTGTGGGATAGTCTCAATGCAGCTAGTGAGTTTGAGCGTGTAGTACTAGAATAGCACAGTAGGTCAGGCAGCATCCGAGGAGAAGGAGATTCGACTTTTCAGGCATAAGTCAGGAATTTGGTGATGTTGGGGTGGGAGCAGGCGGACTGGTCGGCTGCATTCTAGAGGCCGGCAGGTTGTAGTGAGAGAGGGGGGTGGACAGGTTGAGGCGGTCTATGTCACAGTGACAGTTAGATATGTAAAGGTCAAGGGCAGGTAACAGGCCAGCATGCGTTGTCGAGGTAGACAGAGTGTGTTGGACGCAAGTTAAGGTGTCTTTGATGGGTGGGTAGGAGTGTTGCTTGAAAAAGTGGGCAGGGAGCTGGAGGTGGCAGGCGCAATGTTCGATGTTGCAATGTGCATTAAACTCATGAATCCGGGAGCATAAAGGGATGAAAGTGAGGACCGAACGTTCGTCCTCAGTAAACGGGAAGTCTGAGGGAATAGGTAGGACCTGAGAGGTAGGACCGAGGGTGGGGCTAGAGCTAGGTTGACCACACCTCTGGCGTGGGCGTGGTTCTGGAGGTCCGAAATAACGTCACCAGTAGAAGTAGCGTTCACCGGGGGAATGAAGATGATACATATTGTGGTACACACGCAGGCGCCATGAATGTAATGCGTGACATCAGCGATACTGCCAGCTGAGTTCGTGAGTGACGTCGGTGATGTTGTCATTGGCATTTGGGTGCGTGACGTCTCTGGAGCAGAAGGGGCTGTCGCGGAGGCAACTGAGGGGGCAGAAGGGACGTACAGTGTAGGTATCACATTGCTGACTCATGGTGGATTTTGCACTGGTGATGGATCCTCCGTCGTTCGCACAGGAGTTGGTCTTCCTGGCGATTGCGGACATGGTTCCCTGGATGGCGATCGTGCAGGCGGCGTGGTCGGCTTTGGCTGTAGTCTGTGGAGTATCGGGGCAGAAGTAACGAGAGAATAAGTAAGCGGGAACATTGGAAATAAGTCCCGTCATTCCAAATACTGCTCCAAACAATTGTAAATAATTTCGTATTTTTGAGTGTCCTCAGTAAAATAAAATTAAAAATCACGCAGGATTAGCTTATAGTCTAACAGGTGTATTCGGAGTGCTGCTCCTTCATTAGGTAGCTTTGGAGCAGGCTCATAAGATACAGAATTTATAGCAGACGACTAGAATGTCACGCAAATGAAACGATACATTGAACAAACCTGGATTGGTGTTACGTTTAGAATGTGTTGCCGGTTTTGTTTCGGGACATTGTGCTTTTGCAAGCTCGTTAAAAAGAACATTTCATTCCACCCTCATGCATTCCCTGTAGTACATTTCTTGTTTTACGTGTAGATCCACTTCTGATTTTAAAATGAAACTGAAAGGATGTTGAAACTTCGTTTTCTCACCTTCTCAAGTAATCGGCATCAATCGATGTGTTAACAACGCTTCTCCCCATCTTCCCTGCCCCAAAGTCATTTTATTGTTATTATAACGTTTTGAAGTTGAGTTTAATGTTGCACAGATGTTACTTCAGACTTCCTGATTCCTATTGCGAACGTCCCTTGACGTTTGTGGAAGGACGTACACGTTGACATGAACAGAGGACGAATATGCAGTCTTACATGAAGTCGGTACCCTGATTTGACTAAACCAAATTGCGACACTTTGCATTTATCTAAATTATCTTCACCTACTATCCCTCAGCCTTTTATGCTCATCTTAAAAGGCGGAAAGTGAAGAAAATGTGTTTTTTCCGCAAAAGGTGGAGAAGAGAGAACATGCTTTGTTGTTCAAAACAGATCAGATAACTGTCTTTCCATTTTACTTAGATCAAAATTCCCTTTGATGTGGTGCATGCCATGATTAGTGGGGGGCGGGAGTGGGTGGGATACTGGACTGAGAGAATGAATAAAGCTGGATAATAAAAGGTAACCCTAAAACTGAGAATTCTGACGTCCAGGGGATCTGAAAATATCACGTATAGAAGAATGCTAGCTGGGCAATATTCTTCAGGGGAGCGCTTGTCCAAATTATCAACTTCGAATTCTTGAAGACATTAGTCCTTTCTGCGAATACTCACAGGCAGCAGTAATGATTCTGTATCGTGCTGTTATAAAGAGGTACAGCACAGAAACAGATCCTTCAGTCCGATGCGTTAAAGTCGAGTAAGAATCCTAATTTAATCTAGTACCATTTGCTGACGTTTTGCCCATACCATTTAACCCATTCCTATTCATGTACCTATCCAGGTGACTCTTCGATGTAATAATTATACCGACCTCCATCACTTGCTTTGGCAGCTCATCCATGCACGCATCATCCTCTGTTGCCCTCAGACCCCTTTTTAATTTGTCCCATTAAAACTATGCACTCTACTTTTGAAATCTCATATACTAGTGTCAAAAACCAGGGCTATTCACGCTATTCATGCGCCTCATGAATTCATAAAGCTCTCTAAGATTACACCTCATCTCCAGGCCATACAGGGAAAATAGCAACGGCCGATTCAACTCTCCATCGTTGGCAATCCTCTTGTAACCCTTTTCTCAATTGACAGCGCGACGCATCATACAACACAAACTCTGGATCCAGTATGTAGCTGATACCATGGTATTCATTTAACGTGCACAACTGGAACAAACCCGCCACCACATGAACAATATCCTCACTGGGATAATATTCATCAAAAAAGAGGAAAATTACAGCAGACCAACTTTCCTGGATGTATTAGTGAAATGGGCACCTCCTGGGGGCGCACCAGAAAATTTGTGCAAGAAGAAATCCCATACTGTCCAGATACTGAATGATAAGAGCAAGCATTCTAGCGTCCAAAGATGGAGCTTCATTAGGGCCTTGCCTAAACGGGCAAGGACAGTACTGCAACAACCCACAAGTCCAGAAGGCAGAATAGAAACACCCCTTAGAAGGATATAAACGAAACGGGTGCCCTAAGAGCACTAACCTCCATTACTTAAGGGACAAACCCAAAGGAGAAATCACTCCACGACCAGACAGGATAACGACCATACCATGCATCAAAGTCATATCAGAGATAATTATGAGACTACACAGACCGCTGGTATTCTGAGTTGCAAAGGAAACATCCTCCTCGAGCTCCTCAAATGGCTGAAGACCCAAAACCCACATTCAATAGGGCGAATGTTACAGGATGCCGTGCGAAAACTGTGAAAAAAAGCACTACATTAGAAAACAGGAAGAAACCTGATCGCTCGACTGCATGAGCATCATTTCAAAACTGTCAGATACAACCAGAACTTCAGCATTTCCAAATACACAGACAACGAAGGAAACGAAGTCAAATGTGTTTGATGTAACCATCCTCACTCAGGAAAAACAGAGACAGGTCAGATAATTCCTTGGAAAGTGGCAGTCCAACCGAAATTCAATCATTAGAAACATTGAACTGTGCCTGGCATTCATACCACTCAGATATCGTATCAACAAACAGAGGTAAATAAATACCAAGTGGAGCAGACAACTGATACCTTGCAAAAAACTCACTGATGGCATAACTGATACATAATTCGAAACGTTTGCAGCAAAACATATCGACTCAGTGAAGGAACACACGACTTCATCCATAATCTGAGATACAAATCCTCTCAGGAACTCTTTTCGCAATCCTTTCAAGTTTCGCAAAATATTTCCTATAGCAAGCAGACCAGAATTGTACCGCTGATCTATATAAAATGTCCTCGAAAATATTTTAATCAATGCACTGAGAAATAAAGGCAAGCTAACCAAACACCATCTTTACGATCTTGACTACATTCGGTTCCAGTTTTAAAGAACTATGAATCTGGGGCTCTAGGTCGCTCTGTTCGTCAACTCTCTCCAGGACCTTAACACGAATTGTCTAAGTCTTGCTTTTATTTGCTTTACCGAAATGCAACACCTAAATTAAATCCCATCTGCTATTCCTTGGTCCATCTGATCAGGAAGAAAATGATCAGTCTGTGACACTTTATTCTGCTGACTTGTCAACATAATTGTCATATGGGATTTTTTGAGGCCAGATGCACGGAGCAAGATTCCACAAACATCCGCTCTGTGAACAATTTTCATGCGAACTTGGAACTAAATGTTTCACGACTTCACAGATAAATGAAAATAGAAGTAAGAAAAAAAGAAGACGTTTGCTGTTAATATTCTAAGAGGAGGATGTCTTATTGAAATCTTATGAAAGTAGAGCTGCATTTAGTTGCTGAGTGAGGTGGAGTATGGGGTGCGCCGAGACGGAGCACTCCCTGTTCACCATCAAACACAATATTCGTATCTCCATCACGGATCTCATAGAGGAGGGCATATTGGAATATGCAATGCTTTCTAATCACTCAACTCTTTTTGTCACAAATTAAGGGTTACTCTGCATAGTCAAACACAGAGGAGGAGGGTCCGCAAAGGATACAATGTGACATTACAAACTGTCCCATGAAAAGCAGTCACGGTCATGCACATTGATGTTGTCACTTGATTAGCAAAAGGATCACAATCGATAGAACAATGCCGACAAGAAGAAGCTGATGTATTTGGTGTGTGTTTTTATTTGTCTGTGTGTGTACAACAACGTATTTCGATGTTTCTGCTTTGGTGTGTGTGTGTATGTGTGTGACGGGGTGGCTTGCCTCTTCTGTGTCGAAAGCGATGCAATGCCACCTTCTGCTGGACTCCACATGGCACTACATTGTCGGCAGCAGAGGGTAAAGAACCATTCTGGATTCAGTCAAAGACAGAGAGAGAGAATGGGCAGCAGTTGACAGCATCATGAAAACTCACACACGGACAAGTCTGGTGTGGAGTGGACTGCCATTTTACTGTGGAAGCTCATTATCTGGCAAAATTCTTATGCTTCACCTGCAATGTGGAAATGATTTCTTTCTGAATTTGTCTTCGTGACACAGAGTGCACAGATTACAAGGTATCCCCAGTACAATTGCATCCAATCACCTCCGAATTTATAAAGAGATCAGATAAGTTTGTTGCCCTTTCTGTAATTTCCAATGTTCTGGACTGCCTTCTTCCAAATTATATATCATGAAGGATTAAAATGTCCTTAAAAAGAGCGAATCGATGTAGTGAGGTTGCAATGGACAGTTTCATCTCCTTCTGATAATATCTCAGGGACTGGATGAAACTGTCCTTTGTTTCCAGAGACATTCCTTGAAGAACGAAATGCTTGTGCAGCCGAGTAGGATTCAGGGGATTTGATGCATTTCCCCCAAAACAAATCTGATGTTTGAGCAGTGACGTGGAAAGGTCAGCAGAGAATGGAATTGTACCACTTCAAACACAATAGAGACACACAAGCAGACAGACAGAGAGAAGCTTTGATCCCCAATTCAATAGCTTTACTTCAAAACAATACAGACAAAATTGAACAGAAATGTAAACAAAGAGATAAACATTATGACACTATCACACACACGCACACACACAAACAGGGATACATGCAGACTCCCGCATCTTCATGCACACATACATAGATACACATACACACAGATATGCCCATGCATACAGGCAAAGAAAATCAGAGATACATGCAGACTCATACAACAGATGCACATATAAACAGAAATACGCTCACAATCAGATACACAGATACAGAATAACAAACGGTGATGTCTTATACACAGTTACAGAAAGGCAAAGGATCACTTACACTACATACAAGCAGTATTGCACATACGTGCACACACACTGATAATGAGCGTGCAAATGCATGGAAGATTCAATGCATTGTGAACGATTATGAGGTAATCAACACTGCAGTGAAAAATTGGAATACACAGCCTTGTCTCCAAATTTACAGTTTCTCAAATTAGAATATTCAATCAGATCTGAGTGCCCTCATGCACCAATCTCTGCACGTAAGTGTGCAGCGTGCAGTTAGGAAGGTATACAGTGTGTCACTGTTATAGCATGAGTATTCGAATACCGGAACTTTGATGTCTTCATTCAGTTATATAGGGCGGTGGTGAGGGCACACCTGGGATACTGTGTGCAGATTTGATCTTCTTAACTGAGGAAGGATCTTCCTGCTATTGAGGGAGGACAATGAAGTCTCCCAAATTGAACGTTCGGATAACAAGATTGAGTCAGTTAGGATTTCATTCACTAAAGTTTGGAACAATGGGGGAGAGACAACATAGAAAAGAATGCAATTCTAACACTACTTGACAGCTTGGATGCATGAAGGATGCTTCCCATGTTGGGGGAGTTTAGACCCAGGGGTCATAGTTTAAATACTCAGGACTTAAATTTGCTCAATGACCTGGCCTTCACAACCTTGCGCAGAAATCAGTTCCGCAGTCAGTACCGTCTGGCTGAAGATATCTCTCCACTTTTCAGATCTGCATGGTCATCCCTTCACTCTGAGGCAGTGTATTCCGGTGCTAATCTCTCCTACCGGTGGAAATAACTTCTCCACGCCCACTCCATCCAGGCCTGTCAGTGTCCTGTAAGTCTCAATCAAATCCTCCTCATGTCTGACTTGATTCTAACCCCAATCCTGTGAAATCGCAATGAGCTTTTATCCAGGTGACTATTGAGAATATTTCTGTATGTATGTTTCTATCTGTCTCACTCACTCACTACCCTCACCTTTCTCTATCTATCTATCTCTCACCCTGTCCCTTTCTCTCACCCCCCCCCCCCCAACAGGTTCTGCAAGAGGGGTCACACCAGAGGCGAAACGTTAACTCTGTTTCTCTCTCTCTCTCAGTAGGCAGAGACCTATTGGGTTGACCCCAGCGTTCTTTAAGCTTGTGACGACAAATGTGATGTCAACAAGAGACGGTTAACAGTGCAGATGGTTTGAAGGAGTGAGTTGGGGAGTCAATCCACACACAGCCTCCGCAGTGAGTTCAAGAATCATATGTGCTCATCGTTCCATGAGCTCCTGTATAAACCTCTCGTCTGAGGTCGCCGATTCTGATAACAACATTGTCCAGACGGGTACAGACGCAAGACAAATTCCATTTAATAGCAGGACACAGACTGAACAAGAACATCCCAGCAGCAGACGATTTCATATACTACAAGCAAGAAAGCATCTGTGCTGCTCAGTGGCGGCATGCAATTATGAGCGATGAAGGAGATTATCAAGAATATGGAGTGCTCCAGCGTCGTTATGGCACATTTTGAATCTATTGTGCCTGTTCCATATTTGTTACCATATGCCAATTTTCTGTCTCGTCAATATATTCCTACATCACATTTCCTTACCAATAACCGTTTCAATGTCCTTCTTACATGCCTCAAACAGAACTGCCTTCACTCCATTTTCACGCAGTACTTTCAAGACATTAGCTACTCCCTGAATAAAAATTGTCTTTTTACTCTCTCAAATCACCCGTGCAAGTCACTTTCATCTCAGGTGCTCTTGTGTTTAATCCTTTATGAGCAGGAAGAACGTCTTCCTTTCTACTCAGTCCAGCTCCGCCCCATAATTTCAAAACCATTCATCAGATCTCCTCGCTATCTTCTTCTTGCCTGGGAAAATGGATCGATCTTCTTCAATCTATCCTTATCGCTGAAGATTCTAATCGCTGGATACACTCTTGTCAATCACTTCGGCACGGTCTTCCTAAGGTGTTCATACGATTTTTTAGCAATGTAGCACCCATACTGTAGACAATTTCTTTTCTGAAATCTAACATGTATCCGATAAAAGATCAACATTAACTCCTTACTCTTGTTCTCTATGCTGTTATGAATCCAAGGACAGAGTATACATTCTTAACTGTCCTATTCTCCTCAATGATCTGTACGAATGTACACGGATGTCCCTCAGATCCAGAACACCGTTTAAAATCATAATCTTTATTTTATATTGCCTTTTCCTGTTCTTCCAATCCACACGTATTTGCATTGAACTTCTCTGCTTCATTTCTGCCCATTCCACCAACTTGTCGTAACCATTTTGAAGTTGCACACGGTCCTCCTCACAGTGTACAAATCTTCAATGTTCAGAGTCATCTGCAACCGTTGAAAATGTTCTCTGTGCATTACTTCAGATACAGTTTTATTAATACGAGGTATTAAAGAAAAGTAACCTCTCTCCTCCTGCATTCAAATGCAATTCCATTACTTCCTGCGAATTGCCTTTAAATACTGAAAAATATGCAGAATAGATTTTTCTTCACGTGGGGCTTCCCAGAACAAGATAATCATAGCTACAGGATAAGCCATAGTAGAGTTAAAACAGAGGTGAGGAGAAATGACTTCATTGAGTGGTCGTGACTAAACTGATCCTACTGCCACTAACTTCCATCTCCTGTTCTTCCCCTCCAGTAGAATTACATTTTTCCTCTAGTGTGGTTACCAATAAGGCAAACAGTACTTCAGCTGTGGCCTAATCAAAGTCTAATGAAACCTTCCTGTTTTCACAATCGATGCCTCAACTGGTAAAAACAACTTTCTTTCTTACTTCTCCTATTGATCTGTGATAAGCGGTCCAAGATCTCTGTCACACTGAACTTTCTTGTAACCTGTTATTCATTGAGGCGGCCCTTCTCTTATTCCTTCTTCCAAAGTAGGTGAACTCAACTTATCACAGTTAAATTTCATTCTGAAATCATTTTCAGAGCTAATTACTTGAGTTGCTTTTCTGTCGCGCTGTCTTTCTATTGGGCTATCTTTCTTACATCTGCAAATTTAGAAATGGTAACTCACGTCCCTCAGGCCGCGATTTGGCAAAATACAGCAAACATTTAGTGCCTCAACACCAGCTCAACGAACATATTGTTCACGAAGTTGAACACGTTCCTTGCTTAACTCCTGTCTAATTTCTGTTGTAACGTGCCAGTCCAGACATCCTCAAAACATTTTAAAAATGTAGCCCAGACCCTAACCGTTTTGTTTGTTTGGCAGATGCCAAATGCATAATCCCAGAATAATGCAGTTGGTCAAACTACTCAGCTTGAAGAAAGACGATGTTTATTTCACCTCGTTTGAAGCACGAACAAAAGAAATCAGTATTTAGAATAACTTTATTTGAAAACGCACACGACTCTATCTCAACTTCACGAAGGAACTGTTCCAATCCCCGCAATATCCCTTAAACACATCCCTTGTTAAATCGTAAAATCAAACACAAATTCTCACAGGCGGGAGAGATTTCACAGAGAAACTTCAGGCGCGACTCCTGTTGATACATGGACTCTCTTCTTACTGTACCTGCTTCCACGCTACCAGTAGCTTCTGACTCCCTGCTAAAACTATATCAAACTAGAAAAAAAAACTGAACTGGTCACTCTCCTCTCGTTCCACAACTGCTTTAAAAAAGACAAACTAAACACCAGCTCGGTTTGTTGACTTAGCCATTTCAGCACCACCGATTGTACAACTCAACTTGAATAACACCAAGGGCAGCATAACCTTGTTAAAGGGGCAGCATCCTCATCCTGCTGTTTCATTAATTCTTCTATCCATTCCAATATTTATATCCTTGCAGACTCAAGAATGTAATTTTCTCGTTGGGGAACCTTATTAAAAGCGTTGTCGAAATGTAATTGAACAACATCAGTTAGATGCCCTTTATCCACAATACATGTTGTTCACTAACTGAAACAGCTTCAGCAAACTTGGGATGAAATGTTGATGTACCGTTCAAACAAACAGGTTGGCTCTGCACTGACTGTCCGTAAATCAACAAAGTGCCCTGTTATGACTTCCCACAAACTTTTCACCATGATAGATCTTAATCTATTATCGAGTGGCCAAAATTAACAGGTAACAGAAATATGGGAGCTTTGGACGTCTAGAGGAGATTAAAGTGAGAAGGAGGTTACAAAGCCGTCAAGTAATTTGTAAACAAAGATTTTGCAGTTTAAAATCAGAATGACATTAAAAAATATGTGATTATCAATTGACACACATAAGCAAGTTATAGACATGAAACCAGGAACACTATTTCTGATCACATCGACATGATGCAAGACATAATGTGTTGCTAGTTGTGGGGGAGCACCAATTAGTCTTTGGTTACAATGATCAATTCCTGCGTTAACCATCTTGGATGAAAAGAGAAGAACTGGGAGCAGGAGAAGGCCATTCCGTTCTTCAGTCTTGTTCCACCATTTAATATAATTATGTCGAATCTTATCTCGAAATCAGCTCGTCAATAAGTTAAAAAAAAATACCTCCTTTTTAAACTGGTTCGGTGGACCGGCGTACGTCGCACTGTATGAATTCCACAGATTGATGACAGTTTGAGAAAAGTAATTCATCGTCATCTGCATTAAATATGTATCCTTTATCTTAACACGAGTACCTATCCTCCCATATTGTTCTGCATGAGTAAACATATTTTCAATGTTTATTTTTTTCTCTATTATCACCCAATGCACATCAAATTGATCTGCAGTCATTCTTCTCAACTCTAGGGAATGAAGTGTCCTAAACTGCTCAATCTCTGTCTTAATTCAAGACTTCACCATTGAAATTATATGTGTGTACCTCCCTTGAAGTTCCTACATGACAAATATATTCCACAAGTATGGCGACCAAAACTTCCCACAATATTCCAGGTGCAGACTCATTGATACCTTCGACAGTTATTGTCAACTTGTCCCCACTTTATCCATGATTCATTTAGCAATAAATTTCAAATGCCTACTTATTCATTGGTTGTGGTCGGATTTAATTCTGAACTGGTGAATGAAAAATGAACCAAATAGCTTTATTTTATATCAGAACAATTCCATGTTCCTAGGATTCAATCTCCACGATGCCTGGTCGTAATGCTTACAGATCGGAGGCTGGCATTTGGAGGAATTGAAAAACCTGTTGTCATAGATCGGATGCACTCCAGATGATGATTAAGGAGGGGGAGAGGGGACTTGGGGAAAATGGGAGAAGACACTAACCAGTGCCCGGAGAACTGGCAGAAATAAAAAAAAACTAACGAAATAATTTCAGAATTCGAATTGAATTTAATTGAATCTAATCAAATTGAATTTATTTCACTAGTACCGAGCCACAGTGAAAAGCAATGAATTCATTCTGATTCAACAAGTAAACGATAAGACGTATTTGGGGTGGGGGGGGGGGGGGGGTGAAGAGAATCAGATTTTACTAAACGAAAAGAATTTTGGATTAGGATTGAAGGCGATACAGTTTTCTGAGAGGTCAGAATGAAGGGGCTAAGTCGCTTTCTCACTTCCCTGTGGATGATTCAGTGGAAGCAATATACTGACCGTTGATACTTGGAGGATCGAATAATGCATCAGAAATAATGGGCCATGTAAGTATCAGGACACCAAGTGGTGCCTCCTACATTCTCTCCTGCCTATTTCAGAGTTCTGGTCCAATGTCAGTGCACAAACTCTCTTTCTATACGCTCAGGAGATATTCTGTCATTCCTAATTGCACTCCAACGTTAGAGATGTTTTGTATCTTCTGTGATTCAAGATGGGAGCTCATTAACCAAGGTTAGCAAAGAGGAATGCATGCTTCACCCAGCCTGACAGATTTTAATTTAAAAGAAGAGAGGCAAGAGAGAGAGAGAAAAAAATAACAAGGGAACAGAGACGGACAGACAGAGATAGATAGAGAGACAGACAGACAGAGAGAAAGAGAGAGAGAGATGACTGAAAATCAGGGCAAATGGCATTCGTGCCGAGCATTAAAGATAAATAATCAACAGGGGGCTCTCTTCAGCTATCAAACCTTCACCACTGTCATTGACAGATGTATTCGATACATCCCTTTCATCCGGTCGTTCTCGATTATGACATTTTTATGACTTTCGCAAAACATTTAAAACACACGCTACAAGGTTATTTCAAACTCTGTGAACACGCCCATTGACAGAGTTCATCGCAGATCATAAATGAGCGGTAGCACAAGTTCTCCAACTCTCTGACATGTTCCTCAATAGACGTTACAGGAAACGGTAATGCCTCCGAGATAAATCATTCTCACGACCCAAAACCCATAAACCATTCCTACGACCTTTCTCTGCGCAATGTTGTCTGTCAATTTTCCTCAGTGCATCCATGATTGCACACGAACAGGAGATGTGAAACTGTGAGTGACATAAAAACAAATCATGACTTTTTTTTTCATTCTCCATTCTATGCATCCCCCTCCTTCCAGTTAGAGTCACTCACCCTCCCGTTTTCTTCATCTGGATCATTTTTTAAACTAAATTCTGGGCATCTTATTTAAATTGCTAAATTAATAAAATCCCTGACGAGAGCGCAAGAGAGATTTATTTGAAGGAGACCAGAAATGGGAGAATATAGATGCAAGATAATGTATCGAAATTGAGCTGATTCTGCCACGGAGCAGATAAGATTAATATATGCCATAAAGTGGTGATGAAAATTTAACACACACAGAAGGTAATCCTGTTTCCTCTTGTTGTATGTCAGTAACTAGGGGTCAAAGTTTCAGAATTGTTCGCAAGGCAGCTAGAAATGAGATGAGGACGAATTTGTTTTCTCAGTGACTAATTGGAATTTGGGATATGCTAGTTGAGCGAGTGGGGAAGTTGGTTTCCATCGAAAATTTCAAAAGAGAGCTCATTATATGTTTGAAAGTGATTAAGTTAAGGGGCGACAGAGATAGGGAAAGGGAATGGGTGTATCTGTGTAGCTATTTCAGGAGCTGGTTGTTCATCGATGATCCCTAAAGAAAGCATTCACTCTGGTGTCCAGATTGTCCGTTGTTACCAGTACCAGTTACTCGTAAATTGTCATACACTGCGAGGGAAGCAAATTTTATGTTCGGTCTCTGTAAAACTGATTTGAAGGAAAGCAGACTGAATGCGGAGAGGATAATGAAGTGATTAATACATGCCCTCACTGTACTTCTGTCACTGAACACTGATGAGATCCGAATGATTGCATTATGTCAAGCTCACTAACCACCAGGAATATATTTTCCTCGACTGAATTCCAGTCTTTTGTCCTGGGCGAGTCAGTTGCAGAGGTTATTAGGTCTGATGTTCTTAGACCACTAACTTTTCTTTATGTTATTTTATTAATTTAGCAATTGAATTCAAATACTTTTTTCTTCAACTGTTGTCTGAACTAGGTTGGGTAAGAGCATACATCCGAAGCATTTGTGCAGCAACTGAGGAGCTGAAGCATGAAACCCAATTCGAGGAGATAAATATGCAGATTGATATTTAATGATATACTTTCCACTCCATATACAACAGAACATAAGCAACAAACATAATGGAAGTATGCACAGCTTAGCAGAATTGGCCAGGTGAAGTTAACCGTCGTGTTCGGAGATGTGTTGTTTAGGTGCATCACTTGGGGTAAATATAGGATGATAGAGAATGGGTCTGCGTGGGTGACTTTTCAGTGGTTTAGTGCGGACTTTTTGGGCCGACTGGCCTGGTTCCACACAGCAGGGATTCTATGATCTCTGACACAACATATCAAGAAAGAATGGATATTATAAATATGGAGGTATTAAAGAATGGAAAAACACGTTCAGCCGTTTAAACAATTTGGATATCCCTCAATATTATGTCAAGGATAATAACTAGTGTGTTTTCAAAAGACATGACCGTAAGGTCGTATGTAACACAAGTGGCACCTTACTTGAGACAGGGCTACAATCGTCACTGTGTTACCTTCGTGGGGGGCAACAAAGGAGGGAAGTCATATTTCAGTTGGAAACAGACTTCCTCGTTTGTTACAATATGTTTTGACCATGACCCACATGATCCTAAATCCAGTAACGTTTTAAATGCTTGTCAAGCATAAGATTATAGAAAATAGTAATAGGAATAGGCCATTTGGCCATTCTAATGTTCTCTATAACTCAACATGATCCAATATTCTTTCCATCCACTTCCCTGTTCTTCGTATTCTGAGCAAAAAGATCTCAGTCGTAAACATACACAGGCGGACTCTGAAATCAAAGTTGACTGTGGCAATGAATTCCAGAGATTAAAAATCATGTTTCCCCCTCATCTCTGCCTTAAATTAAAGCACCTTAATTCCGAAACGACTCCCTCTGGTCCTGGACGCTCGGAAACTCTCCTTTAACTTGTCTGATCTCTTATGAACCTTTCAAGTTTCAAATACATTACCTGTCATTCTTAGCACCAATGTGCAGGCCGAATAATCATTTGGGTATAAGGCAAACCTTACTTATCATGTGTCATCCTCGTGAAACATTTCTGAACTTCCTCCAAAGAAAGAAAAGTTTCCTTAAATAAGCGCATGCAAACTGCTCAAAGTTCTCCGGATTGGTACCATCAATATGTTAATCTGTTTCTATAAGATTTTCCTGATCTTATACGTCATTCCACTTGAAATGAGGCCAACATTCCATTAGAAGCCCTGAAAATATGTTGCCCCGTGTGTTAGCTGCCTGTGTTTCGTGTACAAGTCCTGCAAATCCCTTTGTGATGATGCTTTCTCCTGTTTTCTCTGTTTAAATATTACTCTGTTCTTTTGTTGCCTTCTCAAATGCATCCGCAATACAGTTGGAGGTAAATAATCAAGAATACGTTGTAGGGCGGTAGAGAATAATGACAGAGGGATAATAGTCAATTTGTTAATTTCATCACTGATTAACACTACCCTTTCTCCCCAGCAACATTTTGTGGTCTGCTGTAACAAACAGAAGCACCACGTCATAGAGTCATAGAGATGTACAGCATGGAAACAGACCCTTCGGTCCAACCCGTCCATGCCGACCAGATATCCCAACCCAATCTAGTCTCACCTGCCAGCACCCGGCCCATACCCCTCCAAACTCTTCCTATTCATACACCCATCCAAATGCCTCATAAATGATACAATTGTACCAGCCTTCACCACATCCTCTGGCAGCTCATTCCATACACGTAGCACCCTCTGCGTGAAAAAGTTGCCCCTTAGGTTTCTTTTATATTTTCCCCCTCTCACTCTAAACCTTTGCTTTCTAGTTCTGGACTCCCCGACGCCAGGGAAAAGACTTTGTCTACTTGTCCTATCCATGCCCCTCATAATTTTGTAAACCTATACAGGGTCTCCCCTCAGCCTCCGACGCTCCAGTGAAAACATCCCCAGCCTGTTCAGCCTCTCCCTGTAGGTCAGATCCTTCAACCCTGATAACATCCTTGTAAATCTTTTCTGAACTCGTTCAAGTTTCACAACATCTTTCCAATAGGAAGGAAACCAGAATTGCACACAATATTCCAACAGTTGTCGAACCTGCACTCCAAGGTCTCTTTGTTCAGCAACACTCCCGAGGCCCTTTCCATTAAGGGTATAAGTCCTGCTAAGATTTGCTTTCCCAAAATGCCCACCTCGCATTCATCTGAATTAAATTCCGTCTGCCACTTCTCAGCCCATTGGCCCATCTGATCAAGATCCTGTTGTTATCTGAGGTAACCCTCTTCACTAGGATTAAACGGACGGGGACGTGGAGCTGGATCTGGGTGGGTTCCTGTTCGGACGGATGGTTTTGACTCGCTTGGCAGAGCCCCCAGCTTCCACACGTTGTTAGCTCACTGATGGTTCAACTACCAAGCGTTCAGTTGTAGACGAATCGTAGAAGGTATATCAATGATCGGACTGAGTAAAGTTCTTTCAGAATGAATCAGAAATGATTTGATTAATGTGTACCAAAAGCCGTTTTAATAAAAATGATTAGACATCATGTAACAATTAAACAGAAGCAAAAATCAAGCAGGCGGACCTCTGGAAAAGAGTGAAGTGCAGCTCGACCTAGATGATTTCACACACCAGTCGCTGAATGTAAGCATTTCGAGCGCAGACGACAATCGATATATTGTCCTTTATGGTGAGAAGATTTGCGTACAACAGCAAGGGTATCTTGCTGCAATTTGGCAAGTTCTTGGTGAGACTCCACCTCAATTTTACGTGCAGTTTTGATATCCTATTCTGAGGAAGGATGTTTCCCAGACTATTTATTTGGATGGCAAGACTGATTTATTAATACGTTAGAGTTATATTCGCTGAAGTTTAGGAAAATGAGGGCAAGGTGTGATCGCACTGAATCGGATAAATTCGAATTGGACTTGACAGCGTGCACGGAGCCTATGCGGGAGGATAGACAGTTGATCGGGCAAATGTGCAGATAGTGTGATTGGTTGGCGTTTTTCGATTTAAAGGAGTTGGAAACCGTAGCTACAGATCAGATTATGGAGGAGGTCGTAAGCAGTCAGCTACAGCTTGCAGGAAGTTTGTGGGGAACGATAAACAGTTGATAGGGCAAAGGTCCAGTCAGTGCGATGGTTTGAAATGAGTCTATTGTAATGCCACTCAAGTTGCCAGGTTTGTGTGGAAGACATATGTCGTGTTGGGTTTCATTAGCAGGGGGATTGTGTTTAATAGCCTTGGGGTTATGTTGCGGGTCTGGGGAGCCCTGATTAGACCAAACTTAGTGTATAGTGTTCACATTTTTCACCTCATTGCGTGAAGCTTGTGGAAGCCTTACAGAGGGTGCAGAGGAGATTTACTGTCATGCTAACTGTACTGTAGGGCGTCTTACTAAAGAAGGTTTAAGGAGCAAATCTTTTTCTCTTTAGAACGAGGAAAGATGAGATGTTACTGGACAGAAGTGTACAAGATGATGAGAGGCATCGATGGAATGGATACTCAGAGACGTTTCCCTATGGTGGAAATGTATCTCACGAGTTAACTTATTTTAAGTTAATTGGATGAAAGTTTGAGGGAGATGTCTGAGGTAGGGTCTTTACATAGAGAGTGGTGGGTACGTGAAATGCACTGCTATCAGTAGAAGTAGAGTCTGTTACATTAACGACATTTAAGCTACTCTGGGATACGCACACGTAAAATAGTGCAATCTTAGAGTAGGGTAAAAGTCGGAACAACATCGAGGGCAGAAGGTCCAGTGTTGTGCTGTATTGTTCTATGTTTTATGTTGACAGGGTTCGTGCAGAAAGACTTTCACAATGCACAAAGCATCCACAACCATGGTTCTAAGAGTAAGAAGAAAGATTAAATTTCGTGCTGGGATGAGGAGAAATCTCTTTACCTAGAGAATGGTAAGCTTGTGTAAGACTCCACATGGAAAAAATAATTTAGGGCAAAAATATTGAATGTTTGAAAGAAGTAGTTCTTAACACTAAAATGATTTAAGATATGCAGAGAGGCCAGTAAAAAGAGACTAATTTGGATGTTAAGCCATGATCGCTTTTAAAGCTGCGGGAGGTTCAAGAGGCAGAATGACATAATCCTGCTCCGTTTTTTCCACGTTTCTGCTTTGAAAATCCTTTCGGTTACGGGTGGTGGATATTTCACACCAGCTCGATGTCCTTTGAAATAGTGGTTTTCCTTGGTCAAGAATGAAAAATTAAATTTCCAGTAGCAGGGCAAATGATGACTTGGTTCGATGTGGCAGAGGTGGGACAACGTAGATCTGGTGACCTTCCTGTATTCGGAAGTTCAGAGGGATGCAACGTACAATATTATGACCGTGGTTGCATCCATTCAATGCCAATATGTTGAAGCAGGAAGCCAGAGTGACATTCAAGATTCATTAGGATCATTCCTGGCATAGAGAGATTGTTTTTGAAGCGAAGGTGAAACAGTTTTGGAGTCAAATCAATAGAGATTAGAAGTATGAGAAGTGATCGTTCTGAAATTTACAGCAATCTTAACATTTATTCGATAGGATAATTGCTGAGAGAATATTTACCATGCAGAAGAGATTCCAGAGGGCATAGCGTCAGAAAAAAGGACAACAGTTTAAGTTTGCAATGAGGTGAAATTTCTATTCTAAGAGTTTTGTGAGGTTTCTGAACTCTTTGTCACAGAGACCAGTGTCCTTGTGTATACCGAACGCTGAATTAGGTAGATTCTTGATCAGTAAGGGAGGAGCAGGAGAGTTGACATGAGGACTTTTGAATCAGTCATCATCCTATTGAATGGTACAGCATACTCGAGGAGTTGAACCCGAAAAATAACTCCAAGTTTCTGTTTCTTACAATGTTTCATAGTTCTGGTAACGGACTCAGTATTAGACAGATAGACAGGCTTTCCGTCAAAACAATCAGTATAAAAGGTTTGTGAATGACAAATTGTATCTATTTATGTAATGAGGAAGTAGAGGAAATGATTTGGGAAACGTTTAAATATTCTATAAAAGAGATAGATTTGCCGCACACTTAGGCACACACACACACAATAACATCCCTCAAGTTGATGCAGAATAGGACGCACTCTAGAATGAACGCATGCAATAACGCATGCACAATGACAAACACGTAATGACACACACTAAACACTGCGCAGTCAATGATATACGCACTGATACAAACGCAGAAACACAAACAGCTAGACGATCCGACAAAACCACAAACCGACATAAACTCAATATGACACACATTCAGAGACAGATACATAATGACGCGCTCACAATGACATACACGCAATCACACTCACAATGACACACGAAAATAGCAACTCTCACAATGACATACATTCACACACGCAATAACACGCCCAGAAACACATTAATGACACAAACTAAAATAGCATGGATAAAACTATGCACATAATACAACGACACACAAACAAAAAAGCTCGCAGGTATATTATATAATAACACATATTCACAGGCACACACCATGACGCTTTCACAGTGGCATGCGCACACTCACAGCCACACCCAAAATAACATACGCAAAGGCACAAATATAATGGCAAACATGCACAGCATACAAAAACACACAATGACAATCTCACAATGATGCACACCGTTATTGTCAGACAAACAATAACACAAGCCCTGAAACGGGCACATTTATTCACTCACAGTGGCAGAATCAATTATATCCAATCATAAACAATCAGATATACCCCCAGACGCACAGACAATGCGACACAATTTTGTTACAACATGGTGGCGAACTCCTCTGCTAATTAAATCAAGCAAGCAGAAAAGCTCACATCGCCCGAGCTGAGTCAAGTCTGAGTCACAAACAACTCCAAACTTCCACAATTTAAAAGAATGTATTCTTTAAATGTATTCTTTAAATCTAGATGTGAACATGAGGCAACAAATGTTTACAACATTGAGCCTCCTTTCTCTTAAACGTTTGTTAGTTATCTCCATAAATATAACCACGTAATGTCCCAATAAATGCCCCGACTAAAATTACATCAAACTAACTTTCAAATTCTTCCTGTTGCAACTCTTCCCGGGTCGTCTTTGTCTTTCGCTGCAATGCTGTTTCAAATGAAACTGCTACCTTTGATAGAGAGTGTTTTGAATAGTAGTCTCTCACTCTAGAGGGCAGGTTGCTCTCTCTGGTTATCAAAATATCGGCTTCTTTTATATCCTAAACATGCGATTGTCTTACTAGTTCGATGTCATCAAAAGAGTAAAACTCAAATACGACTGGGTTTTCGTATTCTGCGACATAATTTGAAAAGATTGGTTAAATTCAGATAGCGATCAAAACAACTCAGATATCTATTTTACAGTTACATATTTTCTATTTTTATAGTACACTCTGAGACTACTAGTCAGTCACATGACATTTCTCTGCAAACCTGCGCTGCCAAAACAGCGTTCTGTTTCTTATAAAGGTACAATTCACGCCTTTAACGTCATAACACTTGACAACACAAACACCAGCATTCAATGAAGAAGGGACGAGGGGCAATCTGTCACAACTTCATTAAATTCTGAGAAGCATGAATAGAATCGATAGTTAGGGTACTTTTTTCCCCCAGGATAATCATGTCAATTACTAGGGGTTATAGTTTTAAGTGTTTTGTTGTGACCCCCGAGACATTGCCAGAGTGATTGCCAGAGGATGCAACAGGAGACAGATAGGCTGGAGAATTGGGAGAAAGGGAGGATGACAGATAATGGAGATCAGAGTCAAAACATGTGGCGCTGGAAAAGCACAGCCAGTCAGATAGCATCTGAGGAGCAGGAGAGTCAACGTTTCAATCATAAGCTCTTCATTAGAAATGTAGGGGGGAGTTGTTTCTCCGAGGTGGCTGAAAGAGAAATGGGATTGTGGTAGGGCGGGTGGGAAGGTAGCTGTGAATCCCTTAGGTAGGCGAGGGTGGTGGGTTGTTGGTGATATGTCTGAGTGGACGGTGGAGCATATCGGTGGAAAGGAAGATGGACAAGTAGAACTATTCAAAAGGGCGGTGTTGAGTTGGGTTGGTCTGGGATAAGGTGGGGAGAGGGGAGATGAGGAAACTAGTAAAATCGACATTGATTCGATGTGTTTGGAGGATACCAATGAGGAAGATAAGTTATTATTCCTCCAGGTATCGGGTGGTGAGAATTTGGCGGTGGGGGACGGCCAGGACTTACATATCCTCTGAGGAGTGGGAGGGGGAGTTGAAGTATTCGGACAATGGGTGATGGGGTTGTTTAGTTTTGATCCAGCGAGTTTCTCTGAAACATTCCTGAATTTAACATCCTGTCTCGCCAATGTAGAGGAGACATCATCGAAAGCAATGGACACATTAGATGTGGAGGTGCAGGAAAATCTTTGTCTGATGTGGAAAGATCCTTTGTGACCTTGAATAGCAGTGAGGGGGTAGGGGTGGTCGGAGGGTTTACACCTCTTGCACTGACAAAGGAAGGTACTCGAGTGGAGTGTGCATTGGTCGGGGATATGGATCTAACTGGGAAGATGCAGAGGGAATGCTCTCTGCAGAAGAGTCATAAGGGTGGGGAGGGAATATATCTATGATGGTGGGGTCTGTTTCTACTTGACTCAAATGACAGAGGATGATTTGTTGTATGCGGAGGTTGGTGAAGTGAGGACCAAGGGATTCTGTTCATATTGCAACTGGGTGGAGTGGGGTTCAAGGGCGGAGGTACCCGATTTGGAGGAGATCTGCTTAGACGGCAGAGTTGACAACATGCCAGTGGGGCGCGAAAATAAAGTCCTTGAAGAAGGTTGATGATCGATAATGGAATTGGTCTTACTGGGAGCAGATGTGGTGGAAGCAGATGAATTGGGAGTAGAGGATAGCGTTTACAAGGGGGGGGTGTGGGAGAAGGTTGTCCAGTAACTGTGGGAGTCGATGGTTTGAAGGAGATGTCCATATTGATTGATTCGATCACTGTAAATTGAAATGAAGAGGACCAGGAAGAGAAGGGAGGTGTCCATAATGGCTCAGGTGAAATTGAGGTCAGGGTGGAACGTGTTTAGATTAGATTACTTACAGTGTGGAAACAGGCCCTTCGGCCCAACAAGTCCACACCGACCCGCCGAAGCGCAACCCACCCACACCCCATTCCCCTCCATTTACTCCTTCGCCTAACACTACGGGCAATTTGGCATGGCCAATTCACCTAACCTTCACATTTTTTGGACTGTGGTAGGAAACCGGAGCACCCGAAGGAAAGCCACGCAGACACGGAGAGAATGTGCAAACTCCACACAGTCAGTCGCCTGAGTGGGAATTGAATCCGGGTATCTGGCGCTATGAGGCAGCAGTGCTAACCACTGTGCCACCGTGCCACCCCCTGTTTGCTGAATTTAGATATCACAGCCAGATGTGTTGCGAAGTACATGAACTGTTCAACCTCCTCGTGAGTACATGAGAACGTGCCGATACAGTCATTGATGTAACGGAGGAAAGGGTGGGGAATGGTGCGGGTGTATCTGCAGAAGATGGCGTTTCCAAGTACCTGACAAAGAGGTATGAATAACTAGGCCAACGCAGGTTTCGTGGATCCTCCTTCAGTTTTGAGGAAGTGAGAACAACCGAAGTAGAAGTTGTTGAGGGTGAGGACTAGTTCAGTCAATCGAATGAATGTTGGTGCAAGAGTACTGTTTGGGTAGGCGTGAGAAGGTGAAACAGAGAGCATGGAAGCCTTCGCTATGTGGCTGGATGTGTACAGAGCCTGAAATGTCAGGGTGAAGAAGAGGCATTGGTCGTCAGGAAACCAAAGGTCATGGAGGAGGGAGACAACGTGTTTGGTTTATCAAATGTATACAGGGAGACCCTGGAACAAGGGACACAATGTAGTGTCAAGATATTCGGAGATAACTACGGTGAGGCATAACAGGCTGAGACAATGAGTCAACTGGGCAGTCAGCCTCGTTAATTTGGGGCCACCAACTCATTGTTCCTGATGAAGAACTTGCGCTTAAGATGTCGACTCCCCGTTCCTTGGAAACTGAAGTTGACAAATGTCAGATGGATGTTTAATCCTGGCAAATGTAGACATAAGATCACAGAATCATTAATTGTGTCAACACACAGAGGGATCGAGTCATGTGGGTGCATATTTCCCTGAACATAGCTACACAATTGGACGAAATGTTCAAGAATGCAATTGACCTGCTGGTCTTCATTGATCGGGACATATAGTAAAGCAATGGCAAGTCATGTGGCAGCTGTATAAACCTTTAGTTTGGCCACATTGGAAAGATTGTGCAAAGTTCTAATCGCCCCATTTCCAGAAGGATGTGGAGGATTTGGAGAGATAAAAGAAATGCCTTAGCAGGAAGGTATATATTTGGAGGTTATTCAGTGTGAACAGGGATTGGACAATTGAACTTCGAAGGATGAAGGGGCGACATAATAGAACGTCAAAAACAGATGGCAGGTGTGGATAAAATGGACCGTCATAATATTTTCCCAGCATTCTTAATTATTAGAGGTTATCGATTTAATATAAAAGGGGCATGGTTTAAAGTGAGAAGTAGACATTTCATAGAGGTAGTTAAGTGCCTGGAATGTTCTGCTAGAGGACGTGATTGAGGCGTAATCAATAGCAGACATTGAAATGTACTCTGATAAATCTACGAATGGATAATGGAGTAGAAGGTCATGGATCACGTCGAGGCAAACCAGCTTCAGTTTAGAAAGGCATCATCTGATGGCCACATTTTTGAAGGGACAAAGAATCTGTTCCTCTGCTGTGCTGTACTGCCCGATTTATCCTTTGTTCTTTGACGCTCTCACTATAAAACATATACACAAACACAAACATTAACACGCACAATGACGGATACAGTTAAATACTCACAATGATTCATAGACACACAAGTTCAGACATGCAGACATCAACGTATTCCTTACTTAGCAAATTCAGAATGAGACATTCAGATACAAAATGTTGCACATGAGAATACACATACAAAATTACACAAGCAGTGACGCACTCACAATGACATGCAGAAAGTAGACTTACCGATTCATAGACTCACCATTTCAAAATTACGGTCGTATAATTAAGACAGAGTAAAGAAGACATTTATTCTCTCAGAGGCCAGTGACTCTGGTGCATTCTGTCTCACTGAGGGCTGTCGATGTTTGAACATTAAGTATATTTAATGATGAAAGAGAGGGATTTTTCATCAGGAAGGGTATGGTCATGTTGGGAAATTGGCGAGAAATTTGATTTCAGAATGATCACATCAGTCACAAAATTCTTGAATGGGCTGAATACAGTCTTTATATTCCAAAGATTTATTGTCTTATAACGTTAGTGCTTAAACGCTGTTGTGTAAGAGCAGCGAGGATATGAATCAGTTATACAGGGAATTGATTTTCTTTGCTGAAATATGGCACTGTAATTACAGAAAGATGTTGGAAACAGTTCAGAAAATATTTACAAGACTAATACCTCGAATGAGAGGATCACATTATGAGGAAAGATTGATATGGCTAGCGCATTATCCTCTGGAGTTTCGAAGAGCTAGCGATGACTCAATTGAAACATATAAGGTACTGAGGGCACTGTAATAGATGGATGTGTAAACGATACTTTATTTTGTGAGAGTGTAGAATATGGAGTCATACAGCAGAAGAACAGGCCGTTTGGCTCACCATGTCGTTACCATGCAACAAACAACAACAATAAAAACACCCATTTCCCTTCACTCCGTCCATTATGACTTTGACCCAGCATTTGAAGGCCTTGTCCAGATATTTACTAAGATCTGCCTCCAACACTCTGGTAAGCAACAAGTTCTATATTTCTACCACACTTTGGGTAAAAACAAAACTTTATGTCTCTTTTAAAACACGAATGCCCTCTCGTATTCAACATGTCTGTCATGTCAAAGAGATTGTCACGATGTACTCGGTCCATACTACCATTAATTTTATAAACAGCAATCAGATTATCCTGAGATTCATCTGCTGTATGGAAACAAACCCAGCCTCTCCAGTTAACCACCATAACCAGGACCTTTCATCCAATGCAGCATCCTAATGAAATTGTTCCAGTGCAATCATATCTTTCTAATAGTGTGGCGGCCAGAACTGCATACTACGTTCCTGAACACAATGCACTAACGAATATTTATTAAGACAAGACTGCTTTGCGCCTCCATTCCACGCCACATCTAATTAAGGTCAGCAAACCTTAATCAGCCTTCTTCGCCACTCTAGCCAACTGTTCCGACACATTCCGTAATCCATTATCTTGTAAACTAATATCACTTTGTTCTTCAGCAGATTTCAGAATGAAGGCAGAAAAGCGTATTTACATATGATCAGATCAACATGAACTCATTAAGTGGTGGAGCGGACCTGATGGTCTGAAGGTTTACCTCATACTTCTGGTGAACATAAAACCACGGTGTCTGCACATGAGATCGGCTTTGTTGAGGCAGATGGAAACCGTATAGCCTAACGTTCACCATTAACAACGATCCAGGAGCAGACAAGCAAAGCTCAACAATGGTTTACCTTTCTAAGGTATCAGACAAGAGTTAATCAAACGTTCTGTGCCACTATCCCTGAAACCAGTGATACGAACTGACTGAACTCTGAGATAGAGAACCGTTCACACTGGGCAGAAATAACTAATGACAGTATCATACATTTATCCAAACCTCCAAGAGAGTATAGACAGGCAAATAAAAATGCATATATTCGGACCCCACAGGAGATATGAACATAATCACTACATTTGATGCTCAGCGATTACATTTTCACACTGCGTATAAATTTTGTGAGTGTTCCCAATAGCGTCAATGGAGACTTAGCCATTATCTTTAGCTGTTCTCTGAACTTTGACTGGGTCACAACATAAATTGCAGTGTTTGTGCAGCAACTGAGGAGCTGAAGCATGAATCCTAATTCCCGCACATAACGATGTAGGTACATTGACTTATATCCCAGGCGGAACATCCGGTTCCATATAAAATATATCATTAATGTGGACCAAAGTAGGATGAAATTTCCTGAGATTACAAAGAGTAAAACTATAGATTTTCTTCGGGTCTCCATTTTTGGTTCTTTGCGACTGTTCTCAGAGTTGTGAATGCCGAGTCTTTTGCGCACTTGAATAGCCACTAAAATATGCTTGACTGTTAAGACGTTAAGCAGCAGAATAAGAACAAAGGCAACACCAGGCGTGAGAATGTGATGAAGGAATTCGATGGAACCCCAGACTTGTGATAATAATGCATTCTCTGTTATAGCACAAAGCCAAGGGTCATTCTTAACCAAATATTGATCTGTCAACATAAAATACCAGAAAGTATTCTTTAGGCAACTGAGGACAGTTACAGTTCCGAGAATCAAAGCCGCTGTTTTCTCAGTACAATAGCGTGTTTTCAGCCTGCGGCAACAAATAGCCATGAATCGATCAAAAGTAAAACTGACAGTAAACCAAACTGAACAGTCAGTGGCAGCATAAAGGAAGACCGCATGGACATTGCAGATCCGTGATTTCCTCAGGAACCGGAAGTGTTTGCGGTAAACAATTGGAATGTGCCTCAATACCAGGTCAAAGATTATCACCAGAAGGTCAGCCACCGCCATCAGTACCAGGTACAGGGTAATACATTTCGAGAGACCACATTTACCTCGCAACATGATGGCAATCGTCACAACGTTTACTGTAAAGGGGTTAAATGGACAGGGAATTAATAAACCAGTCTGTGAAACAATTATAGTTTCTATTGCTACTTAATGAGAAATGCAAAAGTATCAAATTAACTAGTGAGAATTCGGAAAATCTTCATCTGGTGTTGACAGAATGGACATACAGCGATATCAATGAAATTTAACCCGTTAGTGTAATAAACATTCACAGATGAAAATAAACTATTCATTGGATATCTTATCCAGTGCCTTACTAGTAGGAACTCTGTGCTTGATTAGAGCAACAGAGTTACATTTTCTCAAAGAATGGATAAAATTACTAAAAAGCCAAATAGAATGCTTGTATTATACATGAAGGAGTCGAGTACAGGGACGCAGAAGTCACAATGCCGTAAGAAAAGTCTCTTATAGAACCCACTTGAAGGAATGTGAAAAGATCACGGCATCGCATTTTTGAAAGGATACATTGATCTTGGAGGGCATAAAACTTTGGTTTATATTAAATGTACGAGGATTTCAGGTTTTAAGTTATAAGGATAGATTGTATAATGAAGGTTGTTCTCTGTAGAATGTTGAAGCTTAAGGTGAGACCTAATTGAAAACTTCACGACATGAACCCGACCAGACAGGGTACTTGAAGGTAAATTATTTACAGGATATGTGGATCGAGAACTAGCGGACATAATCTGAGAATTAGGACTAGAGCATTCAGGAGCGGTATTAGGAAGACATTTCGAACTCTTTTCCACAAATGGCAGTTAATTGTGGATCAGCTTTTAATTCCAAACGTGAGATCGACATTGTTTGTAAAATGAAGGCATAAATAGAAATAGACAAAAAAGTGAGTACTGAGTTCGTTCACAAATCAGTCGAGGGTCTGAATAGCCTACTGCACCAACTGTCATAAAAATGTTGCAACTGACAACATAATGCATGAAGAACTCCAAAAAGAAAGAAAACTGGCAACTTATTTAAAAACCTCTCCATTTTATGGGTTGTTATATTTTTCTACCGACTTTATTTAATGTGCGAAAGCATCACCAATTTAGTGTCGTGTGATTCGAGACTTCCAGGAAATAATTAATGTACGGCACAAATTGTTTTACTGTTCAACAGTGTAGCTGATCTTTTTAAAGTCTGTGAATCTTGCTTCACAGAAGGTAAATACTGTTTATAAAAGCATTTCAGTTTCGGGAAGGAATGATACACAATTATGCGTGATACACAATTACTGCTTGCAAATAAGCAAATTAATTATGAAGCCAAATGGATTTGGTTTTATCCCCCAAACCTCTGGCGACTGTAATTGCTGAAGCGATGTTTCCGATGACTAGGCAGTCATAATCTGAGGAAGTGTAGGAGCAGTTGTTGTATTGTGTTTGGACAACATCACACAACACCAGTTTAGCATCAACAGGTTTATTTGTAAGCACTAGGTTTTAGAGCACCGGTCCTTCTTCAGGTGGTGAGATGGGCGCTCCGAAAGCTACTGCTTGCAAATAAGCCTATTGAATATAATCTGGCATTGTGTGATTTTACAAAACAGTCAAGATGCCGGGTTGGTCTGAGTTTAGAAGAAAGTTTTTCACCAATGGAGAATTTGTAGAATTCTCTGCTACAGAAGTTAGTTGAGTGTAAAACGTGGAATATATTGAAGTATAGTTCTACAAGCCTAAAAGATCTAAGCGTATAGGGAGATAGGAATAGGGACTGAGGTGGACGATCAGCCATGATCAGAATGAACAGTGGAGCAAGTTTGAAGGAACTGATGGTCTACACTAGCTCATGTATTTTTTCCTATTTTTCTGCCTTTACACAGAACCTGTAGCTGTTTAAATTTTCAAGGAACCAATTCTGTGCTTGAAGTTGTATGTTCAGAATGCACAGCAGTGGTAGAAATGAGTGTTAACCAAGGTCATCTGGGGGAAGACATGTTCGCAACTGTGATTTCATGGGACAGGGATGCGCTTCTTGACTGTTGGTGGGTTAGTAGGCGCACAGACAGTCTAAAATTACTTTGTTGTACTGATAGTTCAGCTAAACATAAGATGCTACCATAACATTCCGTCTTCAGGGACGTCCTGGCAGTGATTCAGTGAACCTGGATTAACCAACAATCTGGAGTTTTGAGAGAAATGAATATCGGACATTATAACTGGAGTAAGCCATTAAGGTCTCTCCACACATCACATTTTCTTCACATGTTTTACTGGAGGCAGTTCTAAGAACTTTCAATTGCGCGATGCCGAAGATGATTGGTTTGTCTTATGAGAAGAAAGTAACAGTTTAGGCTTTGCTCTACCGAGAATTAGGAATGAGAGGAGGTAACGTAAGTTCTATAAGATCGAAAAGAGTATTGAGAGAGTAGCCAGAGAGGATTTTGTTTTCATGTGGGACAATTAGGAACGAGAGGCCACCATTTTAGGGTAAGGCACAGCAGATTTAAAACAGAAATGATGAGAAATTACTTCTTTCAAACAGTTGTGAATCAGTGGAATTCACTATCCTAAGTGGGGTGGATGTCGGAACACTGTGAAACGAGAGGACAGACTTTTTTTAAATTGATAACGGGTTGATTAGTTATGGAAAGCAGGCAGGAGAGTGGATTTGACGCTGAAATGAAATCTGCCATGATCTATATTAAATGGCCGGGAAATCTTGAGGGACTAAATGGCCTGTTCGAGCTAGCAGCTCATTTCTCCTGGATTCTGATCAAAATTTAATGCCAACAACACAAAGCTGTTCTCGAGAAGGACATCATTGGGTCAAGGGGAAAAAATTGCAATTGGGAGAAAGCTGAAATAGGGCGCAGAGTTGGAAGGTCATTCACAACTATTTTCAATGGCGAAGCAAGTTCGACAGGCTGAATGGGCTATTCATGGAATGATACATAGGAGAAAAGAACCTTTGGTCCATCGAGTCAGCATTAACATAATAATCACTGAACGTGCACGAAGCATAACTTCCCGGACTTGTCCATAATCCTTGAACGTTGCGATATTTGAAGTCCTAATTTTTGGATGTAAGTTGACTTTCCAAGTTGGAAGGTTATTTTTTCTGATGTTTCGTCACCATATAGGCAACATCATCAATCAGCCTCCAGTGAAGCACTGGTGGTATATGGCCCGCTGTTTATTTATGTGTTTAGGTTTCCTTGGGGTAGTGACGTCATTTCTTGTGGTGCTGTCATTGCCTATTCTTTTCCTCAGAAGTGGTAAATGGGATTCAAGTCAATGTGTTTGTTGATTGAGTTTTGGTTGGTGCGCCAGGTTCCAAGGAATTCTCGTGCATGTCTGCGTTTGACTTGACTGATGATAGATGTGTTGTCCCAGTCGAAGTGGTGTCCTTCATCAGCTGTACGTAAAGATAGTAGTGAGAGTTGGTCATGTCTTTTTGTGGCGAGTTGATATTCATCTATCCTGGTGGCTCGTTTTCTGTCTGTTTGCCCAATGTAATGTTTGTTACAGTTCTTGCAAGGTGTTTTGTAAATGACATTAGTTTTGTTTGTGGTCTGTACAGAGTCTTTCAAGTCCATTAGCTGCTGCTTTAGTGCGTTGGGTCTGTGGACTACCATTATGCTAAGAGGTCTGAGAAGGGGAGAGTGGCTAGGGCTTTTGGACGCCTTTGTCTGCTTGTTTGAGTTTGTTGCTGAGAAATCTGCGGGCTGTGTTCATTGAGTATCCGTTCTCATTGAATACCCTGCATAGGTGGTTTTTCTCTCCAATTTGTAGTTCCTCTGTGCGGTAGTGTGTGGTGACATGGTGAAATGATATTCTAATGCAGCTTTGTGAATACTGAGATGATTCCTTCTGTTGTTCAGTATTTGGTGTGCATGTTTTATTTTACTGTAGACGCTGGTTTGAAGTTCACCATTGGCTCTTCGCTCTTCTGTGATATCTAGGAATGGCAGTTTGTTGTTGTTTTCATCCACTTCCGTGAAATGTATGCCAGTCAGGGTATTGTTGATCGTCTTGAAGGTTACCTCGAATTTGCTTCGTTTCGTGGTGAGAAAAGTGTCATACACGTAGCGGACCGACAGTTTGGGTTGGATGGTTGGCAGAGCTGTTTGTTTAGAAATGACTGTCAGCCTACTCAGACCTCTTGGAATCATGGTAGCCCACAACCCATCAACATACAAAAACAGCAGCTAATGAACTTGTACCCCCTATATAGACAACAGTAAAAAATAATGTAATTTGCAAAATATCCTGCAAGAACTGTAACGAACACTACATTGGACAAACAGTTAGAAAACTAACTACCAGGATACATGAACATCAACTAGCTACAAAAGACATGACAAATTCTCACTAATATCTTTACATACAGATGAGGAAGGACACCAGTTCGACTGGGGCAACACATCCATCCTCGGACAAGCCAAACAGAGACACCCACGACAAGTCCTAGAAGCATGGCGTTTCAACTGGAACTCTATCAACAAAAACATTGACTTGAATCCCATTTACCTCCCCCTGAGAAACAGAACAGGAAATGACATCGCCACAGGAAATAACGTCACCAATGCAACGAAACCTTACATAGAAATAAAAGGCGTGTCATACTGCCGATGCTTCACCGAAGAATCACTGACAACGTTGCTGAATATGGTGACAAAACGTCTGAAAACAAACCTTACAGCTCAGCGAGCAAACTGACATTCAGAACCCCAACTAGAGCCACAAATCTTTTCAAAACTAGCATTTTTTTAGAAAGTGTTGTATGGTTTCTATTCTCTAATATCCTACCAGGCAGTGCATTCTAGAATCCCACTATTTGTTGATAGAAAATGATTAGTTTTTTCTCGACTCACCTCTGATTTCCCTGCTGTTAACCGATTAGTATGCCATTTCGTAATTGACTTCTCAATCAAGAGGAACAGCCCCTTTCTGTTCACACATGCCCCTCATAATCTGACATAACTCAAAAACGTTCTCCCTTCAGTTTCCTCTGTTCTACAGAAAGAAATCCAAGGCTACCTAGTCTCGCCTTCAGCTCAGTTTCTCCATCCCAGACATCATTCAACACCCTTCCTCTATCCTGCAGTTTCATATTTAATTTCGCCCTTGCTCCCTAATGGACTCCACGATTTTACTGGTTAATATTTTTCTCTTTGATCTATTTGTAAAATGTCAATAGACAATAGACAATAGGTGCAGGAGTAGGCCATTCTACCCTTCGAGCCTGCACCACCATTCATTATGATCATGGCTGATCATCCTCAATCAGAATCCTGTTCCTGCCTTATCTCCATAACCCTTGATTCCACTATCCTTGAGAGCTCTATCCAACGCTTTCTTAAACGAATCCAGAGACTGGGCCTCCACTGCCTTCTGGGGCAGAGCAAACCACACACCCACCACTCTCTGGATGAAGAAGTTTCTCCTCATCCCTGTCCTAAATGGCCTACCCCTTATTTTTAAGCTGTCCTCTGGTTCAGGACTCACCCATCAGCGGAAACTTGTTTCCTGCCTCTAGAGTGTCCAATCCTTTAATAATCTTATATGTCTCAATCAGATCCCCTCTCAGTCTTCTAAACCCAAGCCTAGTCGCTCCAGTCTTTCAGTGTAAGGTAATCCCGCCATTCCAGGAATTGAACTCGTGAACCTACGCTGCACTCCCTCAATAGCCAGAATGTCTTTGCTCAAATTTGGAGACCAGAACTGCACACAATATTCCAGGTGTGGTCTCGCCAGGGCTCTGTACAGCTGCAGAAGAACCTCTTTGCTTCGATATTCAATCCCTCTTGTTATGAAGGCCAGCATGCTATCAGCTTTCTTCACTACCTGCTGTACCTGCATGCTTGCCTTCATTGACTGGTGTACAAGAACACCCAAATCTCTTTGTACTGCCCCTTTACCTAACTTGACTCCATTTACGTAGTACTCTGCCTTCCTGTTCTTGCCACCAAAGTGGATAACCATATATTTATCCACATTAAACTGCATCTGGCATGCATCTGTCCAATCACCTAACCTGTCCAGGTCACCCTGTAATCTCCGAACGTCCTCCTCACATTTCACCCGGCCACCCAGATTTGTATCATCAGCAAATTTGCTAATGTTACTATTAATACCATCTTCTATATCATTAATATATGTTGCAAAAAGCTGCAGTCCCAGCACTGATCCCTGCGGTACTCCAGGGGTCACCGCCTGCCATTCCGAAAGGGAGCCATTTATCACTTCTCTTTGTTTCCTGTCAGCCAAACAATTTTCAATCCAAGTCAGTACTTTTCCCCCTATACCATGCGCCCTAATTCTGCTCACTAACCTCCTATGTGGGACTTTATCAAAGGCTTTCTGAAAGTCCAGGTACACTACACCCACTGGATCTCCTTTGTCCATCTTCAGAGTTACATCCTCAAAAGATTCCAGAAGATTAGTCATGCATGATTTCCCCTTCAGAAATCCATGCAGACTCTGACCTATCCTGTTACTGCTATCCAGATGTGTCGTAATTTCATCTTTTATAATTGGCTCCAGCATCTTTCCCACCACTGAGGTCAGACTAACTGGTATATAATTTCCTGATTTCTCTCTCGCTCCTTTCTTAAAAAGTGGTACAACATTAGCCACCCTTCAATCCGCAGGAACTGATCCTGAATCTATCGAACTCTGGAAAACAATCACTAACGCATCCACGATTTCTAGAGTGACCTCCTTCAGTACCCTGGGACGTAGACCATCAGGCCCCGGGGACTTATCAGCCTTCAGACCTCACAGTCTCTCCAACACCAATTCCTGGCAAATATAAATTCCCTTCATTTCAGGTCCTTCAGCCACCATTACCTCTGGGACATTGCTTGTGTCTTCCCCCAGTGAACTCAGATCTGAAATACCGATTCAACTATTCTGCCATTTCCTTGTTCCACATAATATATTCCCCTGTTTCTGTCTTCAAGGCTCAATTTTAGTCTTAACCATTGTTTTCCCTTTCACATATCTAAAAAAGCTGTTACTATCCTCCTTTATATTTTTGGCCAGTTTACCTTCGTGCCTCATTTTTTCTCTGGGTATTTCCTTCTTAGTAACCCTCTGTTGTTCTTTAAAAGCTTCCCAGTCCTCCACTTTCCCACTCATCTTTGCTATGTTATACTTTTTCTCTTTTGACTTCATATGTTTCTTAACTTCCCTCGTTAGCCACGGCCACCCCTGCCTCCTTATAGGATCTTCCTGCTCCGACTTCCCATTATTCTGCATCAGTGTGTCAAACTATGTCATCTCACAGCTCTCTGCATGAAATTTCACAGTCCTAAGTTGCCTTGGCTACATTTGAGTATATCCTCTCCACTTTCCATACACCTAAACTGCTTTCACATGTAATTCAACAAATGCCACCTTGCGTACAAAGATAAAAATAATTGATACCTACAGGACCTACGACAGTACTTACCGTTGCTTAACATCTTACAGAATGTGAAATGTCCATACACCAAAATTACTCTGCATTCTCTCCTTCAACACTTCAATTTTTGTTTGAGTACGGACGCTCAAAATCCGAGCTACAGTTCAGGAGAAAAGTTGTCCACGTGCATCTCCATCTCCCTTTGCAAAACGGTATTTTCAGCCATGTACCAGCATCAACAGCTTCTGCTGTTTCGCAAACTTAACAAGTGGAAGAATAATGAACAGGGTATATGTCGTTACCTTCAGTTGATGCTTCTCCTATCCACTGACATCAGGTAAGTGTGTTTTTGCTGAGGTTTTGTCAGGTTGTTCTGCTTTATAGGCATTGATACTACACACATTCTCCGATTATAGTTCAAGTAGTTTTCCCCTTTATTTCAAAGTTATAAACACGTGTTATTTGAGTAAGTAAACACTCCTGAAATGACATCAATTTGGTTTTCACACTATTGTTCCTGCGCAGGTGAAATGTTTTTTCTCACTCTTGGATGTTCTTTGGAATACACCCCAATACCGTTGTGGTAGCCTTCATTCCTATTCTACCCGATTGTCTTCAGGAACATTCCTTGTTTTAAATTGTACAATGCCTTCCTTGTTCAGTACTTCAATGACACAACCATTGTTTCGCTCTCAGTATTATAGTGTCAAAGAGATGGATAGCAGCAAACAGATCATTTGGTCCAACTTGCCTTAAACGACTAGATATTCTAAATTAATCGAATCGGATTTGTTTGCATTTGGCCAATGCATCTCCAAACCATCCCTATTAAAATATCCATCCAGATGCCCTTTAGATGTTTCATTGTACTAGCATTCATCAAATGGTAGTGTGCTTACGGAATGTGGTGCCAGAAGAAGTGATGGAGGCTGGTCCAATTATAACATTTCAAGGTATCAGGATGGGTATATGAACAGGACTGGTAGAGCGATATTGGCCAAGTCCTGGCAAATGTATCCCTTACTTCGCTTTAAAATCTTTCCCCTTTCACGTTAAAACTATGCCTACTTGTTTGCGACTCCCATACCATGGGGGAAAGACCTTGGCTGTGGCCCTCCTGAATTTATAAATCTCTGTGTGGTCACCGCTCAGCCTCCGATGCTCCAAACAAACAAACACTCATGTTTTCAAGCCCCTCCTTATAACTCAAATTGCTATAGTCAATCTCAGCGATTGACTTAGAATGGTTTAAGGCTGAAATAAGTCATTCTGCATTGAACTTGTAATAGAATACAATGATTTGACGTCATTAAATGTACTGTGAATGCAAAATTACATCTTTCATTGTTGCACAGTGCCACGTTCTCATTTGAGAGAGCGAGAGATAGAGACGACCAGTGATGAGTTAACCTGAAGGCAACTATGCCACAGTTAAGGTTGAGAAAGAGAGTGCTGAGAACTGAACTCGTGTTATTTGAATCTTTCCACGTTACACACCAACCCACACGAACTAACTGACAGCACTTATCATTACTAACCAGATGGGGAGACTCACCGGGCACACCAATGATGGCTAGGAAAGGGTAGTAGATATGTTGAATTATCTGAAGACTCAAGTTGATCCTGGAGGCTAGTGGTATCCTATCATAACTTGTCGAAAGATAGACGAACTCCGAGGAGAAAGTTCTACCAACAGTAGAATTTCCACTAATATTTTTAAAATTCTGATCTATCATATCCATCATATCCACACGTATTGATCTCTAATTGAATCGGAGGAGATTCTCTCACTGAAAATCTCCTGAATATCGTCGACTACTAATAGCAGAGGAAAAATCTCAAAGGACACAGTTAGTTTCCATGGTGATGCCACACTAAGTGAGTACACATTTGAAGCAGGTGTCTTTTTAATGACAATCACGGAGTAAACAGAACTCATTCAACTGCTCACAATCTAAGGACATTTTTGGGATGTTCCAAGTGTTAAGATGTCGCCAAGCGTGAAATAGATTGTGGAAGGGAGTTAAAGGAAAGGTGAAGACAGATCAGCATAATATTTCAAATTGTCATAGGAGTTGGGTGACTCCAGTGAGCTTTGTTGTTTCAATTTTGTTGTTTGAGGTTTTGTGGACAAGTGTGTCACTGCCTCCTGCTATCTTCTGGACGCTCGGTGAAATCTTGTGTGTCCAAAAATGGTACCGAATTAGACAGTTCACTGAAAATAAAATGTCTATAACACAACAAGCATCTGCGTCCAGAACATATCTGGAGGCAATAACTCAGATCTTATGTTGTTATGAACAATTGTATACAAATCTCACGCAACAAAATTGATACAAGGAAGTTCCACTCCTGCTCTAGGTATTTGCTAATGACCTGTAGAGAGACGCTATTACACATATCTAGAGCAAGTGAGACATGAATCCTGGGCTCCTGGTTCACAGACAGAGGCAATTACACTACTCCCCGAGACATCATGACGGCAATCTGTTGGCATTTGTGTCATGTTACGACACGGGGTAAACTCCCCTGCTCAATTTAACACCACCAACACAGAAAAGTTTTACCACATGCAGTAATCTGTAAAGATTCGAGTGGCCAAGAACGATTTAAAGTAAAAAACAAGAACTTTATTTCTTAAAGTATATTGGAGAATAATTAACTAACAACAAATTTACAAGTTCTTACTCTAACGTATCTTGTAACTTCCCTTTTATAATACTAGTCCGATAAAATCCAAAAGTAAGATTTACAAAACAACACTTCTTATCTCAAAACCAAGCAGCTGAAGGTTCTTGTCTTCAGATGTTCCCGTGTCTTCTTTTCTCCTTGTTTGGAATTTCTGCGTCACAGGTTACTGATCAAAAGGTACTTTTAAGAGAGATTATTTTTTCAAGCAGTCTATTACATGCGAGAACTTGGCAGTTCTCTTCTCAGCTGTTCAATTTTTCACCGATCTTATTCCCCAGAGCATCGGATTGTGTCAGTGGATTTTAAGATTGTCAATATACTCAATTCAAACTTGATTGGAAATGGTGTATATTTTTTCGGGTATAACGTAAATTGAATGGCCGAATTCGTATTTGTTTATGTCTACAGGCAATGAACTAATCGAGTTGTTCGACCAAGTGTTACATTGTTGCCTTATTGAGAACACTTGATGCTGTGTCCAGTAGTTCTGCTGTTTTTAATTCTCTTCAAGTTACACCCACATCTTTGTTATTGTTACGACAGGAGGGAATCTCGTCTGCTAACTTTAACCAGACACACACAAAATCTCCCCTAGCCTCGTAATTTGCTAAAGTAACAGTGACAGAGAATTCAAGTATTTCATGAAAAAAAGGATTTACTGTTTAACTCCAAAAGAGAACATTAAACAACCACTCTCTACACTGTAAGTTTTATTTGTCTTAACTATTCATTAACTCTGTTACAATATACTGATCCGCGAAAGCCTCGAGAAAATTTAGAAACAAATCAAGATTCAAGACCAACCACCTGTGCCGATCCTCCTCTGTATCATCCTGGGTCAGTTTCGGTCTTCTGCTGCACATATTTTTCATGTGAAATGTTATTTCACAGAGTGGGTCTGTGGGCAGTTGTATGACAGTAAGTTTCCTTGGTCTCCCTAATAATTGTTCAAAATGTCTGATTTTTATTCCCAAAATATCGGATCGTCTCATTGATTGTGTTGGGCCTTAATTTAAACTGACAATTTAAATTTGAATTGTTGTGGAAACATGCCAACCCAGCTCAGCTCTTTATTTCATATCCAACTACAATATTTCTATGTTTTCCAGCAGAATCTGTGCCTGTTAAATGTTTTCCAGTTTTTACTCTCTTAAACGTGCAGTAGACATCTGCAAATTGATAGCACCCACTGAAGCAAACCAAGCCATCATAATGAAAAGATGGCTTTTTCTTCTAATTCTTAAATCTGTTACGATGAAATTCATAAGTCATAAATCTCAGTTCATATTAACTTAAATATTCAGATATAGATATATATAGTATTGTTGTCTATTCAATCTCATCTATACTTTCTTGGTTAAATCCACGATAACGCAACTGCTATTAGATACTTCCGAACCGCAACATTTGCGATTTGTAAATCAAGAGTCTGAAACATAAGACTCCAACGAAATAGACTCATACTCTTGTCCCTAAATCTTTTCAATAATGTAAGAGGATTGTGACCGGTGTCCACAACCCTATTTGACACTTTGATCGTGGCAGAAACATTAATATGTTGTAAGGCCAGTACCAAATCTAAAATTTCTTTCCAATTGATTACATTCTCTACAGTGTGGAAACAGGCCCTTCGGTCCAACAAGTCCACACTGCCCCTCCGAAGAGAAACCCCTCCAAGCCCATTCCCCCACCCTATACTTACTCCTGACTCGCGCGCCTAACACTATGGGCAATTTAGCATGGCCAATTCACCTGACCTGCACATCTTTGGATTGTGGGAGAAAACACGATCACCCGCTGGAAACCGACGCAGACGCAGGGAGAACGTGCAAACTCCACACAAACAAGCGGGAATCGAACCCAGGACCCTGGTACTGTGAGGCAGTAGTGCTAACCACTGAGCCACCCATGAATTGTAGAGCATCTTCTCTGATGGGTGTTGCTTTTCTTTGAAAAGTAACCAACCAGCACTTCAAATTCATCATCATCATCCTGCTCCAACACTTACGTCATTTGCAGCGATTGCAACTGTGACGGTCTTCGAAAGGTTTGGTGTAGCTAAATGTGGTGCTGTGGTTAATACTGTTTTTACATTATCAAATGCCTTGTTGGCATTGTTTGGTCCATCGAAGTTTTGTTCTTCTTTAGCAAGAAGAAGAAGGTGCCACTACGCTGCTGAAGTTTGGAACAAACTTCCAATAGAATCTCCTTCGTCCAAAAATTGAAGCAACTATTTCTTCGAGGTTGGTCATCGAAATTACTCGTTGGCGTTAGATTTCGCGCTCCTTGGAGCCAACTTTCCATAACTGATGTTATGTCCCAACAATGTCAACTCTGCCCTCACGAATTCAGTTTTTTTTTAACGTTTATTACCAGTTTTGCTTCTCTGAATCATTAGAAGAACGCTTTCCATGGCTCACTAAAGATCACTACATTGACCAAATCGACTACACAGTTTGTTACCTGAGCCACAATTCTGTTCATGAGTGTTTGGAATCTGGTGGGGCATTTCTCATTCCAAAGGGCATTACATTGAATTGATATTTGGTGTGACAAATGCAGATTTGTTTTTCGCTTTCTCTGATAAATTTACCTGCCAATAACGACACAGTAAGTCTAACTTTGTGATGTAACTGGCTTGTCCAAATTTGTCTGTAAAGTCCTCCAATCTTGCTATTGGGTATGATTTCGATTTTGTTCCGGTGTTGTCCTTCAGATAGCCCATGCAATTTCGTTAAGTCCATCAGGTTTAGGAACTAACACGATCAGCAAACTCCACTCGCTCTGATTCGGTTCGATGATATCTTCGTTGAGCATCGCCTCCACATCCTTCTGGACCTGTATGGCTTTGAAAAGATTAAGCAAAGAGAGGTGATGTTTTCCCAGTACAGCATTCCCTACGTCTACCTCATGCACAATAGCATTATTCCCCCGCATCGTATTCCTTCATATGTCTTTGTACTGCTGTAACAAGCCTTTCAACTGTGCTCTTTGCTCTTCAGACAGATTGTTTACTCGCTGATCCCACTCTTTATGAATTTCCTCAATATCGAACGTATTTTGAGACACATGAATATCCACAACACCTGGAATTCATTCCTCACTCTGCAGAGCAGCAACTCACACCTGATCATCCAGTTCCTTTCCCCTATTATAATAAGGTTTCTACATGTTAACATAACATACGCAAGACAGTGTTTTTGAATCTGGCATCTTTACCAGATAGATCACCTGACTCAAAGATTTCTCCATTTGAAAGGGGCCACGAAGAAACTTGAAGGGATCTCCGATCTCTGGTAACAATAGAATGATGTCATCTCCACGGGAAAATATCCATATGTCAGAGATTATAATCTGCCACCTGCTTCATTCCATGCTTTGCCATTTTCAGGTACTGTTTGATAACTCAGCTACAGGATTTAATATGTCCCTCACCTTCAATAATCTCCGAATTTGATCCTGTCAATTTCTCTTCAATTAATTTGAAAATACTTCATGTCAGAATATTAACTCAAATGGAGTAAACTGAGTAGATTCGTTTGTGGCATCTCTAATGGCAAGTCATACGAATGGGATACCTTTATTCCAATCATTTTGCTAATCGTGATGGTATGCTCTCAATATGGTCTTCATGGTCTGGTGCCACTTTTGTAAAACTCCCTGGGCTTCACAATGATCGGGACTTGATTTAACGTGTTGTATATGGAAGCCATCCTTGACTTCCTTGAACAGCCTATCAGTAAAATTAGACCGATGGTTTGACTGAACCTCTCTGGGTAGCCCACATGAACAAAGCTACTAACTCCTCTTCCATTCTTTTTGTCTTAATGGAATTGCCTCCGAAATCCGGTAGACACATCTATTATATTTATCAAGCACTGGTTTCCACTTTTAGTTCTCGGGATGGGACCTACACGCTGAATTATAACCAACTTGAAAGGTTCTTCTCATGCGGAAAATGGCACAAAGTTGCTGGTTTTATGATTGCCATTGGCTAAGCTACCAATTGGCGTGTCTGATGCATATAGTAAACGTTACTCACATCCTTTTGTATTCCAGGCCAATAGGCATGCTTTTCTATCTTAGCCGGAGTCTTTCGGATACTGCGCTGACCTCCTAAAGGTCATTCATGTAGTACTCATAACGTTTACAGTCTGTGCGCCACTGGAAACACAATTTAGTGCAGATTGGTCCATTTCTCCTCTGCACTAAGCTGCGGTGGTCTCCATTTCCGTCTCAGCATTCTATCGTTCAAATAATAACCGCCAGGAATATTCCCAGCCTCCTTTTCTAAGTACACATCAAAATATAGATCTCTTATTTACTCGTCTTTCTGTTGTAAGTCCATTAGCATTTCAGGACAAAACATTCGTTTGTCTGACTCTCTGTCTGTTCAGATTATTCTGTACTAATATTTCAAATAAGGTATATTCTTCTGCCATTTCTGCTGCACTTCGCACTTAATTAACTTTATGTTCATCCACATGAAATCTTATCATCTCTGAAAGTAAGTTTTTAAAATCCTCCACCAGAATAATCTCTTTTCGAGTCTTATAGGTCTTTTCTACTCTTAACTAATCTTTCCGTTTAGTTTTTGATTCGTACTTTGACTTAGAACATAGAACATAGAACAATACAGCGCAGTACAGGCCCTTTGGCCCTCGATGTTGCGCCGATCCAAGCCCACCTAACCTATACTAACCCACTATCCTCCATATACCTATCCAATGCCCGCTTAAATGCCCATAAAGAGGGAGAGTCCACCACTGCTGCTGGCAGGGCATTCCATGAACTTACGACTCGCTGAGTGAAGAACCTACCCCTAACATCAGTCCTATATCTACCCCCCTTAATTTAAAGCTATGCCCCCTTGTAATACCCGACTCCATACGCGGGAAAAGGTTCACACTGTCAACCCTATCTAACCCCCTAATAATCTTGTACACCTCAATCAAGTCACCCCTAAACCTTCTTTTCTCTAATGAAAACAGCCCCAAGTGTCTCAGTCTATCCTCATACGATCTTCCTTCCATACCAGGCAACATCCTGGTAAACCTCCTCTGCACCCGTTCCAGTGCCTCCACATCCTTCCTATAGTATGGCGACCAAAACTGCACACAATATTCCAGATGCGGCCGCACCAGAGTTTTATACAACTGCATCATGACCTCAGGACTCCGGAACTCAATTCCTCTACCAATAAAAGCCAGTACGCCATATGCCTTCCTCACCGCACTATTTACCTGGGTGGCAACTTTCAGAGATCTGTGTACATGGACACCAAGATCCCTCTGCTCATCCACACTACCAAGTATCCGACCATTAGCCCAGTACCCCATCTTTTTGTTATTCTTCCCAAAGTGAATCACCTCACATTTAGCTACATTGAATTCCATTTGCCACCTTTCTGCCCAGCTCTGCAGCTTCTCTATATCCTGCTGTAACCTGCCACATCCTTCCTCACTGTCAACAACTCCTCCGACTTTCGTATCATCCGCAAACTTGCTCACCCAACCTTCTAACCCCTCTTCCAGGTCATTTATAAAAATGACAAACAGCAATGGTCCCAAAACAGATCCTTGCGGAACACCGCTAGTGACGGCACTCCATGAAGAAACTTTGCCATCAACTACTACCCTCTGTCTTCTTCCATCCAGCCAATTCCTAATCCAAACCTCCAACTCACCCTCAATGCCATATCTCCGTATTTTCTGCAGTAGCCTACCATGAGGAACCTTATCAAACGCCTTACTAAAATCCATATATACCACATCTACCGCTTTCCCCTCATCAACCTCCTTCGTCACCTTTTCAAAGAATTCAATAAGGTTTGTGAGGCACGACCTGCCCTTCACAAAACCATGCTGACTATCCTTGATCACATTATTCCTATCCAGATGTGCATAAATCCTATCCCTTACAATTCTCTCTAAGACTTTGCCCACAACAGAAGTGAGACTCACCGGCCTATAGTTACTAGGGTTATCCCTACTCCCCTTTTTGAACAAGGGAACTGACTTGTGATAGTGCTATCGTGTTTTTACACAGTCTGGGAAAATACCAGGATATTTTTTCTATTAACTCCTCAATTCCATGGTCTTCATTGGGCTTCTCCACAAGAAGGGGTGTCACTCCCATCTTGGAGCCTGCTAAGTTGTTCCCAAGAACGAACTGGATTCTGGAACTGACACTCTTAAATTCACACCCACTGTTACTTCAGCAGATTTGATTTTCCAAACCAGCCTTATCTTACGTAGGGAAACGCTAAATTGCTGTCTATCTATCCCACAATTCATCATTATCGGTTAAAAGGTTAGAAAGAGTGCCAATACGTTCATCTATTTGTATTAGTGACTGATTAGGTACTGAATCTCTCAAAATTAAAGCTTCTTGCATTCCTCCTTCGTTCTCTCTGAATAAACATGACCCACGGAGACAAATTATTTATGGAGATCAGGCAAAAACGACACACCCAGCTCCTGACTACGCTGTGCACTCTCCTGTAACTCTTCGAATTTTCCTCTTGTTTCCTTCACTAATTTCACCAATGCCACTGGTTTAGCTTCTTCTACCACATCTATTCTCGCAGTGTCTTTTTTTAACGACTAGCACTGTGACTTGACCTTTCCCACTTTACCACTCAACCTAAGTCTGACCTGTTCCTTATTTATGTTTCTGAATCACTGCCTGTATGCTTCTGTTACCAATTCCAAAGCACTTAACATAGCCTGTTTGACCTCGTGATAAGGTCTTGACACCTGACAATGCTGCAATTACCTCAATAGCTCTGCCGACCCGTTTAGTTTGAACTAGCAGTATCCACACGTCCCTTGATGACTCCATCTGCCCAGCGAACTTTTCAAATGAAATAAAGAAGGCTTCGACATCTGTCTCGTCAAAATATGGTTACGTTTTAACACATTTGTGCATACTACCTTCTCTCTTTGCTCAGCTGAGAATCTTCTCTCGCGTTCTTTTTCCTCTCCCTCTCTTTGTTTTTCCTCCCTTGCTCTTTCTTCTCTTTCTCTGTCTCTTTGTTTGTCTTCCAAATCCATTTTCCCCCAATGTAATTTACGTTTTTCTAACTCTACTGTACTTGTCTGTTTCTCTGACATAATTGAGTGTTTGAATACTTCCCTTACAATTTAAGCTCTCCTTTTGCCCCTGGTTAAACCCAATTCTTATCTCTTTGCTAATTCTAAGATAATGTTTTTGGTTTATTTTCTGAACTTCCTTTGAAAATTTTGGGAAGCACCTTTTTACTCCAGAAACTCGTTAGCAGTTTTAAAGGCCATTTTTCTCACCTTGATTATAACCTGCCTCAAGGAACGGAAAATACACCAACTATCTCATCTGCATGCTATTTAAAGATCGAGGACACTAATCAGCAAGTGCTTACATTTATTATTATCTTCCAAACCACAAATCTGTGGAACACTGCCCACCTTTCAGACTGAATCCGACAAAACCTGTCTAAATTACGGACTCGAGCCCCAAATTGTTACGATACGGGGTAAGTCCTTTTGCTAATTTAAAGCAGGCACACAGATAACTATCTCCTAGTCTATATCAACATCCGATAAAGCCCCATCAAGTTTCAAAACCATCTAGCTTTGTCGATCTATTTTCTGCAATTTTTGGGTCCTCTTCGGTCTTCTGCTGCACAGATTTTTCATCAGACAAAGCAGCTTTCAGACAGCGGATCTGAGGGGATTTTGTATGACAGTAGGTGCTTTTGGTCTCGCTGGTAACCGTTCAAAATACCTGATTTTTAAACCCTCCAAAATAGGATCGTCTCATTGATTTGATATTTTCAAAACAGTAAAATTCAAATTCGGTTGAGTTTAAGTATCTTGGATCATAGTTTTAACTGATTGGATAAATTCGAATTGGTGAGGAAACATAGCAACCCAGCTCAGCTATTTGATCCACAGCCAAATGAGTTTAGTCACATTGTCACATTTTTCTAACTGAAATAAAATGGTCAGCATCTGAAGAAGCCCGTCGGGCTCCTATCATCAAATATCCATTGAAGGAAGTGAAGTTGTACTAAGTAGTAGTAAGAAATTGTATTTCAGTTTCGTACTGATGTTCTCACTTCTACGTGTCCGCATTAATTTCTCTGGCATTGCTCTGAAAACTTGAACCCGTTCCCTGTGAAACATACGTTGATATATAGGAAGGTTTTGCAATAGATGAGCATGGAAACGTTATCAGGAAAAGCTGGATCGGCTGGAATTTCTTTCTCTGAAGCGTAGGAGGTTGAGGGGTGACCTTCTTGGAGTTTACAAAAATATGAGGCGAATGGGTAGCATTGATTGTCGGTGTATTTTCCCTTGGTGTGGGATTTCTAGACTAGGGGCATATGTTTAAGGTGTGAAGAGAGAGATTTTGAAAAGGGAAGTTTTTTTTTGCAAAGAGGCTGGTTCTCGTGTGGCTCACAGGGGCACTCATTTAGTTTGCGGTTAAGTTCAGCATGGACTGGTTCGACTAAAGGGTTTATTTCTATGCTGTATGACTTTACGACTCTACAACAGATTATGATTGTATTCATGTGAGAAGACTTATATCAGGAGGTGGCCATTAACCTCATCAGTACTGCTCCATTATTCAATGATATCATGGCTAATGTGATCATCCTGAACACCACTTTCCTGTCTTTTCTACATAAAATTCGATTTACATTATTGCCTCAAAATGTACCTGCGGTGGCTTTGAATATAATGGATGAACCAGCCTGGAGAACCTTTTGTGCAATGAATTCCACAGATTCACTAACCTCTGAGAGAAGAAATTGCTCATCATCTCTGTCTTAAATGGAAAACCCCGTATTGTGAGATGATATGCTGTGTCATAATTTTTCTCACAAGGGAATACAACCTCTCCTCATCTAACCTCTGAAATCGTCTCAGCATTGTGTATAATTCAATAGAGTACAACCTAAACTCTGATCATTCTAAGCCTAACTGACTGAACTTTCCATATTAGACAATCCCCCCCACCCCCGGCCTCTCCAGGATTCGTCGAGTGAGCATTCGCTAGACTGCCCCCAATGACAGTAAGAGGCTAGGGACTGTTCACAATTTTCTAGCTGTAGTTCGACTAGTATTTTGAATACTTTTCAAAAAACCTCCCTAATTTTATACTTCATTCCTTTTGAATTAAGGGACAACTTTCCCTTTGTCGTTTCTATTATCTGGTGAACTTGGACGCTTGATTTTTTTTCATGCTTCGTTTATGCAGACTCTACATTTGCACTGTTTTGTACTTTTCTGCAGTCTTTCTACTCTAATCTTCTTGCTAAAGTGAAGGACCATCCATTTCCCCACTTTATATTCCAAATTCAATCTGTTTTTGATTACTCACTACGCCTGTTTGTTTCCTGCTGGAGACTCTTTGTCTTGTCCGTGCCAATTGTTCTTAACCTATTTTCACCATCATGTGCAGTCTTGGACTTAGTAAATTCACTTTGCTCATACAGATTATTAATATGTATTGCAAATAACTGTGGCAACAGCACTGATCCCTGAGGCATCCATTAGTTGCAGGTTGTCATCCTGGAAATGCTTCCTTATCTAACTCTCTGTCTTATGTTGGTGCCAATTCTTTATCCATGCTCATGTGTGCAGTCCAACACCATGTGTGCTTATTTCTAAATTTGGCCAATGTGTGGTATCTTATAAAACTTTTTCTTACATTAAAGCATGTTACATCTACTGTTTCCCGTGAATATATTCTGCTGGCCAGCCTCAATTGTCATTGATAAAATGTGAATCAGTTGTCTGATCTGAATGATTTTAATCACACGCTGGTGAAGAAAGTAGAAATCGTGATTCTGGAAAGGCTTTTGATATTGTAATTTTCATATATCCAGAAGATGAATGGAGAGTACAAACTCTCACTTCCATGGATTTCAGGATAGCTGACACAAATCTAGGTAGGAGAGTGAGTTATGACGAGAATGCAAATGGATTTCAGTGGGATTTGAACAAGTTGAGTGAGTGGAAAAATGCATGGAAGACTCAACATTTAGTGAATAAATTTGAAATTATCCATCAAAGTAGCAAGATGTTTTTTACCTGAATGATAATAGTATGGGAAAAAGAAGGAGCTATGGGACCGAGGTGTCTTTTTACACGAGTTACTGAAAATAAAAATTGCGAATTCAACACGAGGTGACAAAGGTCAATGGCATGTTGACCTTCATTGTGAAAGGATCCGATTAGGGATGTCCTGCTGCACGGATGAAATGACACCAAGAGGACTTTGGGGTGTTTTGTTCTCCTTATTTGAGGTTGACATGCATGGCGATGGCGTGAGTATATTAAAAAAAAACTTACCAGAATGATTCCTGAAGTGGCTGGACTGATGAGTGACAGGAGACTACATCAGTTAGGTATTTGTTCAATGCAATATTTAAGAATGGAGAACGAGTGGGATAAGATGATCTTCTGGAATCCTCTAACTTTTGAACAGGATAGGACAGGGTAAGCACAGGAAGGATATTCACAATGACTTGAGAATTCAGAACTGGGGTTGAAGATTGAGGAAATGGTGCTGAAGTAAGATGGCAAGAAATTCGTCACCAACAAAGTGGAGCGCTAGTGGGACTCTCTGAGTCAGAAAGCAGTTGAGGCCAAAAGATTGCAAGTTTCCAAACGGGAGTTACACATACAGGTCCTTATACACTAACACAACAGCCATGTTCCTCTGCAACCTCGCTACAGAAAATTGCGCTACGAAAAACCACCACAGAAAATTGCCTGGTTGAATACCATTGCTAGAAAATCGCTAAACCTCTGCAATGGAAATTTAGCATTATCAAAACAATTGCCCCAATTCGTCGTTCGCATTATCGCCAATTGGCTTTGTTAAGGGGTCTGGTAGACAGGAACAAGGATCAAAGTGGAATCCCCACAGGCGGGATGTTATTACTGTGGAAAGACAGGTCGCTTTAAGAGAGAATGTCCAGATCCGAAAAAGGAAGTAAAGGCAGTGCCGTTTATGAAATTATATATAAAATTAATAATTAATATTTATAATATATCAATTATATTAACCTGAATCAATATAAATTGGCAGGATTCCTTCATACATTCTCAGTGGCCTGTCATATTGATTCATGGTTAATTTAAAACATGACTGCATTAATTCATTGTTAATTAAAGAATGGAAAGCTACATTACTGGCCTGAGTGTGTGCAAGCAGTGGCAGCAACAGCCTTATTCGGAGAGGAGAGTCGGAAACTTACTTTTGGGGGAGCCTTAATAGTCAGCACCCCACATCAGGTACGGACCATACTAAATCAGAAAACAGGACGATGGCTCAGACTCTAGGATCTTAAAATATGAGACAATCTTAATAGAACAGAGTTAAAAATCACACAACACCACGTTATAGTCCAACAGGTTTAATTGGAAGCCATGTGGATCGCATCTTGAAACCTATTGTATAGGGGATCTCCAGCTTCTGTCGTGACACTACGGATGTCTTACAGAAACTCAGCACCCACGGACCAGTCGAACCGGGAACATTCCTCGTCAAAATGGCCAGTACCACAAGGATGTGCATTGGGTCCACTGCTGTTTGTCAGTTTTATAAACGATCTGGATGAGACCGTCGAAGGATAGGGCTGAAGGATGTTGTAGGATACAAAGGAACAGAAATAAGCTGCATAGCTGGGTTAAGAGGTTGTAAATGGAACTGAATGTAGGAAAGTGTAAAGTGATTGATTCACTTCGGAAGGAGTAGCAGGAATGTAGAGTACTGGGCGATTAATAAGATTCTTGGCCGTGCAGATGAGCAGAGTGATTTCAGAATCAATGTACATAGATCCCTCAAAGTTTCCACCCAGGTTGATAGGTCTGTTAAAAAGTCATACGGTGTGTTAGCTTTGATTAGTTGAGTGATCGAATTTCAGCACTATGAGGTCATGCTAGAACTGTCCAAACTCTGGGGCCACTGTACTTGGAGGCTTCCCTGCAGTTCTGCTCATTGCATTAAAGGAAGGATGTGGAAGATTTAGAAAGGTTGCAGAGGAGATTTACTAGTACGTTGCCTGGTATGGAGGGAAGGTCTTACAAGGAAAGGTTGAGGGACGGCAGGAAGTTTTCGTTCAAGGAGAGAAGGTTGAGAGGTGACTTATTGAGACATATAAGCTAATCAGAGGGTAAGATTGGGTTGACAGTGAGAGTCATTTTCCTTAAACGTGGATGGCTAGCACGAGGGGGCATACCTTTAAATTGAGGGGTGAAAGATACAGGAGAGATGTCAGAGGTATTTTCTTTATTCAGTGAGCAGTAAGGGAGTGGAATGCACTGCCTGCAACAGTTGCAGACTCGCAACATTTATGGGCATTTAAATGTTTATTGGATAGGCATGTGGAAGAAAATGGAATCTTATAGGTTAAATGGGCTTTGGATGGCGATCACGGAGTGGCACAAGAGGGCCAAAGTCTCTGTATTGTTTTGTAATTTTCTATGTTTTATGTTCTATGACCAAACAGTTGGATGAGGTAAAGCGGTATGGTGTACATGGATTTGAGTAAGGCGTTTGATAAGTTTCCCAACGGTAGGCTATTGCATAAAATGCGGGGGCTTGGGTTTCGGGGAGATTTAGCAGTTTGGATCAGAAATTAGTTAGTTGTAAGAAGACAGTGAGTGGTAGTTGTTGGGAAATGTTCATCCTGGGGTCGAGTTATTAGTTGTGTACCGCAAGGATATGTCTTGGGGCCACTACTGTTTGTTATTGTGATAAATGACCTGGATGACGAGCTCGAAGGGGGAGTTAGTAAATTTGCGGATAACACTGACGCTGGCACATGTGTGGATAGTGCCGAAGGATGTTGTGGGTTACAGAGAGACATAGATAAGGTGAAGAGCTGTACAGAGAAATGGAAATGGAGTGTAATGCAGAAAAGTGGGAAGTGATTAATTTTGGAAGGCGCAACAGGAATAAAGAGTGCTGGGCAAATGGTAAGATCCTTGGTAGTGCAGATGAACAGAGATCTCGGTGTCTATGTATATAGATCCCTGAAAGTTGCCACCTAGGTTGATCGTGTTGTTAAGAAGGCATATGGTGTGTTGGCTTTTATTAGTAGACGGGTTGAGTAGGGTTTGAGTTTCTGAGACATGAGGTCATGCTGCAACTGTACAAAACTTTACAATTGGAGTATTACGTACAGTTCTTGTCACCACATTATAGGAAGGATGTGGAAGCTTTGGTAAGGGTTCAGAGAAGATTTTATAGGATGTTGCCTGATGTGGACGGAAGGTCTTACGCAGAAAGGCTGAGGTACTTGAGAAGTTTGAGAGGTGACTGTATTGAAACATAAAAGTTTAGCAGAGGGTTAGATAGGATGGATAGTGAGACCGGATTTCTTCGAAAGGTAAGGGTTATCACGAGGGGACATAGCTTTAAATTGAGTGGTGAAAGATATAGGACAGATGTCAGAGGTAGTTTTTATCACTCACAGAATAGTAGGTGCGTGGAAAGGCCTATCTGCAAAATTCGTAGACTCGCTAATGCTAAGGGGATCTAAATGTTCATTTGATAGACATATGGATGAAAATGGCATCGTGTAGGTTAGACGGGCTTCAGAATGGTTTCGCATGTCGATTGAACATCGAGGGCCGAAGGGCCTGCAATGCGTTGTGATGTGCTCTGTTCTGTGTTAAAAAAATCAGATCATGACATTGGTTCATTTTTGTCAACATAATAAAATTTAAGATCGATTGAGCTATAGTTTCTTGGAGCATAATTTAAACTGCTGTGAAAACAACTGACGTATCTAGGTTTCAGCCAAATGTTACATTCTTCCATTTTCTAGCACACTGTCTGACTGCTAGTTTGTCACATGATAGGTGCATGCCAGCTTTCAGTTTTCAATCTCTCTTAAAGGTACAGTCGAGGCCTTCAACTTCACAACAACTCTATCAACACTTAAGAAAAAGGGAAACATCATAATTAAAAGATGTTTTCATGTTTTTTTTCTAATTCTTAACCCTATTACCATGAAATACATAGGACATTAATCAAAACTCATATTAACCTCTGCTCACACACATGTATAACATTGGCATCTTTTCAATCTTATCCATACTTTATCCGTTAAATCCGCGATAACACATCTGCTATCAAATTCTTGCAAGCCGCAACCTGCACGACTTGTAAATTAAAAGTCTGTAAAACAAGACTCCAATGAAGTAGTCTTGTGTTTAAATCATTCCAAGAATGTAAGAAGATTGTGATCCCTTTTCAAAACCATTTATGGCATTTTTTTGTGACATAAACATTAAAAGGTTGTGAGGCCAGGACCAAAGTCGATAAATTCTTTTTGATGGTGTGTTATTTTCTCTGGTGGATGTTAAGTTTCATTGAAAAGTAACCAACTGGCAGTTCAACTGCGTCATCATCTTCCAATACAGTACAGCAGTGCCACTCCAATTCCTGTGTCACGAGCGTCGATTGGAAATTTGAAGGATGTTAGAACGTTTGGTGTACCTAAGACTGGTGCGCTGGTGAATACTGCTTTTAAATTATCAAATGCCTACTGGCATTGTTCTATTCACATACATTTTGCGTTTTTCCTTAGCAAATCTTTTATCGGTGCACCTGCGCTTCTGAAGTTAGGACAAAACTTCCGGCGTTGATCTTCCAATTGTGCACACACAATCGTTCAGTCCCATCAGGTTTGGTAATTAAAACAATCGGTGAACTCCATTCGCTCAGGCTCGGTTCGATGATATCTTCGTTGCTTATCGCATCCACATTTGTCAGGATCTGTGTGGCTTTGAAATGTTTAAGCCTGTAGGGGTGTTGTTTTAACGGAACAGTATTCCATAGGCCTGCCTCATTCACAATATCATTAGTCCTCCCATATTATTTCTGCACATGTCCTCATATTGCTGCACCAAATTTTTCAACTGCATTTTTTGCTCCTGAGACAGACAGGTTAGCAAACTATCTCACGCCTCAATTACTTCCGTATTGTTTAACGAATTTTGAGGTACATCAAACTCCACAAAATCTGGATTTGATTCCTCAGTATGCGGGGCAGTAACTATCATCTATTTCTCCAGTTTCATATCTCTGTTATAACTAGGTTTTTGCATATTCGCATGACGGACACCTTACAGATTTTTTTTCCTATCCGGCATCTTTACTGGACAATGTACCAGACTCAACTTTTTCGCCATTTGATAGGGACCACTAATCGTTGCTTTGAAATGATCTCCGATAACTGGCAACAATATTAATGCGTCCTTCCCGCGGGAAAGTATCCAAATTTCAGAGTTTTTAATCTGCCACCAGCTTCATTCTACACTGTGCCTTCTTCGGGAATTGTTAAGCCAACTCAACTACCAGATTAAATCTCTCACTCTTCTCTGATACGTGATGCAAGTGTGTGATCTTTGACATCATTCCAGTGAATTTGTTCGAGGAACAGTGTAGAATCTCAGAATAAATAGTAATTAATTTAAGACAGATTTCAGGAGGATTTTTCTTCCTGTCAGAGTGGAGGGTAGTGAACATGTGGAACTATTATTTTTAACGCAGATTACGTTGAAGGTACCGCATTCAGTATATCCAACGCTCTGAGACACACACCGTTTTGAATAAGGGATAAGAGAATAAAGGGATTTGTTGAAAAGGCAGGAAAGTGCAATTGTAGATACTCAGATAAGGCATGAGGTATGGCCTATTTCTTCGCTATTGTTCCACAGTTTGATGGCCCAACTACACTCCTCCAAGTCTGTCTGATTACCCAGTGTGGCTGTGACCATGACGCTTCCAGCAATATTGTGCCAACCATGAGGCAATCCGTCCGTTATGCTGTCCACCTTTCACTCCACTTTGTGCTGTCTTTAGGACGAATTGTATTTTACTAGCATTGAGTCATCTGTCATTAATGCCTGTTCATATTGTTAAGCATCAAATCATAGGGTTTTTTATCAGAACATTTCTTACCTGTGCACAGTTTCCATTTCTACTGATGGTTTCGATCACATTGAGAACATTTGCGCAGTTCTAGTGTCCATGTAGCTGTGCAAAACAAAAATATTAAAAACACTGTGCAGCATTGAGACCTCCTTAAAACGTCATTACATCAGGGAAATATCTCTGCCAACAAAGAGAGAGTCTCAAAATTGCTCCTTCAATTGACAAGTAGACATTCCAGCAGCTTGTGTGGTGCCAGTAACACATAACTCCTGTCATTCTCAAAGATACTACCTATGGATTTCGCGATGATAAAGTAAGCTCCAGAACAGATAGGACTGTTTTGCCTCGGAAATGCTTCTTTTCCTTTACGTCCTGCAAGGTATAGAGAGCTGCATAGAGGGGATTTTTCCCATTCTGCTACCCACCCAAGGCTTCCGTTGACATGAAATCTCATTTCTGTAAATCACACTGCGTTCCATTGTATTGGTCCTGACCAAAGTCTTGCTAAATCACATCAATAAAATTAATTGCACACATCCCCACCTGCTGTCCCACTTTTAAATTCGGATTGGTGTTTATTATCATATTCAACAGCACGCAGAAAAGTTTAGAAACAGAAGGATCACATCGTCATCTTGTAATTTCAACGTAGTCATCCTCAGAGAATCAACGCTTGCAACTAAGTCCTTCCATTACGATCATGAGTTCACATCATAATGTAAAAATGGAAAAAGAATTCTCCTATCGATTCCTACCTACCAAGCTACCTCAGTTGCTATATTTTTCCACCACTAGTGTAGATACCAGTGATAAACACGACTGAGAGGAACCAAAACTACAGGTCCAATGTGATTGGAAGACGTGACTCTCCAGCAAGACAGTACCTGAACATCTGCAGAACTTTCTCTTTGAAGTACAAAACAGTATTATCAATCCTGACAGAGTAGATACAGAATTAATTGAATGACTACCAATGACTCCTTGAAAGCATACCCAGCAGAGAGAGGATAAGAACAAAGGACAGCACAGCACTGGAACAGTGCCCATCGGCCCACCAACCTGTACTGACAAACGATACCTTTCTGAACTAAATACATTTCCTTCCATGTCGTCAGTTTCCCTCAATTCTCTGTCTATTTATATAGCGTTAAAAATCACACAACACCAGGTTATAGTCCAACAGGTTTAATTGGAAGCACACTAGCTTTCGGAGCGACGATAGTGGAGGCCTCAATCCTAACACAGAATTTATAGCAAAAATTTACAGTGTAATGTAACTGAAATTATACATTGAAAAATTGATTGTCTGTTAAGCCCATCATCTGTTAGAATACAGTGAAAATTTCACTTCTTTCATGTGCAAATCACAAAACATTTTTTTTTAAAACGTTGCATTCTCGGGTTAGCTGTTAACATTGGTGATAGCTAGACAATATGTTGAAGGTGTTGACTCCCTGTGGTCTCTGTCTATGCCATGTTTAGATTGATTGTAATCTAAAAAGTGAGATAACGGAGTTTTACATGCATTCAAACAGTTTTTGAGCTCAGAGATCTACATGAATGCATGCAGTTTTTGAGCAAAGTGCAATGTAACCCTGCAAGTACAAATTCACCCCACAAAATATATGTGTCCCTGTGCATCTTTGTCTGTCTGTGTGTGTGTGTCTGTCTGGGCTGGGGGTTGTGAGTGTGAGAAGGTGTATGCGTGTGTGTGTAGTGAGTGCAGAGTGTCTTAATCTGTGAGTGGGTGCATGTGGGAGTGTCTGTGTCTGTAAGGGTGTGTGTGGGTGTCTGTGTGTGCGTCTGTGTGTGCGGTGCCCACAGCAATCAACAGACAGGAGGGTTCCCTCCCTGTTGGGGAACACTTCAGTGGTCCAGGGCATTCAGCCTCGGACTTTCGGGTGACCATCCTCCAAGGAGGACTTCGGGACAGGCAGCAGAGGAAAGTGGCCGAGCAGAGGCTGGTAGCTAAGTTCGGTACCCATAGGGAGGGCTTCAAAAGGGACCTTGGGTTCATTTCACATTACAGGTGACCACCATTGCAGTATACACACACACAGATACTCCTGCACGCACACACTCTTACACACACACAGGCACTCCTATACACACGTACACAAGGACACACAAAAGACGCACACACAGACACCACACACACCCTTACAGACGCACACACTCCCACACTCACACATGCACCCCCTCACAGACTTAAGACACCCTGCACTCACTACACACACACATACACTTTCTCACACTCACAACCCCCAACCCAGACAGACACACACACACACAGACAGATAAGACGCACAGGCACACATATATTTTGTGGGGTGAATTTGTACTTGCAGGTTTACATTGTACTTTGCTCAAAAACTGCATGCATTCATGTAGAACTCTGAGCTCAAAAACTGCATGAATTTATGTAAAACTCGGTTATCTCACTTTTTAGATTAGAATCAATCTAAACATCATGGCATTGACAGAGACCACAGGGGGCCAACACCTTCAACATATAGTCTAGCTATCACCAATGTTAACAGCTAACCTGACAATGCAACTTTTTTTAGAAAAAGGTTTTGTGATTTACACATGAAAGAAGTGAAACTATCACTGTATTCTAACAGATGAAGGGCTTAACAGACAATCAATATTTCAATGTATAATTTCAGTTACATCGCACTGTACATTTTTGCTATAAATTCTGTGTTAGGATTGAGGCCTCCACTATCACCTGATGAAGGAGCGTCGCTCCGAAAGCTAGTGTGCTTCCAATTAAACCTGTTGGACTATAACCTGGTGTTGTGTGATTTTTAACTTTGTACACCCCAGTCCAACACCGGCATCTCCAAATCATATTTATATAGCTGTCAAGTTAGCTCTTAAATATTGCTGTTGTACCAATCTCCAGTCACATTCCAGGCACTTACCATCCTCTGAGTAAAAATAAAGCCTCTCCCATTTCCTTTAATCTTACCTTCGTTCGTCTTAACCCCATATTCCCAGCATATAACATTTCTCTCCTGGGGAAGAAAAGGACTACAGTACACATGCCTTCCATGATTCTCTGAACTTCCATCAGGGCACCGCTTATTCGTCGACTTTCATATGAAAACAAATTCAGCTTGTCAAATCTCTTCTCAACTAATACCCACCAAACGAAGCAAAATCCTGGTAAGGCATTTATTTAACCTTACTAAACCTCGTATTCCTTCCAGTAGAGTGGTAACCAGAACTGTAAATATTATGCCAAAAGTTGCAACATTACTAACAATATTAATGCTGTTTTGTCACGCCCAATAAATATCAGCATGCCATATGCCTTCTTCACCACCTTATCGACGTTTTGTGCCACCTTCACGGAACTTTGGTCTTGTCAGCCTCAACCATTCAGCATGTGGTATCGACTAAAGATCCTGCTATTTACTCTGCATTTCCCTGCTTAATTAGATCTTCACAAATGCATCTGTTAGCACTTATCTGAACGAAATGACAACTGTACGTTAGGGCCCGGGTGTCCTTGGAGAAGGAGCACGCGGTGTCCACCAACACCCTGGAGTTGTTCATGGAGAGGTGGGCGCCGGAGGGAGTGGAGTTCATTATTTTCCCCGTCAACTCTATTTTGATTTAGTCCCTGCCCTCCCCTTCACTGTTTGATCACACAGCTTTGCCATTTTTCGTGAAGGGCAGTGCTTGTCACTGGCCACTCGGGTGAAAAAAAAATAAAGAGGAGTTTTCATTGCCTTTTGATGTGAAGAGGACTGCTTGACACTGACCACTCGGGTCTTTCTTCCTGGTGGTGGAAATTTGAATAAAGATTCGTGCACCCTGTGTCTTTCACTGTGTCTCACACCTGTACACACACAACATGGGTGCTGGGTAAAAAATAAGCACTACCGCAGTTAGGCGGTAGTGTGGGGGGAAGGAATAAAAAAGAAAAAATAAAGAGAAAAAAGAAAAAACAAATGAAATAGCAACTGCCATTTTTTCTGTCCAACTCTCCGTTTATCTGTGTACTCTGGTATCCTCTGGCAGTCAGCTTCACCGTTTACATATCCTTATATCTTTGTGTCACCTGAAAACTTCCCAATGAAATCATCATTGTCGCTTTTCAAATAAATATTTGGTGTTAAAAGGAGCAGGTGTTCAGCGCAGGAACAGGCCCTTCGGCCTTCCAAGCCTGAGCTGATCCATATCCTCTACCTATATCTGCCATCTATTTACATACATCTGAAATGATCCAATTATTCCCGCTCCTTCCACCAACAATGCATTCCTGACACCGATCACTCTCTGTGTAAAGAACTTTCCATGTTTATCTTCCCTAATCTTTTCCTCTCTCACTTTCAACTCGTGACCCCGAATAATTGAGACGTCCACTCTGATAAAGAAAAGAAAGTTTCTTGCAATCCATATTGTCTATACCTCTCATGATTTTGTAGGCCTCAATCAGATCCCCCCTCAACCGCCTTCTTTCCAATGAAAATAATCCGAAGCTACTCAACCTCTTCTCATAGCTAGCACCCTCCATAACAGGCAACATCCTGGTTAACCTCCTCTGCACCCTTTCAAAAGCATCAGCATCTTTTTGGTAATGCAACGACCAGAGCCGGACACAGCATTGCAAATATGACCGAAATTAAGTCTGTTACAACTGAAACATGACGTGCCAACTCTTGGATTCAGAACCCTTCTTGACCACTCTGCTGACCTGATTTGCCACCTACAGGAACAATGGACCTGAACACCCAGATCGCTCTGTACATCAATTTTCTCCAGGACTTTTCCATTTACCGTATCTTTTGTTCTTGAATTGGATCTTCAAAAATGCATCACCTCCCAATTTCTCCAATCTGCCTATATTCTCCTGTATTCTCTGAAATTCCCAATCACTATCTGCAACTCTATCAATCTTAGTGTCATCTGCAAAATTACTATAAAGGCAACATACACCTTCCTTCAAATCATTTTTGTTTACCACAAACAACAGTGGTCCCAGTACGGATCCCTGTGGGACACCATTGGTCACAGGTCTCAATTTTGAGAAGCTCCTTTCCACTAATACTCTCTGGCTCCTGTTCTCTATCCATCCAGCTCGAACAACTGGGGCCTCGTGCGACTTCACGTTCTTCATCAGCCTGATATGGGGAACCTTCTCAAACGCCCTACTAAAGTTCATGTATATGAGAGCTGCATTCCGTCCATCACCAATCAACTTTGTCACCTCTTCAAAGAATTCTATTTGGTTTGTAAGGCATGGCCTTCCTTGCACAAAACCATGCTGCCTATCACCGATAACCCCATAAACTTTCAAATGGGTATATAACCTACTCCTTAGTATCTTCTCCAGCTTCCCTCCCACTTAGGTCAAGCTCACAGGTCTGTAATTACGTACTCACTAATAATCTTACACATTTTCTCTAACTACACACATATGTTTCGTCATTTGTCCTTGAGTAGGCCAATACTTTTCCTCTTACTTCTTACTTATGAATAAAAGGTGTTGGGCGTTTCCTTAAATATGCTCGCTAAGGATATCTCATGACTTCTTTTACCCCCTTAATTCGCCGTTTCAGATTGGTCCTACTTTCTCGATATTCTTCGAAAGTTTCATCTGACGTCGTTCGCTTGGACCTGATGTCCGTATCTTTTTCCCCTGCACTAGTCGTACAATTTAACCTGTCATCCAGGCTTCCTTAATCTTGCCAATTCTACCCCTCATTTTCAAAGGAACATATCTCTCCTGAACTCTAATCAACTTCACTTAAAAAGCCGCCCAAATATTGAATGTGGATGTCCCTCCAAACAGCTGCTCCCAATGTACATTCCCCAGCGTCTGCCGAATTTTAGTATCGTTGGCATTTCCCCCAATTTAGCACTCCTCCTTTAGGACCACAATCGTCTTTGTCCATGAGTATCTGAAAACGTACGAAATTGTGATCACTATTCCAAAAATAATCTCCCACTGAAACGTCAACCACCTGGCTGGGTTTATTTCTTTACACCAGCTCTAGTATGGGCCCTTCATGAATTGGACTACTTACACAATTCTCTTGAAAACGCTGTGGATGCTCCTTACAAATTCTGCTCCATCCAATCCTCTAACGCTAAGTGAATGCCAATGAACGTTGGGAAAATTAAAAACTCGTATCATCACCACCCTGTTGCTCCTACATCTTTTTATCACCTCCCTCCACATAAGCATGTCCATCTGGCGTTGCGAGGCCCATAATACAACCCAAACATTGATACCGCACCATTTCTATTTTTGAGCTCTGCACATTTTGCCTCACTGCTGGAGTTCTCCGTCCTGCCCTCCTTCAGCACAGTTGTGAAATCCATATTGCAGCGCTGATCCTCATGGAACATAATGGGTCGCAAATCACTACTCTGAAATATACTCTTCCACAACTACCCTGTTTCCGCGAGAAAGCTACCTCGAAATTGATCTTATCAATTCATTGCAGATTCCATATGATTTCTCCTTTTGTTCAGCCTATTATTAAGGACCTTGTCAAAGGCCTTGCTGAAGTTCATACAAACAGCATTATTAGAGTGGTAATTTTTGTGACTTAAAAAAATCACGACTAAGTTTGAGAGTCAGCACCTCCCCTGAACAAAGTAATGCCCCTACCATGTCCCCATATGATTTCAAATGTGTGTAAATGCTCTCAATAAGGACGTTCGCCAATAGGTTCCTCACAAGTACCATATAGTGCCCTGGCCCGTAATTACACGATTCAAGCTGTTGACCTTCTTCAAGAAAGGAATATCACTCACTCTTCTCCAGTCGACTGGGACCTCTCCTATGACTAAAGATTTAATACAAGGACCCAGGAATTTCCTCAACTGCCTCCCTCAGCATTCTGGGATAGATCTTGTCACAACCTGAGATTTTGTCGACCTTCATGCTTATCAAAATATCCAACACAGCCTGCTTTTACATATTGTTATGCCCCAGTATATCAACAGATCACTTCGGAGACTCTCAAACCACCATGTACTTCCTCATTGTCAAATGTAATGCAAACATTCCTGAAGGACCTCATCCACTTCCTCAGGATCCACGTGTCAATTTTGTACTTTGTTCTCAGTGCAGGAATTCTATCCCTAACTCCCCTCTTGCTCCTTATATCAGTATAAAATTCCTCTAATGTTTTCTTAATCCTGTTGGCAAATACATTGCCTCCCGCACCCTAATTCATTGTTTGAGTTAATTAATGCTATCTTGTGCTTAGTCTGTCTTCAGTTTCCTTAAGCTTACGTATGCCTCCATTTCCCTTTTTGACTAACCTTAAAATTGCATTTAGTTGTGGTTATTGAAAGTCAGCTCCTGAACATCTCCGCTGGAGTTTCTCAGTAGTGCTCATGGTCCACCATGTTCAGAGGCATCATCAAAGGCCTTTCATCATTATAACCTTTTCGCGAGTTTTGAGAAGATTTGTAGATCAGGTTGATGGTCTGGATGTAGGTTTGCTCGCTGAGCTGAAAGATTCATTTATAAACGTTCCATCATCCTACTAGGTAACATTTTCTGTGTGCCACGGCTGCTGATTCTTGCTTTCTATTTATATGTTTGGGTTTCTTTGGGTTGGTGATATCATTTCCTGCTCTTTTTATCACCGGGTGGTAGACATGGTCTAACTAGAAGTGTTTGTTGATAGAGTTCCGGTTGCATCGCCATGTTTCTGGGAATTCTCATGCGTGCCTCTGTTTGGCTTGTCCGAGAATGGATGTGCTGTCCCAGTCGAAGTGGTGTCCTTCCTTATCTGTATGCAATGATACTAGTAAGAGAGGCTCGTGTAGTTTTGTGGCTAGTTGATGTTCATGTGTAATGGTGGCTAGTTATCTGCCTACTTATCCAAAGTAATGTTTGTTACACTCTTTGCACGGTATTTTGAAAATGACATTATTTTTGTTTATTGTCTGTATAGGATCTTTCAAGTTCATTAACTGATGTTTTAGTGTGTTGGTGAGTTTGTAGGCCACCATGATGTCAAGGGGTCTGAGTAGGCTGACAGTTATTTCCGAGATGTCTTTGACCTAGGGGAGAGTGGCTAGGGTGTTTGGGCAAATTTTATCTGTTGTTTGGGTGTGTTGCTGAGAATTGGGCTGACTGTGTTAATTGGGTACCCACTCTATATGAATACATGGTATTGGTGATTTTCCTCTGCTCTGTGTAGTTACTCTATGCCACCCCCAAGAAGACGAGCAGGAAATGGCATCACCACAGGAAATGAACCCAAAGAAACCCAAACATATTACAGAACGCAGGAATCAGCAGCAATGCTTCGCCCGGAGGTCCACTGAAGATGTTACCTAGTAGGGTGATGAAACGACTGGAAATGAACATTCCAGCTCAGCGAGCAAACCTACATCCAGATTATAAATTTTCTTCTCTTAGTTTCTCTTGACGTTGTTGCTGCTGTTGTTAAGTTAGTTAAGGGTTAAGTCATGGCAGGAGATCCCAGGCCGATGTCATGCCTCCACTATATGATGACACTCTTCTGATATTCGTGACTCCCTCACGTGCAGAATGAGTATTGAACTCCAGCTCCTATTTGACTGCTGTTGAGCGAATCGCGGATGGCACGTTCAGTAATTTGATTACATCACAGAAAAAAAGTACTCAGGAATATAGGGAATGGGTAACTACCAGACAGAAGAAGTGTGGCAAGGTATTGCACATGTCCCCTACAGTCATCTCCCTCGACAACAAGCATACAACTTTGAATACTTTTGGAGAAAATGGCTTGCCAGGGATATGCAGCAGTTGCCAGTTTCATGATATCGTGCCATGCTCTGCTCCACATGAGAACGTTAGGGTTGCAGATGCTGGTGGTCAGAGTCGAAGAGTAGGGTGCTGCAAAAGCACAGCCGGTCAGGTAGCATCCGAGGAGCAGCAGAGTCGACGTTTTGAGAATAAACTCTTCATCTGCTACAGGAAGTCAGAAAAAAGAGTGACAGATTACCAGTTATAAGGCATTTACTTGTAAGGGAAACAGATAGATGTTTCTGCAGCCGCAAAAAAGAGTTTGTTTGCTTCCTGGTGCATGAGTCATGGATATCTCAGAGCGACTGCGGACCTTCTGTCGGGGGTAGTCAACGGTCAGCTGACGCGGTGAAAATAAGCACAATGAAATAGGTTTATAAATATGACAAGGTACAATCAGCTGAATTTAAGGCCTTAGTCGTTACACGAAATTTAGAATCCCAAAGTTAGTAATCTTGTGATTGCAACCAATGCTCATCGGATAGCAGGATAGCGAAGATGAACATGTGACTGGAAGAACGGTGGAAAAGGAAGATATTAAAATTCCTGGGACATTGGAAAGTGTTCTGGGTGAAGTGGGAACAACTACAAACTGGACGGTCTCACATGTTCAGGAAGGGAACGAATGTCCTAGGAGTAATGTATTTTGGGTTTAGATCAGAGTGGTGCTGGCAAAGCACAGCAGGTTAGGCAGCATCTGAGGAACAGGAAAATCGACGTTTCTGGCAAAAGCCCTTCATCAGGAATAGAGGCTAATCCTGATAAAGAGCTGTTGTCCAAAACGTCGATTTTCCTGCTCTTCGGATGCTGACTGAGCTGCTGTGCTTTGCCAGCACCACTCTGATCTAAACTCCGGTTTCCAGTATCTGCAGTCTTCACTTTTGCCTAGTAATGAATTCTTGTGCTGTTGTGGAGAGTTTCAAGTAATATGGCATGGCGATTCAAACCAAAGCAGTAAGTTCTAGAGAAGTAAAGTGGGGACAGAAGCAGAAGGCAGAAAGTGGAAATTTGAAGTCTGAGAAAACCCAGAAAAAAATGCAGAAAGATACATCACAATTCAAAAAGTGCAATGAACGTCAAAAATGTCTGAAGGTTCTGTGTCTCCATGCAAGGGGCACTTGTAATAAGGTGATTAAATTTTCTGAGCAAAGTTTCAAAACGATTATAATATGATTGGTATCATCAAGACCTGCCTCCAGGGTGATGAAGAATAGGATAATTAATTTTCAGGAAATATAAATGGAAACGAAATGGAGTTGGGATAGTGTTGATGGCTATGGAGGAAACTGACACAATAGTAAGAAATCATACTGGCCTGGATAATGTGAAATCTGTACGGGGGAACTGTGGAACAGCAACAGGTAAAATGACAATACTGCAGGGAGTTGTGTAATGACAACCAAACTGTAGGTACGAGGTTGGGTATGATATTAAACAAGAAAGCATAAATGCATGCAGTAAGGACACAGAGATTTTTACGAGTGAATCTCGTTTACTTTTGATTGGACTAACCAAACTTGCAAAATATGATGGAGCAGGATGTTCTGGAATGACGTGGAGATGATTTCGTCCAGCACTATGTCGAAGAGCCAAACAGCGAACAGGTGTTCCTCGACTGGATATTGTGCAATGAAACAACATTAATTAACAAAATTGTGATGCGAGATCCATTGAGGAAAATTAAAGATCGTAAGGCAGAATTTTTCGTTAATGTGGACAGTGACACAGTTAAATCTGAGACTCGGATTCTGAACTTAAAGAAAGCTATATTTGATGGTATGATGCATACATTAGATTGGATAAATTAGCAAAGGATAATGAACGGGTTGATGGTGGATAGGTAATGGTAGATATTTAAAGAAATAATTGTGCATATCGTTGGTGTGCAAACTAAAAAGAGGAAAATTAGATCAATGATACCGCATGAGGGAAATCAGGAACTGTGTGAAAAATAAGGACTGGTCGGGAAAAGCAGCAAATCTAAGAAATGGGAGAAATTTGCAATTGAGCGAAGGAAGACAAAGGGTGTAACTCACAAGGGAAAAATGGAAACTGGAAGTTAGTTTACAGAAAACAGAAAATGACCGCAACAGATTGTATTAATATGTATTAATATGTGTAGAATGAAAGACTGCTGAAGACAAATGTAGGTGACTTAGAGTTACAATCAGGTGAATTTATAATGAACAACAGAGATATCAGACCATTGTACAAACACTTTGGATATGTCTTCAGTCAGCAGAAGAGAAAAAAACTTGCTGAAATACTGGGGCGGGGATGGGGGGCGTTTGAGGTTGAAGCATGAGACCCTTATGAACTAGGAAATAGTTTCATGAAGATTACTGGGATTAGAATCTGATAAGAACACAGGGACTGATGCTCTGCATGGCAAAATACTTATGGAACTGGTTCCGGAAAGAGTGGAGGCATTGCTGATTATCTTCTGACATTCGATAAACTCTGGAAGAGTTCCAATAGACGAAAGGGTAGCTAATATAACAACAATGCGTATTTTTAAGGTAAGGAGAGAGAAAGCAGGGAATTATCGACCGTTTAGACTGACCTCAATGGGAGGGAAAATGGAATTCAGTGACAGATTATTTCCAAGTCAGTATGGACACACTGAAGGGAAACCATATTTCACAAATCATCTAGATTGTTTTGAGAATGTGACCAGCAGAGTGGACAATTGCGAATCTGCAGGTGTTGTGCACCTGGGATTCAAAACATTTTTGACAATGTTCCACACAACAGATTAGTAAGCAAACTTGAACTTAATGGTATCAGAGGTTCTGTATTGACATGGATATGTAAATGGTTCACAAATTGGAAGCAAAGAGTGGCAGACAGTGACGAGTGGGGTATTGCAGAATTCAGCGCTAACTACCGGAGCTAACACATGAATGATTTGGACAAATTATTTGACGCAACGTCTCCAAATTTGCAAATGGCAATAAGGTGGGTGGCAGCGTGTGCTGTGAGGAGACTGCTAAGTGGCTGCACGCTGACTTGGATCGGCTGGTTGATGGACAAATACTTGGTAAAGGCTACATAATGTCATCAACATGACGTTATCCACTTTGGTCACGACAACAGGAAGGCACACAAGTATCTGAATACGGGTATTTCAGGAAAAAATGAGGGATAACGAAAGCTGGTGTCGTGGAAATTAAATCGACTTGACTCAATAATTAGCAAGAGCAAAGCAAGGGTCTTGATGAACAATCTTGCAAGATTGACTGATTGCACTAAACCAGATGCCTCAATGCAATGAGTACCTAAACATTTACAAGATGGCTGTCTTATAGCGTTCCTTATCACAATCTCTGGGGCAGAGGCTGGGATAACTCAAGTTGTTACCCTCTCGTCCCCTAGTCCTAGATATAACAGTTATTCAGCTTTCGCTGAGTTCGGTTATCGCAAGGTCGAGTTGAATATTTACAGAATTCGAACAGAGATAAGCTAACTGCTTTTGAGAATGTGACCAGCAGAGTTTACAAAGCACAGTACAGCATCCTTTACAAAGCTCAGTACAGCATTGATTTAAAATTGACTCAATCTCTTTAAATTTCGCAGAAAATTGATAATTAATTACACAGTAAATGGATAATTTTCCATTACATTTTCCCCGTTTTTGTCATTTTATGACAACAAGGACAACTACAGTAACTATATATATAAAAAAAGAGCCAAAATAGCTATATATCAGAAAATGTTTAGGCAACACCAGGCTTTTCCTCAGACACCACCTATCCAAAAAACAGCTTTGTGGTGATATCGTCTCTTGCTCTGGTGTGCCCTGCACACATCCCCTGTTCACACGTCACACTCGTCAACGGCATGATAAGGCATGTATCCACGTGGCTCTTTCTGCAATCTTAACTGCTCTCTGTGTTGGAAGGAGCACTTGAAACGGTCCAAGCCACCTCTTCGCCTTCCAGTTTTTCCTTCTGAAGTTTTTCACCACTACCCAGTCTCCTGGTTGTAGATCGAGCAGCTTCTTTTCGGCTGGCTGATTTCACTTGATTTTGTATTTGAGATAAAAGTGTAGATAGCTTTTTACAGTAACACAACATCTCATGCTCACAGTGGCCTGTTATCTGTCTTACCTTAGGTCTTGGGCCAATTCCTGTGTTGGGCTGTCTACCAAACAAAAGGGCTAAGATGAGCTCTTCCTCGCCTCCTAGATCTCATGTACACCAGCACAATCGGATATGCCTTTGTCCATGTCACCCCTAGTTCCTCACAACATTTTGTAAATTTATTCTTTAGGGTAGCAGTTTCTTTTTCCACTGTCCGACCATTCGCTGATGGTAGGCACAGTGTTGTCTCATGTTTATTCCCAAGTAATCACTGATCTGCTGTAAGGCATTATTGAAAAATGGTGTCCCATTGTCACTACTAAGACTTTCAGGGATGCCCCATCTCTGAATTATCTCAGTGAGCAAAGCTTTGGCTACTGAATTGGCATCCTGTTTAGATGTGGGGGATGCTTCCACCCATTTGGAAAACATATCAACTATTACCAGTCAATACCTTTTCCCTTCACTGGGAGTTAGTTCAATGAAATCCATCTGTAAATGTTCAAAAGGTTTTTGGGGTTGGGGTGTGCTGCCTGACACATCTGAATTCCCCTCCCCACATTATTAGTGGCACAGATAACACAACGTTCACAATATTTCTGGGAGTAATGAGTAAATCCCTTAGTGTACCAGTGTGCGGAAATACTGTCGTACATCCCCCCTTTTGAGACATGGTGTCAGTTTGGCATAGAATGGAAACAATGATTGTGGTGGACAGGGTTTACCATTAGGACCACACCATACTCCTTCCCTCACACTGCATCCTGCTTTCGTCCACTCACGCTTTTCTTCTGGTGTGGCCTGTGACTGTAACTTCCGTACGTCTTTGTTGGGGTACAACATTTTGTCATACACATGTCAATCTGCTCACTTGTTGGCTGCTGGGCTGCTATTTTTGCTGCTGAGTCTGCCCTTCGAGGAGGTCAGAAATCAGGCCACGGTATGGGATGGGTTTTCTAGTGGAGGTCAAGAAGCACAGGGTTTCCACAGGGTTCCAAAATCATGTACAACTCCGACTGCACATCTGCTGTTGGTGTAAATATTCACTTTCTTACCATCAGCTAATTCACAGGCCTCAGTCAAGGCAATCAGCTCTACGACTTGCGCTGACAGAAGAGACGTTAGTGATCCCGCTTTGACTATCTCATAGGTAGCTACTGCAGCATGACCATCACAATTCTGACCTGTCTCCTTGCTTCTGAATACTGCCCCATCCACAAAAAAATCTCCATATCCGGATTCTGAAGCGGTGAATCCTGAAAATCTGGTTTGGGGCTGCAAATTTCATTAGTTACAGCGACACAATCATGTGCGTCTCCGTCTCCTTCTGTGGGGAGAAGGCTAGCAGGATGAAGGACGTTACATCGCTTTATTGTAATGTTAGGCATCTCCAATAACACAGCATTGTATCTGAGCCAACGTGCTGCTGACATGTGCGCGATCCTTTGTTTGGACAGCTGTAAGGATACTGCATGTGGGACCAGTAGGGTTAGTTCACTGTAGCCAACTATACCCCTGGACGCTACAACAACTTTTTCAGCTGCAGCCACGGCGCGCAGGCATTTTGGCAATCCTGCCGCTATGGGGTCTAGTTTTGCTGAAAAATATGCCACTGGCCTCAATCTTCCTTCATGATCCTGCAACAGCACAGATCTCATGCAGCCACGCTTCTCATCTACCGTTTGTACAAAAGGTTTGTTTGGATTCGAATTCCCCAGCGTAGGTGTAGTTTGGAGCGCCTTTATTTAATTCAACAAAGGCATACTAGGCCTCTGGAGTTCGCTGCAACGGACTCTGGTTCTGCAAACCTTTCCCATGGGCTATGTCACTTAAGGGCGCCTCAAGGGTTGCGTAATGTGGGATAAACGTTCTACAGTAAGAGGACATGCCCAAAAAGGATAGTAATTGTTTCTTCGTGTGAGACTTTGGAATTTGCTGGATTGCTTGAACTCTGTCTTGACCAACAGCCTTCCCTTGTTCAGATAATAAGTGACCTAAGAACTTCACCTGTTATACAAATTCTGGCTTTGTGAGACTGGTTTTGTGCCCTTCCCTTGCTAAATGGCAGAGCAACGCAAGGGTATCCTTCTCACATTGTTCCTTTGTTGGCGCCACTATCAAGCGATCATCTACATACCAAAAAAGTGCTGACTCCGGGGTTAGAGCAAGAGTCTCCAGACTCCTGCGTAGAGCCTCATTATATATGGTGGGGGACTCACAGTAACCTTGACAAAGTCGCGTGAAGGTATATCACTCCAGCCTTTAGGAGGGATTCAAAGACTGGAGTGATTACTTCTATGGATTCAGGTTTTAATGGGTATTGTGCTCTGCAAGGACGATACTCAGACTTCGGGGTTATCCATATGGGCTCAGAGCCCCGTATGAGCCCCACATCATGTTTGCCCTTTGCCCACAATTCAGTAGGGACCATTTTTAATCTTGGGTCTGAGACTTCTATTTTAGGGAAGCGACAGGCTACCCCCCTAGGCTTTTCAGGGCTAGCGGGGATTACCTGGACTGTCCTATCTGTCCAAGTTAGCCAATTTAGTTTATTTTTATATGTTTGCATATCTGCATTGAACCAGACACCCACGTCGTCACTGAAGACCCAACCTTTCGTTCTTTGTGCCTTTAGCACCCATGGTCCCAAATCCTGCCACCTGACACCAGACGCCTTTGCCAGTGACAAGTGAGAAGTGGAGCCTTCCACATAAAAAGAAATAGGGTCTACTTGCTGTTACAGATACCTTACATAAGTTTACACTGACTGCACATCTGTGGTCACTCCAATAAAAATAGCACAATGAAAAGTAATCTGGTCTAACCAATCTCCTGAACCACTCATTCTCATATGGTTTGTCAGGGCCATCATGGTGTATGTGTGCTGTGCAGTGCAGCATATCTCCATCAAGAAAGTCGGTGTTAATAGGATTAACATGGTTGCTTGCTTCCAGGGTGAGTGAATCACTCACTGAACTTATCACTCTCTGGCCTTATCACTCTCTGGCATAATCGCCACTCATAGACATCCATCAGGGGTCGTGGTTCATATTTTCCAGCCTGCACTGGTAAACCTTCCCTTTGAATTGCCTGCAATCCCGTGGGAGTACTGACCAAGTCCAACCCCAGTCTCACTATGAGATCCCAAGCCATCAGATTTAAAGTACAAAATTCCAATAACAAGAAGGAGAATTGGAAAGTTTCCCCTTTAGCAGTTTTGCACAATAGGGGCGCGGAAAATCTCTCCCGCACCACGACTCCTGATGCACCCATTGTGTTCAGGAACATTTCACTCATCTTTATTTGTGTTGATTGTCTAAACTGGCATAATGTAAGGACTGAATATGTTGCCCATGTATCTACCAAAAAGGCAACTGATGTACCTTCCACATATAACATAGAGGTGGGCATTGACTTACATGCATCATTGTGATATTGGACTTACTGTCCACACTTCGCAATCTCAGCACTCAACGTAGAGGTGTGACATGTCTCAGTGCCCCCGTCAGATTAGTAGAAGAGGTAAGCATAAGCGAGTCTTCATTGCCAAGCATAAAGGAAAGGGGCATACCTATACCTTGTGGGCTGCCCACCTCGACCTCAGCCTTCCCCTGTCAATCACCTTGCTGTCCAGCCTCCAGGGCCGATTGCGGCTGTCTATGCGGGCACTGTCTCGCCCAGTGGTCCATTGCTCCGCAAACAAAGCACCCGCCGGATCTACCGCTGCCCACACCTCTTCCGCAACCACTTCCAAGACTTCTTCCTCTTCGGCGACCTCCACCTCTGTCTCTCTCTCTTCCTGCAGCACCTCCTTCCAACGGCTGGTGACCATTTGCATCATTGTAAGCTGAGCTTTACGTGCTTGCTGCTCCATCTTTAGTTTCTGCTTATCCTTCTCTTAAGAAAGTAATTTTTCAATATGGATCGCATGTTGTTCTCTCAAATTCAGCTTACCTGTGTCCCAGGTAAAAGGTAATCTTTTTACCTTTTTCGCTATTTCATCTTTCATTCCATTGATGAAACTGTTCCTCAGTTGTGCCTTATACAGCGTGATTTCTGCTGCCGTTATGTCGTCGGGTGATCTCAGTCCACTATGGGCATTATAAACTTCACTGAGGCGCATAAGGTACTGGGACACGGTCTCACCTTTCCGTTGTTTACACATTGCTATTTTAGTCATGTCCATTCGCACTGGAAACGCCTCGATACAGGCAGTTGCCAGCGCTGCAACAAAAGCATTAAAGTCTCCGTTCTGCTCCGCTGGCGGGTTGGCTACTCTGGCATGGGCATTTGCAGTTAGTCAGGTATACTTGATTTTGGTGAATCAGCACCTAGCTTTCGACCCAGGAGACGTCTCATTTCATGGGACATGGGACGAAACTCAGTACAGAACTTTGTCACTTCTTCAGCAAACTTATTACCTCCATCCTCGCGTGTGTCAGGCAACTGCCCATAGGCACTTTCCGGATCCTTCATGGTCCATGGCCAGTGGATAACCTTCTGGATAACCTTCTGGACCTGCAACTTCAACCATTGGGGCTTGCAGAACTACCTGGTTAGATGATCGTGCGCTAGTATCCTCGCTGTCTGACTCATCATCCGTCGGGGGGTGATCGCGAACAGGCCTTGGATGCCTTTGCATCTTGAAGTGGGCGTCTTTCTTTTGAGCTTCTTGCTTCAATCGGTTGTGGGTGCGGTATGCTATCCGTGATCCAGCAGACCCTGAGGCAGCAGCTGCGGATGTGGAACCTTCACCACTGCAGGTCTCGGAGGGCAGTCATCAAGATCAGGATCTGAAACAGACTTAAGACATTGTACAGCTTCGTTAGGTTGTTTGCCGCGCGCGTCTGCATGTGTGCTAGTGTTTGCACGTGAATTTCATGTATCCTTTACTTGAGATTTCCTTTCTCTGATATCAGCCTCAGCCTTCCACTTGTTATAAGTACTCCAATTCACAGGTTCTATTTTTCCCTTCCTTTTCTCCTTCTCTCTCTCCTCCAACCTCAACCTCAATATTTCCGGCTGTCTTTTACTAAAACTTCCTCCCTCCAGAAAACCGGATTCCTTAATCCACAATTCTAACTGCTTCACAGACTCCGGGCCCCAATTATTTAACATGTATTGTATTTTTGGTTGGCCATTCCAAGTCCTGTGTGGACTCTCCCTTTGTTTGCTCTTGCCGGAGCCCATTTTTAGGGTAACTGGAAAAGTGTTCTACTCTCTCCCTCTCTCTCTCTCTCTCTCTCTCTCTCTCTCTCTCTCTCGCTCTCGCTCTCGTGGTACCGTTATCTTTTCCCTTTGACTTGCTTTTACCTCCGGAGATTCCCTCTCACATTGGGCTCGACCGCCTCAATGCTTTGGTTTTCGTAAACCAAGAAACCACATACCCGGTACGTCTTAGGCGAGTCCAACTCAGCCAGTGGTGGTTCCAAGTCTAAAACCACCCTGATCCTTGCTGTCTCCGAAACACTCTTGAGACGGCAAGCCCCTTCCCTTGGGGTTTTACCCTAATACCACGCAAGAGGTCACTGAACGCTTTCCCTGTTGCATTTATTCTCTGAGAATGAGTCTCTATGCATCTTTTCTTAACCCAAACTCTTACCCCGACCTTATTTGATTCGAAACCCCGGCGCTAGGGTCATCCACAGATTCCCAGTCTCTCACGCAAAAGGGCCAATTTAGCTTTCGAGATGAAGTGAAAGACCTTCAAGGCGCTGGTGCTTACGCATCCTGGGAATCTTCAGACTCTCACCCAGTCGCGAGGACCCGGACCAAGCCCCCAAGTTTACTGTTGTGGAAATTAAAACGACTTGACTCAATAATTAGCAAGAGCAAAGAAAGGGTCTTTATTAAAACTCTTGCAAGATTGACTCATTACACTAAGTTAGAAGCCTCAATGCAATGAGTACCTAAACATTTACAGAGTCGCCTGTCTTATAGCGTTCCTTATCACACTCTCAAGGGCAGAGACTGGGGAAACTCAAGTTGTTATCCTCTCATCCACTGGTCCTAGACATAACAGTTATCCAGCTTTCCCTGAGTTCGACTATCGCAAGGTTGAGTTGAATGCTTACAGAATTCAAACAGAGATAAGGTAACTACAGACCTTCATCAAAGCATCATTTTAAAAACTCAGTACAGCATTGATTTAAAATTGACTCACTCTCTTTAAATTTCACAGTAAATGGATAATTAATTACACAGTAAATGGATAATTTTCCATTACAATGGATATCGTTGTGGATCAGTTATTGAAACTTCACATGCAGGCGCAGCAGGCGTTGAGAAAAGCTCAAAGCATGTTGACCTTCTCAGCAATACGATTTGAGTGCAGTTGTCAGGATTTCTTGTTGAATTTATTCAGTTCATACAAGAGGCCACACCTTTACTCATGACAGCAAGTTTTGTCCTGTAGTCTGAGGAAGGATATGCTTGCTATTGAGGGATTCCTGCGAAGGTTCAGCAGACCTATTCACATTATTGCAGGACTGAGGTATGAAGAAATATTGGATCTTGTGTACTAGCATTCACTCGAATTAAGAGGAATCGGCAGCGTGTCACAGAATCAATTAACATCCTAATGGCATTGGGCAGGCTAAATGGAGGAAGGATATTCCCATGTTTGGAAATTTGAGAACGCGTGGGCTTACTCTAAAAATAAAAGGTAAGTCATTCAGAACTGAAGCATAGTGCCTGACAGCACAGAGACAGACCCTTTGGCCCAAACTGGCCTACATCGTCCAAATTGTCCAACTACGCTAATCCCTTTTCCCCATATTTGCCAGAAAATGCTACTAATCCTTTCCTATCCACGGATCTGTCCAATTGCATTACGAATGTTCTTATTTTACCCACCTCAACAACTTCCACTGGAACTCATTCCAGAGATATACCGTTCAGGTTCCCTTTGATTCTTTAGACTCTGAACTGAAACTGATGTCCACAAGACCTCCATTCACCAAACTTGCTAAAAACACTGAGTACATTCTCCGTATTCATGCCTCTAATGGTATTCCACACTTCTATAAGATCTCACCTCAGTCTCCTACGCTTTAAAGAAAAAATAACATCATCGCTTGTTCAAACTCTCCCTACAACTCACACTGTTGAGTCTCGGCAACTTGGTCTCAAATTTCTTCTGCACCTTTTTCCAGTTAAATAATATACTTTCACTGCAAGGTGACCAAAACTGAAGACAATTCTTCAAGTCAGCCTCACCAACATCCTGTACAAATGCAAGATAAATTTCCAACTTCTATACTCAGTGCCCTAACTGGTGAAGGCCAGCGACCTTTCCTCACTGCCTTGTCTGCCAGAAATGAGGAAGGATTGCTTTGCTCATGAATTTAGTAATCTGGAATTCATTTCCATAGAAAGCTCTTGGGTCAGTTCACTCGAAAGCAGCATGCCTTGCAGCGAAAGGAGAGAAAGCAGAAGTGGCATATTGGAAATGCATGGTAAGAGTGGTGCTCGAAAAGCACAGCAGGACAAGCAGCATCCGAGGAGCAGAGAAGTCAATGCTTTTGGGCAAAAGCTCTTCATCAGTAATGAGGCAGCGAGCCTCCGGTGTTAAGATATAAATGAGCATGAGCATATATTTCTCCACTCCGGAGGCTCCTTGCCTCATCCCTGATGAAGGGTTTTTTTCCTGGGACATCGACTTTCCTGCTCCTCGGATGGTGCCTGACCTACTCTTCTTTTCTAGCACCACTCTAACCTTGATTCTGATCTCCAGAATCGGTATCCTCACTTTCACCGATTGGAAATGCACGATTAGCCAGAATGAAATTGAATGATGGTCCATGCTCGAAGGGCCGAATAGTCTACAGCTGAACTATTTCCTATGTTTGGATAAGGTCAGAAATGAGGATGTTTCATCAATGATTGTGCAATTTTCAGCATCAGTCATGACTCCTCAGATATGAAAAAGTTAAAGAAATGGCTCATGAACTGAATGAGTACTTTGTTTCTGTCTTCACGGTGGAAGACACAAGTAATAACCGAAAACTTCACGAGAATCGAGGAGCCAAAATGAGTACAATGGCCATCAACATGGAGAAGGTGCTAGAAGCACTGAGGTCTGAAAATGGACCAGATGGGCCACACCCGAGGATTCTAATGGAGAGAACTGAAGAGATAGCAAAGGCTTAGTCGTGATCTGTCAGGGATCACTTGAGTCGGGGGTGTGGATGAGCGGAAGTTACGAAGGTCTGAAAAATCTATAATGTAAACAACCTGTTGTAGAAGGGTGCATTGCAAAAGAGGGTAACATTTAAAGTCCGGTTAGCCTCATCCAAGCTGTTGTTAGGATTTGGGGGTATATTGTGAAGCATTAGATTTCTGAATACTTCGAAGTGCATGGTAAATAGAGCAAAGCCAAGGGGAGATCATGCCTGACAAATCTGTTCGAATATTCTGAGGATATTACGAGCTGGTTCGATCAAGGAGAGACGATGTATGCTGTCTATCTGCACTTCCAGAAGTCATCTGTTTAGGTCCCATACAGGAGGCTGCTAACTAAGACTGAGATGATTCATTTTAGAGGCAACGTACTATCATGGAATTAAGATTGGCTGTCTGACAGAAGGCAGAGATTTGGCGTAATATGCACTTTCTCAAGAGGGAAGCCAGTGAGTAACAGAGTTTCACGAGAGTCAGTATTGGGACGACAATTTTTCACTGTATACATTAATAATCTGGACGAAGGAACTGACGGCATTCTGGCTAGGTTTGCTGAAGATACAAAGATAAGTGTCGTGACAGGCAGTATTGGAGCGTCGGAGAGGATGCAGAAAGACGTATACAGCTTAGAAGAATGGACAGATAAGTGGCAGATGAAATACAACGTGCAAAAGTGTGAGATCATGCACTTTGGTAGAAAGAATAGAGAATGAACTATTTTTGAGGCGTGGAGAAAATTCAGAAATCTGAAGTGCAAACGTATTTGGGAGACTTAGTCAAAGGTTTTCTGAAGGTCAACTTGCAGGTTGAATGGACAGTCATGAAGACGAATGCAATGTTATCACACGCTTCACAAGGACAAGAATATAAAAGCAGGTGTGTACTTAGAGTGATAGAGTCATAGTGATGTACAGCACGGAAACAGACCCACTTGACAATGCCCACCAGATATCCCAATCTAATCTAGTCGCACCTGCCAGCACCCGGCACAAATCCCTCCAAACCCTTCCGATTCTTATACTCATTCGGATACCTTTTAAATGTTGCAGTTGTACTAGACTAAACCACTTCCTCTCGCAGCCCATTCGACTCACGCACCACTATCTGCGTGAAAGAGTTGTTCCTTAATTCTCTTTTGTATCTTTCCCCTCTCACGTGAAACCTATGCTCTCTATTTCTGGACTCCCCCACACCAGGGAAAAGACCTAACCTATTTACCCTATCCATGCCCATCATGCTTTTGAAAGCCTCTACAGGGTCACCCCTATGTCTCTGACACTCCAGGAAACACCCCGGACTTATTCAACCTCTCCCTATTGCTCAAATACTCCAAGCGTGGCAACATCCTGGTAAATCTTTTCTGAATCCTTTCTAGTTTCACAACATTCTTTCGAAAGGAAGGACACCAGAATTGCACGCAATATTCCAAAAGTGGCCTAACCAATGTCCTGTACAGCCGTAACATGACCTCTCAACTCCTGTACTCAATACTCTGACTAATAAAGGAAAACATGCAAAATGCCTTCTTCACTATCCTATCTACATGCGACTCTACTTTCAAGGAGCTACGAAGGTCACTTTGTACAGCAACATTCCCTAGCACCTTTATCATTGAGTGTACAAATCCTGCTAAGATTTGCTTTCTGAAAATACAGCACCTCGCATTTATCTAAAACTCTATCTGCCACTCCTCAGCCCATTGGCTCATCTGAACAAGATCCAGTTGTAATCCGAGGAAACCTTCTTTGCTATCCACTACACCTCCAACTTTGCTTTCATTTGCAAACTTACTACGTACACCTCTTAAGGTCATATACAAATCATTTATATAAAGGACGAAGTGGGTCACTGGTCCGACCACATTGGAAATATTGTGTGAAGCTTAGGGCCCCAGGCCTCAGGAAGGATACAGGTAAGATTCAGGAGATTGATTCCAGGAATGAAAGGCTTAAAATATAAGGACTCTTCGACTATACTCTATCGAGTTTGGAAGAATGAGGGGATTGTAACTTACAGAATACTGTACGGCCTGGACGGAGTGGACGATGGGAGAATGTTTCCTTTGGGAAGAGAAACGAGGACCCGAGGACAGAGTCTTAGAGTAAAGGGAAGACCCTTTGGAACGGAGTTAAGAAGAAATGTCTTCAGGCAGAGAGTGGTAAATATGTGGAATTCATTCTCACGGAAGGCTGTGGATGCCAGGTCAATGAATTTACATATACAACAGAGAAGAGAAGTGCTTGACTCCGAAGGGGACCAAAGGATATGTGTAGATATAAGGAAAATTTGATTGAAAAATCTATCAGCTATGATTGAATGCTGAAACAAACTCGGTAGCCTGAAGGGCTCACATTCTGCTCCTGTGTTTTATAATATTATGGTCTTATGAGATTGCCCATGTTCAAATGGAAGAAGTTCTGAACAAGGTCCAAATTGGACTAACGTTGCTAAGGAACATTCAAACCACACTACGCTAGGCATTGACAGTATCCAATAAATGAATAAAGCGTCAATAATTAGCATGCAATAATATAACTATTGCTGAATTTCCCATCATTATCTACAGTATGACACTGAGAGAGAATCTGACCATCTTGTCATGTCAATCAATGGTGTTGGCACTCATTGAATCCCTCATTGACAATAGACTGGGGGTTGCCACGGAGAAAGAATTTAAGCCTCAACGCCTTGACGATCAGTGATATTACCACCTCGAAACCTCCCAGGATATTTTCTCGGGAATTGCAATTGTGAATCATCGCTGGGCTCGCTCAACAGCAAAAATCTAACCAGAAATCAGGAGTGTGATGCAATACGGCAACCTGCCCAGTGGTATGCAAGTCCAAAATGTACTTGAGGAACTCGACGCCTTCCACGACAAGGAAGCCCCCATGAATGAAAACATATGCACAAATATCCACTCCGTCCACTATAGAAATAAAGAGCAAAATGTAAAGGGAATCAACAGACATGGAATGATGACCAATGCAGACAGATTTCGTCAAATGATTCAGAAACATTAGAACTTTCCTGAATCTGGCATACCCTGAACGGTAAGAAATAGACTCAGCATCAGTCCGAAGTTGAAGGACTCTCTCAGTGAGACAAGTTCCCTTTACTCCCTCATATCCTCAAGCAGAATTTGGATAGGGATATCGAGGATAGTGGGCTCGTGTAGGTTAGGTGGGCTTGGATCGGCGGAACATCGAGGGCCAAAAGGCCTGTACTGCGCTGTATTTTTTCTATGTTTTCTATGTTTTCTAGAATTCTGCAAGAGACCAGGAGCAGCAATAATTCACAGTCCCGTTATTGTGACACTAATATATTGCACAATTTCTCCATTCTTCATAGAAATACTCACAAAGGCTGGGGCACAGAAAAAGGAATTGAACCCTCAAGTCGACTATGGCCTAACCAAGGTTTATGGAGACTAAAAAATACGGTAGTCCTCCCAGCGTGAAAAAATGTATGGCGTATGCTGAGCAAATATGTAGATGATGAGAGGGACGCAAGCTATATTAATTGATTGCAAGAAAACATTCAAAGGTGTTTCATTCGACCAAATTGTTGGAAACTAAGCAGCTACTGTATTACAAATGCAGACATTATGGATGGAAGACCAAAAGCTTATCCGAAAAAGCGGCATTATGGGCAGCCATGGAGGAGAAGGGGGAATGACTCGTTGAGTCAGTCAGCTTCATCGTCAAGGAGCGGGTCAACAGCCACTGACGGTGTCTAGATTCAAATTTCAGAGTGGGCATGAAGCTTGAATTAGAGAACACAGAGCTTTTGTGAAGAGTGGTTATCTGCGATGGTGACACTATCGAAAGAGAGGACAAAAGTCAAGAGGTATTTGAAAAGATGAATTTAATTCGTGCCCAAAATCGACGGGAGACAACATGGAGACAACATGGAGACTTTGGTCGATATGAAGTTTGACTGGATGTTTGAACAAGTACGTTGCAACTTTCTTATCACTATGACCCCTCACCTGCATCCACCAATCTCCTACCGAGCTACCTTCCCTCAGACATACCGCCATTGTTCTATCTATCTTTCAGCCCCTTCCCCTTCCACATTCCTGATGACGGCCTTATGCCCAAAACATCAGCTGCCTGGTTCCTCGAATGCTTTCCAAGCACCACGCTTTTCGGAATATAATTGATGAATTGCAGAACGAAATTAGTTGAAGGATTAATGAGTCAGTACTGCTGGTCAGATTAAGATAGTTATACAGCCATCGTTGATGTGAATATCACCACAGAATGTGACATACCCGTTGGTCTCCAAATATTCACCTGAATTTCCCTGAATTTGCAGAGAAAGGTCGTCGTGTTTAGTAAAAATCTTGCACTCATTCTTCCACCAGCAGTGATGGCGTGCATAAGCATCAAGGTCCAAAGGATAAAAAAAATGAGTGTTTGTTCCTTGTCTGCTAAGTTCCTCACTATCATAATGCGCTCATGACTGACATGTGATCGTTATATTTTGAAGTTAATCATCCTATGCTCAGGCACACAAATACAAACTAGCTCACAGACACAGACAAACAGACAGCATGTGACAGAAACATATGGGGACACACACACAGAGACACAGAGACTCACACACAGAGGGACACACACACACAGACACGCACACACAATCTTTCTCTCTCTCTCTCACACACACACACACGCACAAACAACACTTATGCGCGCCCAGACAAACACGGTGATTGCTGGCTCCACCTTGGATCTGTCCCATGGGCAGTTCACTCGCTGAGACCAGAAATAACTAGAAGCAAAGATCATATCATCCTTTGATGACGTTTCTTTTTAAACCAAAGCCGAGGTGGATCTGAATAAAGAATGAACTCATGGATTTATAAGAAAAAGGATTTTTTCCTTGTATTGATCAAGGAGTCCACAGAATCAAATGGGGCATTCGGGTCATCGTACGTCTGCTAGGCCTTCAAAAATCGTCTGAATTATGTCCACACAATTCCAATTCATTTCCATATTGTCTGTGTGTCCTTGTCCCTTAAATTCATTTACACAGTTGCCTTTATTTTCAAAACCAAAGCGATTTGTTGAATCAACTTCCAATGCCTTTCCAAGCGTCACAACGACTGTTTGCAAATCTATTCCAGAAAAGACGTGTTTTTCATCGTCCAAACTTGATGGGTCGATATACATTTTCTGGAGTGTCTGATGCTATATTTCTTCTGATCAAAATAAATTCTCTTCGTCTCCAGTCTAATTCTTTAATCAATTGCCTGTGTCTTTTTTCTCACAGTTAAATAGCCTCCCACCCTTAGATATTGTACTAAACCAGTCATGCTTCTCACAACGTCAGGGCAACACTGCGCGATTTGCACATCATAAGTGTGAAGTTGGTGTTCATGTGCAACAATGTTTCGAGGCGTCCATCCCCACCAGTCATGGGTACGTTGATGTGGACGATGCCTTGCTTGTTCTCTGACCAAACGGACACTGAGTGTCTGTTCCTCAGGCCTTATTGCGCAGTACACTGCCAAGGACACCATGATTAACACATAATCATTTCCTTTAGCTGAGTACATTCTTTGCCCTTGTTAACACTCAATATTTGCTCCATTGGTGTTTGTCAAGGAGGAGGACAGGTTCTTCCGCTCATGGAGTGGGGTAGAGAATACTCAGCAGGAAGTAGGCTCTGCCGAGTTTGCAGAATATGCCGAAGGATGGTGCTGGACGTGGCTGACACATCGGGTGAAATCGTGAGGAGAAGTAATTGGAGTAGCAACGTTTGAATGAGGACCTGACAATGTCTGAGTTTTCACTTTCCCGTCTGGACAGAGACATATCAATCCAACGTAGGAAGGAGAAAAAAGAAAGAGGCGCTATTCAAGGCAGCAAGCTTTATTCACATCATTCTGAAAGCAACGGCTCAAGGTGCAGATCACCCATACAATCTAGCAGCGTCTGAATGACAGAAAGTACGATCAGCTTAATGTAAGCTGTTACAGCGATCATGCAGCAGGACATGCTAGTGGTTATTTGGTGATGCAACACCACGATCCCAACAATGCAATGTATTCTGTTTCTCGCCAGTGATACGATTCTTCCAAGCTCAGCTCAATTTCATCATTAATGCTGGGGAAGAGAAAATAAAGCGCATTGAAGACAGCATTCAGGGCCTTCAATACTCAGTATTCATAAGTACATAAGTACATAAGTTCATAAGTTATGGGGGATGAATTAGGCCATTCAACCCATCGTGCCTTCTCTGCCATTCGAACATAGTTAATATGTTCTACACAGGGAGAAAGCGAGGAGAGCAGATGCTGGAGATCACAGTCGAGAGTGTTCTGTTGGAAAGGCACAGCACGTCAGGTAGCATCCGAGGACCAGAAGAAACGACGTTTGGGACATAAGCCCTTCATCCTAATAAAGGGCACATGCTCGAAACTTCAATTTTCCCGCCCCGTGGATGTTGCCTAAACTGCTGTGCTTTTCCAGCACAACACTTTCGATACTGATATGCTCCTTCAACCCGTCACAAATTAAACATCTGTATAAATCCTCCTTAAATGTATTGCTCTCCCAGAATCCACACACTTTGTGGAAGCGAATTACACAGATTCACAACCCTTTTGGAAAAGTCGTTCCCCCTCAACACTGTTTTAAATTTGCAAGCTCTTATATTAAGACTCTGACCTCTCGTTCGATAATACCACACTAGAGAAACATTCATTCCATGTCTAATTTATCCATAAATTTACCATTCTGAATACCTCAATTTGATCTCCCCTCATTCTTCTAAATTCCCGAAAAGGCACTCTGGCACAATGATTAGCACTGCTGCCTCGCAACGCTAGATACCCAGGTTCAATTCCCGCCTCGGGCAGCTGTCTGTGTAGAATTTGCACATTCTCCCCGTATCTGCGTGGGTTCCTTCTGGGTGCTCTGGTTTCCTCCCACTGTCCAAAGATGCACAGGTTAGGTGAATTGGCCATGCTAAATTGTCCGTAGTGTTATGTGAAGGGGTAAATGCAGGTAGAATGGGTCTAGGTGGGTTGTGTTTCGGAGGGCCGAAGGGCCTGTTTCCACACTGTAAGTAACCTAATCTAAAGGCTTGAATTCTTCAATTTCTTTGCAGACGACTAACCAGTCATCTCTGGGGTTGATCTCGAAACGCTCCTCTGAACATCCTCCAATATAATCCAACCTTTCTTCAAATGAGTGGGCCGAAATTGAACACAGTACTCCCGGTGCGATCTCCCCAACTCCTTTATAGTTGCATCAAAACTTCATTGCCTTTGTATTTTACCAAACTTCCACTCGTAAGTTTTATTGTCTCCTATACCTGTATGGAACCTTTCTGTGACTGTTGAAAGAAGATACCCAGATCCCTTTGCACCAGAGCACCTTGAAGTCTCTTCTCAGTTAGGTAATAGGCCTCCTCCCGTAACCTTACACTTAGCCATGTTAAACTCGAGCTGCCACGTTTTCACCCACTCTCCTAATCTGTCAATTTCCATTTGTAATTTTCTTATTTCATCATTGTAATTTACCCTCCCACCTATACTGTGTCGTCAAAAGATTACAGATTGACAATATCTGGTGTCAAATGACTGAAAACTGTGGCACCTCAATTGTGGCAACTTTCCTTCCAGAAAACGAATCTCATTTATCCAGACTCTCTGTCTTCCATCCATTAACCAGTGACCTCTCCAAGTGGGCGGCATTGTGGCACAGTGGTTAGCACTGCTGCCTCACAGCGCCGGAGACCCGAGTTCAATTCCCACCTGAGGCAACTCTCTGTGTGGAGTTTCCACATTCTCCCCGTGTCTGCATGGGTTTCCTCCGGGTGCTCCGGTTTCCTCCCACAATCCGAAAAATGTGCAGGTTAAGTGAATTGGCCATGCTAAATTGCCCGTAGAGTTAGATGAAGAAGTAAATGTAGGAGAATGGGTCTGGGTGGGTTACGCTTTGGCGGGTCAGTGTGGACCTGTTGGGCCGAAGGGCCTGTTTCCACACTGTAAGTAATCTAATAAATTGTCCCCAATCCTGTATGATCCGACCTTGTGAATGCACGTTTTCGAATGTTTTCCAGAAATCCAGATATATTTCATCTCCAGGATGCTTTTTACATTTTCGATAATCTCTAGCAAATTAGGCAATCATAAATTGTCCTTTATACAGCGATGTGACTCTCATGGATAGCGTTCAGACATTCCAAATGTCCTGAAATTGCTTTCTTGATAATTGATTCAAACACATTCACAACAAGAGATGCTAAACTCAGTCGTGACTCATGATTATTTCTGTACCTTTCTTACAAACCTCTAATATTCCTACAAATTGCCTCCCTTTGTTTTTGAATACGGGCGTAACAACAACATTTTTGCAATCCACAGGTCCTTTCTATGTCCAGGTAACTTTTGAATATTGTGACCAATGGATCCTCTATCTCTCTCGCCCATACTTTTGGTTCTGACTTGTCCTTTGCCAGTTCTGTTCCCAAAAAAATCTCTTAATTTTCATCTTCGAAAAGACCAACATTCACCTGAGCAACTATTTTCCTTTTATATACGTATAGAAGTATTTGCTTTTTTTCATATTTTGCCCTAGTTTTCTTTCGCAGTTTGCCTTCGTTCTTTTATTTATTGCATTGTATCCCTTTGTTTATGTTTGAACTTTTCCCAATGCTCCAGTCTGTTACTGGCCTTTTCAGTATGGTGCACATTCATTTTCGACTTTATATTTTCCTTGATATCCTTGTTTAACCACTTTTTATTTTAACCTCCCCTACGAACTTACTTCTTCACTGGGAAATATTTTAGTTGCGAGGAATTGAGTAGCTCCTTAGAAATTGCCACTGCTCATCTGTTCTCTTATTAGTTTTAGCTTTCCAGCCCAATCGACTCGGTTGACATCTATCCGCCTGCCTTTGCAATTTTCTTCATTTCATTATGGAACGCGAGTTTGCAAGTTCACTTTCTCGCACCCAGATTGAATTTTGAATTCTAGCATACTATGGCCACTCTTCTCATGAAAATCCTTAACTGTGATCATCATTTAATCTCTCCTCGTTAGGCAATTTCAAATTCAAAGCAGTCTGATCCCTGGTGGTTTTCACGTTATATAGTTCTAAGATACAATCTCTGATGCATTCAAATAACTCTGCCTTCATGTTTCCCTTGCCAATTTGATCCGCCCAATCTACATCATGTTAACATCAATCAGGATTAATAACTTTCTTGCAAGCTCCTGTCTTATACTGTGCCCAAAGCGGAACTAGTGTTTGGTGACCAATACATTACTCCTAACAATTACTTCTTCCTTCTGCTCTTTCTTATTTCTACCCAAACTGATCCCACATCCTGATCTTCAGTGCTTATTTCATTTTTCATCAAAGCAAGCATCATTTTCTGCACCAGAAAAGCTAAAACACTCTTATTCTTTTATTTTAATCCACTTTTTCAAAATTCTTAGTATACCTGGATATTTAGCTTATAGAACTGGTCCCCCTGAACAATGATTCGCTAATCGTTAAAGAACATATTCTTTTGTTTCAGTTTGTGCCATCAACATTGTTTCAAATACTTCGTGCAATTAAGTACAACACTTTTAAATGTATTCTACTGGAAACTTTCCCTGCTCTTTTATAATTCCTTGTTGGATAAAGACATTCACGTGTACTGTCCATCATCGTTAGTATCTGAAAACTATCCAACTATCGCAAACCTGCACCCTTACCTACTCCTTTAATTTATGCTTTCTAATCGCTCGTACAACTGAACCATCCTCCCATTGCTCCGTTGGAAGCTCTGTCTAAAGCCCGTAATATGCAATTCGCTAGGAATCTTGCCTCAGCATGATTCAGATAAACACAGTCTCATTGGAGCAGGTCCCTTATTTCAGTAATGGTGCCAATGCCCCATGAATTCAAATCCCTTTCTCCCACGTCAATCTTTAAGCGAGGCATGTCAAGTTGGTGTAACAGAAGATACAATATCAATGCATCTCTTCCACTTCCCGCTCCTCCGCCCTTGAGCCCCGCCCCTCCAACCGCCACAAGGACAGAACCCCACTGGTCCTCACCTACCACCCCACCAATCTCCATGTACAGCGGATCATCCGCCGTCATTTCCGCCACCTCCAAACGGACCCCACCACCAGGGATATATTTCCCTCCCCTCCCCTATCAGCGTTCCGAAAAGACCACTCCCTCCGTGACTCCCTCGTCAGGTCCACACCCCCCACCAAACCAACCTCCACTCCCAGCACCTTCCCCTGCAACCGCAAGAATGCAAACCTTGCGCCCACACCTGCCCCCCTTACTTCCCTCCAAGGCCTCAATGGCCACAATCCGCCACAAATTCCATATCCGCCACAAATTCACCTGCACCTCCACACACATCATCTATTGCATCCTCTGCACCCGATGTGGCCTCCTCTATATTGGGGAGATAGGCCACCTACTTGCGGAACGGTTCAGAGAACACCTCTGGGACACCCGGACCAACCAACCCAACCACCCCGTGGCTCAACACTTCAACTCACCCTCCCACTCTACCAAGGACATGCAGGTCCTTGGACTTCTCCATCGCCAGACCATAGCAACACGTCGGTTGGAGGAAGAGCGCCTCATCTTCAGCCTAGGAACCCTCCAACCACAAGGGATAAACTCAGATTTCTCCAGTTTCCTCACTTCCCCTCCCCCCACCTTGTCTCAGTCAAATCCCTCGAACTCAGCACCGCCTTCTTGACCTGCAATCTTCTTCCTGACCTCCTCGCCCCCACCACACTCCGGCCTATCACCCTCACCTGGACCTCCTTCCACCTATCGCATTTCCAACACCCCTCCTCCAAGTCCCTCCTCCCTACCTTTTATCTTTGCCTGCTTGGCACACTTTCCTCATTCCTGAAGAAGGGCTTATGCCCGAAACGTCGATTCTCCTGTTCCTTGGATGCTGCCTGACCTGCTGCGATTTTCCAGCAACACATTTTCAGCTCAGAAACTAAATTAGACTCACCAAATAAATGGAACAGCAGATCAGAAGATGGGAGTACAGAAATAATAAACACATCTCCTTGTTTCTCAAATCGATTCACTGTCAATAAGGTGCAAGTCAGGAGTGTCATGGAGTATTCCACGATTGCGTGGATGAGTGCAGCTCCGACAATGCTACAAGAATCTTGGCTCTTTTCAGGAGAAAGAAGCCTGCTTGTTTTGATACTTACCAGCAAACATGCATTCCGTAAACCACAGATGCTCATTAACAGTGTGCACCACTTAAGAGAGGCATTGCATAAATTTGCCAAATCAGAGAGTATCTTCCAAAACAAAGAAAACGCCTACCTAGAGAGACAAGAGACCATACATAAGGGCACCTGCCCGTGAAGGTTCCTTTGCCGTCTTGACTTGGAAAATTATCGCCGTTCCTTCAATTGTGGCGAGGTCCAAATCCTGTGGCAAGCCCAGATGTCTAGTGTGGGTTTTTGTGTTGCAAGGAGACTGTAGTGGTTCATGAAATCAGTTCAGAACCATCTTCTCGAGGGGAAATTAAGGTTCATAAATAAATTCTGCACGCAGCCATGAGTAAACACGTCCCAAGATGGAAGGAAATAAAATTGATCAATATCTCCTCTTTATAGACGCGGTGAACCACACTCTTGAACCTTTGCAGTCCTTTTGTGGTACGTACACTCAATGACCATTTAGGGAAGATATTCCGACATTTCTAATGATGTCAAATCAAAAACTGAACAAAAAAAAAACAATTTTTATCGCCTGTGTATGCTGCCCTTGTACTCGAGATCGTGGTGATAATGGGTTTGGAAGATGGCACTAAAGGAGACTAAAGGTCCAACATAGGATGGTTAAAGGGACCGTTCATTCATGAGCATGAGCAGCTGGAATTAAGAACACACACCAAAGGAGTACCCCAGTCTTTTCTTTAAAAAATCAGGCTCGCAGCTTTGGGAGATATTTTCTGGACGCCTCTCTCTGTCAACGCATTTCAGAACTTTAAAGATAACAGCTAGTGAAAGCCATTCAGCACTTGTGCAGGCCCCGGCATTCTAGATCATGGCTGATCTTCGAGCTGAACACGACATTTCTGCATTTCTTCGTCCTGAATATATTGATTGATAGACATGGACCATTACAGTGAGATGCAGGTCATTCAGCACCGTGCGCTGAACCGACCCGTAGATCCAACCTGAAGCCTCTCTACCATCACTATTTCATTTTCATCTATATTTATCGAATGACGATTTAAAATGCCCTTAAAAATGGCGAGTTTACTAAAGATGCACGATATGCTTCCACGCCCCTCCTACTCGGAGGAAATAAAATACCTCTGACATCTGTCCTATATCTATCACCCTTCAATTTAACCTATGTCCCTAGTGCTAGCCATCATCATCAGGGGTAAAATGACCTCACTGTCCACCCTATCTAAATCTCTGATGATCTTATATGGCTCATTTAAGTCACCTCCCAACCTTCTTGTCTGTAACAAAGACGGCCTCAGGTCCCTAAGCCTTTCCTCATAAGACCTTCCCTCCAAACCAGGCAACATTCTAATAAATTTTCTCCGCCCCCTTTCCAATGCTACCACATCCTTCCTATAATGTGATAACCAGGACTGTACGCGACCGATCTCTGTCTTGAACCTCTTTTTTGGCTGAGACTCTGCGGGTTCCGGAGAGGAGAACACCAATATTTCAGCATCCTGTGCATCATCAGCATTGAGAAGCTGTCACAAAAAGCTTGCAGGGACTGGTGGGGCAGATAAACTGTTCAAGTATTTTTATAACGCTTGCTGAATCAAATTTGAACATCATTCTTCAATCCACATTTGCAGATAATTTAGCTTGTGTTTCATTCAAAATGAAATCACATTGCCCTAAATAAAAACAAACTATGTCGATTGGGCCTGAATTAATTAAAGATGCATTCAGTCTTTGTTCCCTGTTCTAGCTGCTCATGCTGATGGAACTGTCCTTTCAAGCGTCCAAAGTGGGATAGATCACCTGAAAAATTATTAACTAGAGATGACCCTGCGTGTTTATAATGATCTTCTGTGCTCCAAAACATCTCTGTACCTGCGAGGAGAAGATAATTAAATGAGGAAGATGTTGCCTTTTCTACTTGGGTGTCTGCCCCAAGTGTTGTTGCAGCCCATCATTGCTGATGAAGAAATCAATGCAAGGGACCTTGACGTACGTGAGTACTTCTCTGTGTGCACTTTAGATGAGAACAGTAATAGGGAGAGGATGAGGCCCTTCAGCCCATCACGTTTGTACAGTATTCAATGCCAAGCTGTGTGATTAACGTTTATTTCTACTATCTGCCTTTGCAATGACTTCCAGTTCAAAACTCCTTTCTGATAATCGTGTTTTTCCAATTCTGATGTCCTGACAATTCCGAGATTGAACTGAATTCATCATTGGTGCCTTTGCCTTCAGCTGTGCGGTGATTTCGCTGCATACCTCGCTCAGCTACCATAACACCCACGCTCTCCGCCTTAAATACCATCTTTGCACCTACCTCTTTGAGAAAAAGTCTCTTGCCTTTAATATTTGATTCAACACCGAATTCATTTTCCTTAGTCTTCACCCGTGTGTCATGTTTGGAATGTTCAATTTTACCAACGACTGCTTCAATTTAATTCTCAAGAATCGTTGAATGGGCGACACGATGAGGGCTTCAGGTTCTAATCCATCTTTGAGAAAGTACAGTCAGTGTCCACTCTTCTGGTTCGTTTCCAACTTGGGTAAACCACCCTGTTCTCTGCATATGTTGGAGAGACTACTGATAATCCAGCATACTCATCACGACCCTAAGTGCCACACTGGGGGCTTCACTCACCCTTCTGTTCCCAATCTACTTTGGATTGACCAGACTGTACTGTGTGCCTTCTTATTCCATTCTACATTGGATGGCTCAAATTGGGATCATTACTCATACGTAAATTCACAACATTACCTGGAGCCCAGCCAGAATTGCTGAATCCAATGTACCTGGGGTGGTTCATACTGGAACACTGAAAGTGATGTGTAGGTTCCCAGCCAAACAAGAATGTGAACTGAAGGCTCATGAATGACCCCTTTACTATGCTATTCCTTTCGAGAACCAGCATTAATGATCAGCTTCAGGAGGAAAATTGAGGAAAATGTACATGGATCAGTTGAAACAGCAGCGAGGGATTGGGTAGACTGCATTATTAGGATCGTGGCCGTTGCTGCACCAAGTAATGTGCGTCACAACGAGGAACCTGCCTCCCTGACTAGTTGTTTCGACGCTATGCGTTATGTTAATCGTACTTTCTGTCATTCAAACACTATTAGATAGTGCAGCTCCTCTCCCCTTGAACATTATTTTCATAAACATGCGAATCAAACATACTGCTTTGCATAGCACATGCCGCCTGCCTACTTTCTAGGTCGAATCGATGTGTCTTTCTAAGAGTGATACAGGGCAAACTTCAGAAATTTTCAGCTCGTCCATTCAAACGTAATAGCTACAAATAATCTTTGCCATGGAATCATATATTGCACCTAATGCATCAACCTCAGCCAATGCCATCCCTGGGACTTTTCTGTAATCAGTGCAAACACGACAGAATACCCTCTGTACATCTCCCTTAACCGTGAAATCTAACCTCCTCCTTGGCAAACATCAGTCCGAGTAAATGCTGAGGTTTTGCAAGGGCACAGAATGTGTTAGGTTAAAGGGACAACGTTGTGCACTAACGAGACTGTAGTGATTTGACAAGAGCTGGCTGAGGCCTAAAGGAGAGTCGTTGCCTGTGCCATGTTGGGCTGAGTACCAGCAAAAGGAAGAGACTTATTTGACCTCGGCAATACCACCCTACCCCTGCTAGCAAACGCAATGGTGAACATTCTCGCCTGGAGACACTGGCGAAGCTGAAATCTCGTGTTTACAACAGGATGCAGTCATCATACCGTTTGGCCCTGCCATCACCCCAAGCCACATAGTTTCAGGGAAACTCTAGCAGCTCAATTTTGGACAACAACGCATTCTATCTGCAGCAACAGAAAACTTTCAAACATAATGCGTAACATCACGTTCCTGATGTATCCCTGACACGACCCTTATACTCAAGCCATTGTTTGCAACATTGTTCAATGAAAAATGCACGTGGAAGTTTCACGGGCAGCAAAAATGCATCTAAAATGATAGACCTCTATAGACCATGATGAAGGATCAACAACAGAAGGAGCAAATGATCGTCAAAACGCTGTGATTTCACAACTGTGGGTCAAATGAAAACTGTGGAGTCTGTCCAGATTTGGTGGTGTTGTTGAGATTAGGAACTTATAGAGGAGGAGACTTCACATATCTCGCTAGACTGAATGATGCGGGAGTTGAGGCAGTCAGAGACATATACAACGCTGAAACGTTAATAAAGACATTCTCAAGTAGAAGTACTGTGCGGATGTTCCATCTCACCTTCCTCAAGTGTTACACAACATTTCAGACATTGGTTTTCAGAGAATTCCATTCACTCAAGGTGACTTCAGGATGTAGCCGTGGCTGTGGGCAAAACATCCCGTCTGTTGAAGTAATAATAGATATTTTTGCCAAAGGCAGACATGGAGCTGTTGGTCCACAGTCAGTTCATTTTTCATATCTTGCTCAAGGCTGTCACACTGGTTTGTATGATCCATTAATTTCACACAAATCTACTTACATTTTTGTGGTTGAGCGTGTAATAAATGGGATGACAACATGATGATAATCTCTCATACAGCTTTGAGCCACGTCTAACACCATAAAGTACATATGAGTCATACTAACCAACCGAGTCTGTACCTCAAAAAATACACTACAATCAACAATCGTTCAGATTTACCGCACTATTCCCACTGCCTTCAATATGACGATAATTCAAATGATTTACCATGTACCTCTGACCTTCCTAGTCAGCTGACATAAATTCTGTATTCCCCTTGTCTTGTTCCATTTTCCAAAGTGCATCAACTCACAATAATTATGGTTGAATTCCATATACCCATTTAAATCTACCCGATACCTAAAAACGTTTGTCCTCATCGTCAACTACCCAACTACATTCTGTATCTTCCGCAAATTTACTGAACACCGTAACATTCCCATCTCCACCATTTATGAAAATAATAAGGAGCCAGCATTGATCTTTGTGGTACTCCACGGTACACTGAGCAGCAATCACAAGAACAGTATTTAACCATCTGTTGTCATGAAACCAAATTTCCACATCCAGTGGATCCCAGGAGTATTGACCTTCCTTCTCGGTTTCCAAATTGGGACCCTGTCAGCGGCTTTACTGAAATCAATATAGACTACATCAACTACACGAGCCTCATCTACACACTTATCCCCTTTCTCAAAAAAAACAACCTCTTTTGATAAAACTCGCATCCATCTGGAAAAGACATGCTGACTATCCACGAACAGATGCAAGGATTTCGCTTCTTCTCCAGTTGCTTCATTCGTTGCCTTGCCATTGATATTAAACACACTGACCTATAATTGACTGGTCAACCTGTACCTCCTTCGACAAAATAGCAGCATACCAACTTTCCTTTAGTCCTCCAGCATCTCAGCTGAGACCAGAGCATTTTAAGAGCCGGCGATAAAATTCGTCCAGACCTGGAGATTTGGCCAACTGTAAATCTGCCAAAATCACCATTACCTCCCTGCACCTTGCACCAATCTGCTCAAGAATTTCACAGTCCACTTTCCTAGATTTTGTACTTTCGTTTACGTTCTCCAGAGGGACGTTTGGTGTGAATGTTATATTTAATACTAGACCAATATATTCTGACTTCGCAAAACTTCCGCTCATTTCCAAGGATAATTTGTCCAACAGAGCGAAGATGTGCCTGTTGATGGATTGGTCATGATAAATTACCCATAGTGTCCAGGGAACTGCAGGATGGGTGTATTAGTCATGGGGAATGCAGGGCAACGAGGTAGGCTTGGGTTTGGGTGCACTGCTCTTTGGATGGTTGGTCTGTACTCGATGGCCTGCTTCCACACTATAGAAGTTCTTTAATTTTATAAAACGAATCCATGATTATTCAATTATTGACCAGCAGTGTGAACTGCTCACTGTAATAAAGGTCACAATTAAGTTGTGTACGCAAATGTCACCAAGCAGTAAAGGAAGCAGGAATCTGAAAAAAAAAGTATTATGGTCAAAGTATCAGTTATGCAGGCCCAAGGAAGAACTGCACAATGCACCTGCAAATAGTTCACTTTCCGAGATTGCTGAGGGTTGAAGATTCAACAACTGGTAGAAACAGTGATGATAGTTGGAGTCCCGGATCGGCGGGAGATTAGATTAGATTAGATTACTTGCAGTGTGGAAACAGGCCCTTCGGCCCAACAAGTCCACACTGACCCGCCGAAGCGTAACCCACCCAGACCCATTCTCCTACATTTACCCCTTCACCTAACACTACGGGCAATTTAGCATGGCCAATTCACCTAACCCCTGCACATTTTTGGATTGTGGGAGGAAACCGGAGCACCCGGAGGAAACCCACGCAGACACGGGGAGAATGTGCAAACTCCACACAGAGAGTCGCCTGAGGCGGGAATTGAACTCGGGTCTCTGGCGCTGTGAAGCAGCAGTGCTGACCACTGTGCTACCGTGCCGCCCTTTAGTTCTCCTGATAGTTAGAATTTTAGTATCAACAGTCCAGAGGAGGTCCTTTAACCAATCGAGTCTGTACCATCAAAAATAATCTTCTATCGACGCAAGTTCACGTTCCTGAACTAGGAGCAGAAATAAATGTTTTCGCCTGATGTGATGCTTGGAAAGACAGTGGAAGCAGATGCAATGAAAACGTTTGTTTAAGGTTGCAAGACACAACCGGATTCTCTCAGATCCATTTCACATTTATTTATTTATTTCACACCACCAGCAGACTGACACAGCCATTGATTCTGATTATTACTGTTCTCAAAGAATGAACTGTCTGTTCAACAGATCCGAGTTGGAACCAACCCTTTGTTTGTGAGTCCATGTTTGATAATTAACAACAGAATATGAAGATATTCCGTTGTCCAGCTCGCACATTATGGTCGTCAGTACAGAATGTAGAAGACCATTCTTTTTCTTCTTCAGGGCCCTACTGCTGATGCAGCCTAGCACTATTGGGGGGAAGGGGGTGGTGTGCTGGGGAGTATGAGTGCAAGATACGTTGTTTGACGTGACCACATTTCTCTTATCTGCAGCGACATTCAGAGAATGAGGTAGAAACCAGCCAAAATTCCAACACACTGTGGCGACATTCACGTTAACTACGGCTAAATATGTGTCTTAATCTGACCAGCAATATTAGTTGCGTACTCATAGTATCTCTACAGTGCAGGAGCAGGCTATTTGGCCCAGCAAGTCGACGCCAACTCTCCGAAGTATAAGCCAATCAGACTAATTTCCCTACCGTATTAATTTGCACTTATCCCTGACCAAGGAACCTGACCTACACATCCCTGAACACTACGGATATTTTAACATGGCCAATTAAACTAAAATACACAACTCTGGATTATCGAAAGAAACCAGAGGACCCAGCGGAAACCCATGCAGACGGGGTGAACATGCAAACTCCACACAGATGGTCGCCCACGGCCAAGATCAAACCCAGGTCGTTGTTAATGTGAGGCAACAGTGCTAACCACTGAATCATCGTTCTGCCCATTTGAAATGACTTGTTTGTTCAGGTCATCAAGCACAATCAAGAAAATTCCAAAGTGTACCTTTAATAATCCATGCTCATCTTATATTCTCCTAAGAATTTAAACTTAGCTGGTAAGTAATTCCCATCTCCATGTTCTCTTCTGGCGATTTTGGAAGAGAATCAAATACATCTTTACACATCCCTCTACATCCCATTCCCACTCTTTCTGTAATTCCGTCCATCGGAGATGATCACTGTTCAGAAAGATTCTGTGATTTTCCAATTCGAGCTATTTGCTCACTCTCAGATTGGAATTGACTCGCCACCGGTGGCTTTATCCCTAGTTGCTTGGGGAATCTTCTTGTAATATTGCGTGCAATTCCGGTCCCCTTTCTATCGGAAAGATCTTGTGAAACTTGAAAGGGTTCAGAAGGATTTACAATGAAGTAATCAGGCTTGGAGGGTTTGAGCTATAGGGAGAGGTTGACTAGGCTAGGGCTATTTTCCCTGAGCATCGGAGGCTGAGGAGTTACCTTATAGTGCTTTATAAAATCATTAAAGGCATGGATAGGATAAATCGACAAGGTCTTTTCCCTGCGGTGGGTGAGTCGAGAACTAAAGGCTATAGGTTTAGGGTGAGAGGTGAAAGATATAAAAGGGGCAGCTTTTTCAAGCAGAGGGTGGTACATACATGGAACGAGTTGCAATAGGAAGTGGTGGAGGTGAGTACGATTACAGCTTTTTAAAAAGACATCGAGATGGGTATGTGAATAGGAAAGGCTTGGAGAAATATGGGTCACGTGCTGACAGGTGGGGCTACATTGGTTTGGGATATCTGGTCGGCATGGACAAGTTTAACCGAAGTGTCTATTTTTATGCTGTGTATCTCCATGACTCTATGACACTACGACTAATTTGGGGCAATCACTGTATCATCCGTTCGACCCCCTCCTCCTTTACGTCTGCTCATTAGCCGCCATCTTGGAACAAGGATTTGGTTACCCTTATGTAAAGTCTGCTTTTCTGACACCGTATCAACTTATTTCACAATATTTTGGTCCAAAGAAAAGTTTCGTAAGATTTTATTGTGACCAAATTATATGCTTGCTTCACACACATTATCCACACACTGCTCTGTCTACACGGTAAGTCGTTCAGAATCGGAACATTGTCTCTCTTCTGGTCTTCATGAGCATTGGTTTTAGAACACTTGAGGAGCCAGTTTCCTTTAATTTTCTGTTTCTGAACATTTCAGAGCATTTGTCGGATGAATGTGTGAAGATGCATAGAATCACATTTGTCACAAATATAATTCCCGGAAATCTGTGCACTGTGGTCTCCAGCATTTGGCTAAGTGAAGAAATATGTCAGAAAAAGGCAAAGAGTCCCACTCCGAGACTCTCTGGGCCTCTGACTGACGCTGACTGCAATTACTATCATTCAGACTTTGCCAGCTTCAGGTGATCCAATCGCCCAAGACCCACTATTTCTGAATCTTGTAAATACATTTCCCTGCATTCGTCATTGCCTCTTCTCCGTTATCCCGTGTCCTAGTTTGTGTTGTTACGTTGGTTGTGGATGGAGAGGATGTACTCCCAGTCATACAGGATACTTTGCCCTTGATTAGGTAGAGTGTATCAAGTGTTTTTGACCTGCAACTAAGTTGGGTAGTCAGAGAATTCTATCACATTTCTGAATTCTGGTTAGATTCTGCTTCAACAGTAGCCACATGTCCCCACATCAGAATTGTTTTCGTGGAATGTTCAGTGATAATACCACCTGTCAATGTTAGATTCTTTGACAGAGGCAATCACATGTCTGCAGATAATGGGGGATTCCGTGATGGTATATCACTGTATGTTAAAAACATTGCTTATGTTGTATCTTGTTGGAAATTATGGATGCTCTGCAAGAATGTGGCGAGAATGCTATTTGCTTATTCTAATTTCAAGCATGAACGTTGTACAGGTCTTGTTGCATTTGGAAATTGTTGCTTTAGCATTTGAGAATTCGCGAATAAATGAACATTTTGCAATCATTATCAAGTATCCCCATTTCTGACTTTGTAATGTGGGGGCGTGTGGCTACTGTTAAAGCAGAATCTAACCAAGATTCAGAAATGTGATCGAATACTCCGACTATCCAAACTAGTGAAGCAGCTGTTAAAGGTTGGGCAATGGACAGTAACCTGAAGAACTCAATTGATCTGGAGCTGAGATAACTGGCACCTAACAAACACAAGAAGGGAAAGTTATGAGCTTTGTCAAAATGAAAGCAAAAAACATTCATTAGGTTTCAGAAAATAAAAACAGACAGAGCCTTTGAAGAAAGCAAAGATATCAGAAAAAAACTCAAATAAGGAATTGGTGGGCGAAAACGTACTGCAAATCTTTAGCAAATATGATTAAGCAAAATCTAGACGTATTTTATACATATGTATGGAGCAACATTGGATGTCTGGAAATGATAGGTTCACTCAAGCCAATAAGACAATTGACGCTTGGAGCCGCTGGAAGTGTATGAGATACTTAATGTATGTTTTGCATCAGTATTCATAGTGGAGAAACGCATGGTGAATGGCAAGAATCACGAAGGGCATGTTGATATTCCAGTGTGTGTCTGCAAAACATAGGAGGGGGTGTTCCATGATTGGAATAGAATTATGTTCGACATTCCCGAGCATTTGATGGAATCTATACCAGAATTCCGAGGGACGGACCTGTGGAAAGTACTGTACCATGTGTAAAATCTTTGTATGCTCTTCGATCACCGCAAACGTCCAAGAGAACTGGCAAATACCGAAAGTTTCTCCCCTGTATCAGCAGGGAAACAATTAGAATCGTGAAATTATCGATCAGGAAGCCTTTTGTTTGTGATAGGGAAAATATTGGAGAAGATTTGTTGTAAGAGAATTTGTTCACGTTTGGGAAAATATGAAGTTACTTGCAATAAGCAACATTGCTTCGTGCAGGGAAGGTTGTGTCACACCGTTTTAGGGAAGTAACAGAGTTGATGGATGCGAACATTTCAGTAGTTTTTATACACCTGGACTCAGGCAAGGCTTGTTTCAAAGACCCTCCTAGCAGGGTGAAACAAAAGATGAAGTCAAATGGGATCTTCAGTGGAAGAATATTTTTCAGACTGTCTGTCTGTCTATCTATCTATCTATCTATCTATAGGTCTGAGATTGTGTGTATACGGCGTGTGTATGTCTGAAAGTGTCTGTGTGACAGTGAGTGCCTGTTAAAATGTTTACGGGTTTTTCTGGATGGTTAAGTGCATATTTAGCACAAAATGTCTGTGAGTCCGTATATGTTACTGCATGTGAGTGAGTGTTTCTCTGTGATTCTGCGCGTGTCTGCCTATCTATACATGTGAATGTCAGTGTGTGTAGCTGTGGTGTGCGAGTATGTCTTTGCTTGTTTATATGTGTATGGGTGTACGTGTGTGACTGCTTGTTTCAGTGTGCACATGAATGTCAGTGTGAGTCTGCATGTGTTACTGTGCGTAACTATGTGCGCATGAACATGCGTATGTCTGTGCACGTAAATGTGCATGTGTGTATGCCTATGTTTGTGTGTATCTCAATGTATGCAGTCGTGTGCGTGCACCTAAGTGTGTGAGTATGTGTATGTATGTCGGTGTGTTTGAGTATGTTTGTGTGAGTGTGTATGCATATGTGTGCGAGAGTGTTGGAACCTTTCATGTGCACACCATGTGTTCCTTCCATATTATGTTTATTCGCTCTTATCAATTGCAGAACAGTCTGTGATATCGAATAAGGAGCTTTTGCCCTCTAAATATTTCACAGTGAAGCAAAAATATGTCAAGGATGAGAAATGCCCTGTTGTTAGCACTTGGGATCGTATTGATAGTGCAGTCATGCACTGATGATGAAGGACTGAAGCTACGTTGGTTTTCGTTAAGGATGAGTTCGTCCTTTGTCAGAGAGCCTTAACTAATATTGGAAATGTTGACTGCCATCATTCATTCCCCGAGGTCTAAATTCCATTCAGTTGGGTTTACAACTGATTTTTACATTTGACGTGTACAATAATATTTCGTGAGATGAAGGCGATATTAACAAAGAAAACATTTATTGCCCATTGCTAATTGCCCAGAGGCAATTCCTAATTCCTGTGAGGCTGGAGTCACATATATATATATAAAATCAGATAAGGACAGCAGACTTCCTTCCTTACATGGCATTCGTGTGGTCGATACTCCCCGCCCCCGCCTCTTCAGACTCACCGGCCCCCAGCGATCAACAGCAAATACACTTTTGGCATGAGTTTTTTGAATATGATTGAACTTTCGATCCAGTCCACCAACAGTCACTGTGCAATTGATGAAACATTGCTGGTATTTCCCATGAATGAGCTTTCCAATTCAGTTCTGTTGTTTTATAAACCATCCTGTGCCAATGGATATCCACCATCATTGTCATAATCAACAGGTGACATCTTCCTCTCCATCCCAGTGATTGTCTGTGTTCATTATATGAAGTTTTCTCATGAATGGCTGATGGAACAGTTGTTTTACGGTTGATGGGTCAATCTCAGGGAGCTAAGTGGACGGTTTGAACGCTGATTGCGGGCATTGTGAACTCTTGAACTTTGTTTTGTAGGTGGAAACGTAGGCTGCGTACTCTCTGGAGGGGAGTATATAATTGACAGATGTAAAGATGATGAAATTGAGTTGCTCCATAAATGTTTATTGTTTCTGACTTGCTGCCACCATGACATTGAACGAATCGCAAAAACAGTTAATATGGGATGCACCAAGGTACATCTAAGACTCCGTCTGAAGCTAATCTCAGTCGATAATTTGGGCTACTCTTGAGTATGCTCATCCCCTTGAGTCTAACCAATCACTTTTGAGTCGGGAAAGTGCCGTTAACAGCATCTTGTGGCATATGTCTAATTTCAGATTGTGAATAGTAGTATCATATTTCATCGTGATCAGTTATCAGAAATGGCAGAAGCACAGTTAGCTCTGTCAGCTCCAAAGAGAAAGCCTCATATAATTGCAATTTATAGTCAATAATGAATGCGCCGCTGTCATCTCTCTGAAGTATTATCAAGGGATAATAGTACCACCTTCCAAACACATGGACTGTTCTGTCTGGAAGGAAAAGGGTGCAAATACATATGAACTCTACTCGATTTCAAATTCTACTTCAAACCAGTCACGCCTGAGTACGAAAATTCGTGGATATTCCTTTATTGTCAATGGGTCAAAATCTTGTTACACACTCCTAAGATCGTTTATTACCCCACTCCCCCACGTAGCCACCCTCTCAAATGAGTCAACTGTTGATGGGAGCCAAATGCAGGACAGGACAGTGCCGTCCATGTCCTGGGAATGAACAGGAATGATTGGTTAATGAAGGAAGCGGTGCTGAGGTATCAGAGTGTGCAAGTCACTGGGATGTCATTGTCCCCTTTCCCATCTTCTTGCTCCGCTACCCCAAGTGAACGATTATGGATCCGCCTGCCCTGCTCCACTCTGGAGATCCAATTGAGAAACTGCTCAATTGCTACATGCGGCAAGAAGAGAGGCGCGGTAATTCAGTGTTTAGCATTGGTGCCTCACAACACGGACCCGGATTTGGTTCCACTGTCCGACAACTGTCTGAGTTGACTTTGCACGTTCTCGCAGTTTCCACCTGGTTTCCTACTGTAGTTAAAAGATGTGCCAGTTAGGTGTATTAGCCATGCCAAATTGTCCTTAATGGTCAAGGATGTATAGCTGAATTGTGTTAGCTATGGGAAGTGTATTCAGACCTGAAAGTAACAAACAAGGATACTGATGAAGGGAGAGAACTGGACAATCCACAAGAAGATGTTTACACAACCATGTCCGAGGATATCAGCAACAAAACATATCAATACTAAGACACTCTCTGCTGTCTCGGGAATTTTCTGCCTGCATTTTCTATCGCTTACTCTTTCTTTCTCATCGCACATTTCTCTCTGTATCTAATATATTATGAATAAATTACAAATGTCCACATTCCACGAATGAATTTATTAAAATTCCAGAATTGACTGTGAAGTAATAATGAAGTCAATGGCCGTTGGGAAGTAATCGATTGACTCTTAATTATTAGAATATTGCCATTTAAAGACTCTGGTTAATCCAGAAACTCAGTGAAATGTTCGAGGGTGCTTGAATTCCTTTCAAGAAATTGATGGACTTTGAATTGATTTTTTTAAAAAGCACTCTGAATTTGTGAATCTAGAGTTTATGATTTTCTGCTTCTAAGGTCACAGCTTCCATCAATCCATCCAGCTTCTCCTCGCAACTGCAGAAATTAATTCATAAAGATATTTTCCTATAGCGCCTTTTGTCAAAAACCCCGCTTTAATAAATTATTGTGGAAAACAGTGTTGGTACCTGACCAAGAATACGAACGTATTTCTTTATTGTAAGCTGAAGCTGTGCAAAGACAAACAGCAGCAAAGTAATTGCAGCCACAGGCCCCTCTCTATCCATGAAAATAAATGTCAGGGATGAAGTTCATCTATGTCTAGGTCAAAACAAAGACTGCAGATGCTGGAAACCAGATTCTACATTAGAGTGGTGCTGGAAAAGCACAGCAGATCAGGCAGCATCCGAGGAGCTGTAAAATTGACGTTTCTGGCAAAGGCCCTTCATTTATGTCTGTGAAACTTCTACTTCTCTTCTTTTTCTATTCACACATCCATGTGTTTGGGGATTGATCCAAGACCTTGAATACTGAGTAATTGACGTGATGCAGAAATAACCCATCCTGACTGGACGACTTTGTGAGAGATATAATAGGGTATTGATCCATTGCCCAGAGGACTGGCTTATCAATGTGACTACTTTGAGAGATTCACAGGATTTGGTGGCTTCTGAAGGAAAAGCTCAAGTTGGCAGAAAGACATTCCCAATCTACAGGGCTGTGTGGGGTGCGTCTGGGTGACTGAGGGTAAAAAAAGTGAAGGATTCGGGGAGACAGAAAGCGAAGTAGGGAGAGACAGAAAATAAGAACAAGAAGAAGGCATAATGGAAAGAGAGGCGAGAGAAACATGAATACAAAATATGACGTGAGGGAAGCAGGCAGCGACAGAGAGATGGGGAGGGAGAACGACTGAAACAATAATGGAGAGAAATGGAGGACGGTGGAAAGGTAAAGGTCAAGGGGAAAAGAGGCATCGAGAGTGTGAGGAAATTTGGAGAGCTAAGGAACTAGTTACTTAGAGATTGCAGGTGGGAGAAAGTGTGAACGAGAAAGTAGGAGAAAAAAGGGTGAGGAAATGGGATGGAGGTCGCAGGAAGACCGGCGAGAGAGAGAAAAAAGAGAAATGGTTCGAGTGTCGGTGGGGCAGTGGGTGGGAGGGAAATTTGAAGACAACATTTGTTTCATCTGAAGTGAAATCAATTATTGTGATATTTAAAACCAACTGTTGAGATCGTCTCTGGCCTCCTCCCCTTCCCTGAGGAGCAGGACTTGAAGCCGAATCTGTGTCTCTCCAGTACACATGGTGATGGCTTCAACCGGGCCCTTGGGTTCATGTCACACTACGGGTGACCCCATTGCACTATACACACACAGAGAGAAAGGCGGACACACACACACTCCTACACACACACATATTCCTACACACACGCTCCCCGCCAGAGACACACATTCATATGGACCCACTCATACACTCACATCTACACTCCCACACAGACCCTCTTAATCCCTTTTACACTCACACACATACACACACTGTCTCACAGTCACTCATAACTCCACCCCACCCCACACGCACACCCACATGCACACATACACACATAAGTTTGTGGGGTGAAATTGTACTTGCAGAATTACATTTTACTTTGCTCAAAAACTGCATGAATCCATGCAAAATTATGTAAATCCTTCTTTTTAGATGAGAATTAGTCTGACCATTGTGACACAGACAGCTTCACAAAGGGAAACTCACACCTTCAATACATTATCTGGGCCGACATGATACCAATTGTTAAAATTCACTTGAGAATGTAACTTTTAAAAAATATTTTGCGATTTACTTATGAAAGTCATGCTAAAAGATGAGAGACTTAAATAATCCATGTGTTTTTCAGTACATACTTTAAGTTACATCATATTGTAAAATTTTGCAATAAATTCTATGTCTTACTATCTTATTCTCCAAAACCACTGATCAAAGAGCAGGGCTCCGAAAGCTTTTGATTTCAAATAAACCTGTTGGATCATAACTTGATGTTGTGTGATTTTTACTTTTGTCCAGTCCAGTCAAACACCGGTGTCTCCAAATCATCTCTCCAGCTCAGCTTCTTGATCAAACAGGCATAACAGTCCGTTAGCTCTACTGCTTGGCAATTTTGACTGAACTTGATTTGTTGTTTACAAATTGCAGTGACAGAAAGAACGAGTAAAATGGAGTCCTTTCTCCCCGGCCCCAAAGTCGGCAAAAGGGATTTGTATGTCCCCATTAACCTGTGTTTTAAGTTTGGACAAACCAACACAATCTTCAGTTTGTTGACATAAATCCGGCTACTGCTTTATGCAAATTTGAAGTGAATTGAGAAAATTGTGGTTTGTGTAATTAATTAGTGAATTTCGTTGTCTATTAATTTGAGTAAAAGGAAGTTTCAGCACAATTTTACCTCTTGACTGAACTTACTTTGTGTCACAGCATATATCACAATGTCGGTGCAGCAACTGAGGAGCTGCAGTATCAAAGCTAATTTCTGCACAAATTAATGCAGATGCACGCACTAATATTCCAAACCAAAGTTTCTGTCAAGTATGGAATTCACCAGCAATGTTTTCGGCAGCAAGATAAAATTGGCTAAGGTTACAAGCAATAAGAGATTTTTTCGTGGCATGGCATTTTATATTCTCACTCTCCCCATTCTGTGAGCCCGGAGACTCCTGAGAGCTGTACTTGCACAAAAAGTGCATCTGATGGTAAAATAGCTGATCAATAGAATCAGAAGAAATCGGAGAGCCGGGAGTAAAATATGATGGAGAAATTCGAGTCTTCCCCAGATCCGTGAGTAATTATTATCATTTGTTACATTACAAAATTCGAGAAGTTTCATCACTTGGCCCCTCGTGTTTAGGTTAGGGAAGTTGAGTGAATACATTTCCAATATCCAGGACATTTTTTATCTTATAATATCTCAATCTCTCAATAGTCATTTATAACGCTTATCAGATTCTTTCAAATCATTTACACATTCAAGATTGAAGCACTTTTGAAGAAATGTTTTTTACTAGTGCATGGGCCGGCATCTCGCAGAGCATACTGCACCTGTTTCTTGGTTTCAGCAAGCGTAGCCAATTATAAACAGAACCTCAGTGGTCGCAACCTCCAGAATACGACATAAGGAACGTTGGAGCAGTCAAAAGAGAACTAAAATTAAAATTACACAGGTATGTAACAACATCTCTTCCTGCACATGAAGAAATGGGACTATGTTCACGTATAACGTCTGTTTGGATTTGTTGAAATATTTATGATGCCCTTTCAGCTGAATGATGCAAATAAATGTTTTGAATTCAGATGATGATAATTCAGAATTTCACAACAATGAAAAGTAAAACAATCCGAATAACACGTCATGTCTTAGAGATTGCTCTGGGACAAGGTTAAGCCTCTAGTTATTATTATTGCCATCTTTGGAAATGCAGTTGGTAACAATGCCTAGATCTGAACTACATGGCTAAGCGTGGCTTTCTTGAATTGAACGATAAAGGCGTGGACATCGAATTTCAGGAATGAGAAGTCAGTCCAAAGGTTAATGATCTCAACTGGAACAAAACAACACATAATTCTACAGAAATTCAACAGGGTTGGCAGCATTTGTGGAGAGATGTTAACATTTTCAGTCCAGTGATAGTTCATCAGTGAAATTTTGATTGGAGAATTGTACAATCATGATAAAAAGAACAAATTCGAAATGACGGCCATTGTTGAAAAAAAAAACATGATTCATAAATGTCTCTTACGGAAGGAAACTGCAACACTTACTTTGTCCCCATGAACGTGATCTGGAGCCACAGATTTTTTTACTGAGTCTTAACTGTGCTCTGGCAGAATTTTTGAAACGCCAACATTCTTTAAATGTGGAATAATGATATTACCTGAATTGCTCCACAGAGAAATTATGGCTTTAATCGTCTGTTAGAACCCATAAATGAATCCATTACTTCGGTTGAAGCCCCGACCTGCATTCCTTATCCTATGCATCAAAATCGTTCCTAATCCACAATTGCACATACTTTCGCTTGTAATATTTCACCATGCATAAGCTTTGCATGTGAAACTTTGGCTCAACCGACTGCTTCGAAATATTTCTTTGGGAATTTTATTTAGCTAATTTGTACACCCGTTATTATTCAATCGATAAGGCCACAGGAGAAAAATCATTTTTCATTCTTCCAAAACGTTTCAGACATTTTAAGAAGTCTGTTGATATTCCAATCAATGTTAACTCGCTCGTTACAGTTAGTACAACAATCAATATAAAAAATGTTAAAATTAACTTCTAGGTCGATCTATGTCTGCATAGTGGAAATTGGTCTCCGCAATGAGGATTGGTATTCTGCTGGCTTCTCATCACTTCCTATACATATAAACTCTGCATTGTGTTTGTTAAATAAATACTGAAGTAATTTCAGTTTTTATTACAGAGTCTACTTTATTGAAATGGAATGACCGATCTTCTGAAAGTGTGTTGGTCGTTCTCGTTCGTCAGAGCATTTGCGTTGTGAATCAATTCACTTAAAGGCAAAATGACTGATAATCACATTGTAAAATCTTAAGTGTGGAATGTCATTTATATTTTCTATCTTTACAAATTGAAAACGCACCTCGGATGATGGAAACAAGAAGTGCGTTCATGTCTCACAGAGTGGAATCTTCAGATTGAAAACTGTAGAAGAAAAGCAATTGGCCTCAAAATAATATTTCTTTGTCTCTCCAGCGATGCCGCAAGAACTATTGAGTTCCTCTCCCACTTTCTGTATTCTAATGAACAGATAATTAATATCAACTTGAATTTATCAGAATTTCTGTGATGTTCATTTTGGGTTTCAGTTAGATCAAACAGGTACCTTAATAAATCTATGCCAAAACATTCATTTTCTGCATTGTTACATCATTACTTTGCAACGGATGCAGAGAAAACATTATGAAATCAATCTAAATTCCAGAAAAAAAATGTTCACTGTACTCGAAATAATATCTCTGTTTCCTCTCTTCATTGATGCTGCTATCATACTGAGTTTAACCATCATTTTGTGCGTTTAGAATATTAGAAAGACACCACTACACAAATCATGACTGCTATGAGATTGTAATTTTTAATGATTGGGATACTCCAATTGTAAGAAATACCCAAGATCGATTTTATTAACAATGTGACATTGACGGATTGAATGTAAACAGTTGCTTCCAAACGACGTCAGTTGTTTGAAAAGAATAATGTTAAATTTCTCATTGATGAGCTTTGAATCAGAATTGGAACACAGTCTTCAAGATGCTATCAAATATCTGAGTGGATTACAAAGGCATATGGACATATCATACAGTTGCTTCGTACTAAATAAAACCTGATTGATGCTTTCAAATAGATGCCTTAGATTTAAGTGGCTGCAATATAATCCTTTGACAGTTCGCATGGATACTCAAATCCACAATCATTTATGACTGTGGTTCATTTAGGGGTGTAGGCTTTTTACTTTGAGTGGGAGGGGAAGTATTCAGTCTTCCTGGTCCAGGTAGGAACCAATGGCATAGTATCGTTAAGATTAAGCAGTTACAAGCCTGGCTCAAAATTTGATGTGGGAGAAATAGGTTTGAATTCATCGGACAGGCGCACCAGACGATGCAGAGTGGACCTGGTCCAGTGGGATTTTTTTCATCTGAACCGTGCTGTGACCAGAGTCCTGCGAATCACATAACTAGGGCAGCATGCAGAGCCTTGAACTAAATGATGGAGTGTAGTGGAGCAGAGGAGGTGTGGTGCAGGACTCACGGACAGGGGAAATTAGAAAACCCGAATTAAAAGAGAAGGTAAGAGTGCAGAACTCAGGATAGGTTATTAAAGTCTCTAACATGCATAGAAATAGAACAAGGTGTATGGACAAAATTAGCAATCAAATTTCAAGCACACTGCACAACCGAATGACAACGAATAGAGGGATAGTTAATGCAGAACTTAAGGTGTGATATCTGAATGAATATGGTACAAGGAACAGGTATGGCGTGGTGGGGGTCATTGAGACATGGATGCAAGGTGATAAGGGTTAAGAACTGAATTTTCAAAGATGTACATCCTATTGAAAAGGTAGGCACGTGGGCAGAGGGTTGCCTTAATCACAAGAAATGAAATTAAATCAGTAATGTGAAAATAAGTCGTGTCGGACGCTATAGAATCTGTGTGAGTAGAATTGTGGAACAATTAAACATAGACAAAACATAATTGGAGTTATGTAACGACCTCCAAATCGTGATCGAGAGCTGGAGCGCAAGATACACTGCAAGATAGAAAAGAAGTGGAGGAAAGGCAAAGTTACAGTGATCGTGGGGAAGTTCAATATGCTGGTGACATGAGAAAATCAGATTGAGAGTGGATGGCAAGTGTGGGATGTCTATGAGCTGACTTTTTTAGAGCAGTTTGTTTTGGAGAACGCTAGGGAGCAGATAATACTGAATTCAGTTTTGTGCACTGAGGCA